>NC_139349.1:64845539-65328039 GCF_055883805.1 Amblyomma maculatum | reverse complement strand
GCCTTACTTGACGAGAATGTTCACTACGGGAACACACCTCCTCTTGCTTCATAAGATTCACTTCGAGAAATCACCTCAACTGCCGCTGTCCCACTTCCCGAGAACGTAAACTTCAAGAATCCCCCACTCATGCTGGTGCCCCGCTTCGAGAACATTCATTCTGAGAACCCCGTCTTCTGATGCCGTCCCGCTTCATGGGAACATTCACTTCGAGAACCCCATCTGATGCTGCTACCCAGCTTCATGAGAACATTCCCTTCGAGAACCCCCCACTCATGCTGGTGCCCCGCTTCGAGAACATTCATTCTGAGAACCCCGTCTTCTGATGCCGTCCCGCTTCATGGGAACATTCACTTCGAGAACCCCATCTGATGCTGCTACCCAGCTTCATGAGAACATTCCCTTCGAGAACCCCCCACTCATGCTGGTGCCCCGCTTCGAGAACATTCATTCTGAGAACCCCGTCTTCTGATGCCGTCCCGCTTCATGGGAACATTCACTTCGAGAACCCCATCTGATGCTGCTACCCAGCTTCATGAGAACATTCCCTTCGAGAACCCCCCACTCATGCTGGTGCCCCGCTTCGAGAACATTCATTCTGAGAACCCCGTCTTCTGATGCTGCTACTCTGCTTCATGAGAACATTCACTTCGAGAACCCTCCTCTTCTGCTGATGCCTTGCTTCATGAGAACATTAACTTGGAGAACCCGCCTCTCCTGCTGCTACCCTGCATCATGACAACATTTGAGAACCCCTCTCCTGCTGCTACCCCACTTCATGAGAACATTCACTTCGAGAACCCCCTCTCCTGTTGGTGCCCCGCTTCATGAGAACATTCACTTCGTGAACCCCCATCTCTGCCCCGCTTCATGAGAATGTTCACTTCGAGACAACCAACCCTCTCCTCTTACATCCCTGCTTCCGGTATACGCTCACTTCAAGACTCCCCCCGAACACAAACTTCTACAGCTGCACTGCTTCGCAGGAACGTTCACTTCGAGAATCCCCTCATGTTTCTGCCGTGTTTCACGAGAACGTTCAGTTTGAAAACCCCCTCTCATTCTGCTTCCCTGCATCACTTCGATCACCCCCTTCTGTTCTTGCTGCCTTGCCTCACGAGTGCAAGCTTCGAGAACTCCCTCTTTCTGCTGCATTGCTTCGTGAGGACATTCACCTCGAGAACCCCCGCCTCCTTCATCTGTTGCTGCCCCTGCTTCACGAGACGTTCACTTCGAGAACTCGATCATGATGCTTCCCTGCTTCACGAGAGCGTTACTTCGAGAACGCCCTTCCCTTCTGCTGCTGCCCTGCTTCACGAGAACATGTGAGCCAGACCCGAGTTCACGCGCGGCATTGGTCCACGGGTACAGAATTAGCGACAAATATCGTGCACATATGAAGGTAAAATACGTCCATAGGCTTGAGTCGTGCCACGCTAGGCATATAGACCCCGCCCCTTCTCTCATCATAGCGCAGGCCGTACACTGGCGAAGCTTGCAGACTCGGGCTGCTCCATACCCTACAAGACCAGTTTTCCTCATCATGCAGACTCTGCGGCGGCAACCCAGGACGCTTCCTACACATCCTTCTTACATGCCCCACCTTTCCTCATCCCCCATCACCGAACGTCGCAGAGTCCGACTGGGAGTCTCTCATGAAGAGCACCTCAAGTCAAGGACGCAAGGTCACTTCCAGTGCTATGAGGAGGATTGCTCTTCAAGGACTTTCTTTTGCCTTATAAGGGTGTCTCCCCACTTCGCCCCCACTGTTTGTTCCAATGGCAATAAAATGTTTCTACCACCAACTGCCGATGTGATGACCCATTCGAGACTTCACAATTTGTTAGAACGCATCTTCAAGTCTTTCGCAGTTACCAGACTTCTAGCCGTGTCATGTGGTTATGGGCGAACGAGCATGAAGGTAGCAGCACAGAGAGGTATGCGAGCCGGTCAAGTGAAATTCATATTCTAAGCGAAACATTTAAACATACTGGACATATGCAGAATATGTCAGCGTGCTTTCTCAATATAGCGCAGAATCTGACAAGGATTGCTTTAACCATCATTTCATCGATGTCGTCTTGGTATAACAGCGTATGCTGGTCTAAATGAATACACCCGCTTTGTGAGTGCTCTATCTGCTTAGCGCATTCCGTCACCAAAATATTTCTCAATGCGGCGCTGCATGGCACATTTTCTAGCAGGCTGCAAAGAGGCTGCAGCATAAACAAGCGGATAATCAATCTAAGAAAGTACCGCGGGATCAAGGCCGGGAAGAAACACAACGCCGCGGAAAAGCACGCTTCGAGACCAGTGAACCCCGAGCTACTAAAAAAAAGTTAAATTCGAACACACTTTTCTGCTCTGAAAACCAGCAACGTTCGCGCTTTTTTCCCTTAATTCTTTTTAATAACGCTCACTGAAGCAGGAGAACACGCTGTACGAAAAGGCGCCGTACAATCGCCAGTCAGCCACGGTGGCAGCCTTTCCTTCGGGCGAAGGCGAGAGACAGGCCTGGCGTGGTGGCCATTAAACGGCGATTAAGAGCTGCGGCAAAAGACGGAGAGATCCTCGGGTTCTCATTACGGCCGTTCCACACCGAGGCGCCAGGAACGAAGAGCGGAACTACAACAGAGAGAAAATGCAACCGAAAAAAAAAATAGCATACGAGGAAAGGAAAAGGAGAAAATAGGGAGTAAGGGATAAAAAATAAAGAAGATCGAAAACGCGACAATACAAAAGATAATTGTGAAAGAAAGCCGCGTGGCACTACAACAGCGCTCGTTCAAGGTCGTTCAACGTCTGAAAAATCTCCGCATCGAGTATATGCTACGCTAAGGTTGGAAAGGATATAGTGATCTCACTGAGAACGCCAAGCTGCTTGAGCTGTTTGCGGGCCACTCGCGACTCGCGAGGCCCATTAGCGGGTGCTATGTACGGTGTGCCGTTTCGGTCCAGTGCTGAAGCGAAGCTGTTGACGCGTGTCTGGCCCCGAACGTTTCGAACTTGCCTGGGTTAGTAACGGAAAGCACAGAGCGAAGGAACGTGGACAAGAAAGAAAACACGACATCGGAGGACGCTAATTACCAAGTCTCTTTTTTTTTTTCTCCCATAAAACCATGCAAGATATGCATAACGGACACTGGACCACACAGTGCGGCCTGCCAGTTGACGATGCGAAGAAGGGTTTATGAAAACAAACAATTCTTAGTGTTCAGTAGCGTGGTTTTTTGGGCTTGTTGGTACATGATTCCAATACACTATAGCGCAGCAAAAGACGAGGACACAAGAGCGAGAGACGCTCGTGGTGTTCGTCTCTCGCTCTTGTGTCCTCGTCTTTTGCTGCGCTATAGTGTATTGGAATTCTTAGTGTCATTGCCTTAACTGTGCTGTGTGTTATTCATTGTACACGTTCCTTCGCGCTTTGGTTTCCGATGCCGCACTTAAGTAAACAGTCCAGATCAGAGTTCTGATTTCCTGGCCTTTTCATCGAGCTTCGGATCGAGTCGGTCCTACCTGGGCAGCACGAACTGTTAGGTTTGGTGGCTGCTACAGGATTTTTACTTTGGTGTTGCTTAGACACTCTAAGACTGACCGCTGCCAGTGCAGCGAGGTGCTTGTGTTTGCGCTGAAGTTTTCAGATGTTACGCAAGCAAGGAATGCCAACCATACTTTGGTCGCCCTGATTGAGTGGCTCTTAGTGTCTTCCCAAGGTCCCACGCTCTCAGTACCCTCATCTGTGACCCTCATGCAGCACCTTGTTTCGTGCTGTTATGGATTATTTTTGTCCAGTAATATTGTGTTAATTGAGTCGTTATTAAGGCCTATATTTGCATTCAAACCTCGAACACTGTTATTCAAGTTCTGCCGCAAAGTTCTGCCAATGCGCCTCGTTTTACTCAATTTTATTTACAAATACTGCTGTCTCACATGCGAGACGTAGCTGTGTAGTACTACTATAAACAAAATAATACCGAGAACTAAAACGTTCGAAATGGATCAGTCGGTCATATGGTTAGAAAACTTCCGAACGAACTCATCAGGTGGCAATATGCGAAGCAATATTGCAAATTTCAACTTTTAGTGGAACGAGAAGATTGGTTGGTTGGTTGGTTTGTGGGGTTTAACGTCCCAAAGCAACTCAGGCTATGAGAGACGCCGTAGTGGAGGACTCCGGAAATTTCGACCACCTGGGGTTCTTTAACGTGCACTGACATCGCACAGCACACGGGCGCCTTGCTTTTCGCCTCCATCGAAAAGCTGCCGCCGAGGCCGGGATTCGATCCCGCGTCCTTGGGAACAGTAGTCGCGCGCCGTAACCACTGCGCCACCCCGGCGGGGTGGAACGAGAAGATTGAAAGCAATTTATATGCGGTCTGCAAGAAACGCTGTTAAGTACGCGGTTCCTTTGAGTTGCACGCGCTCTAGGAGGTACAAAAGAAAAGAGCGCCTGAATTCCAAATGATTTTTAACATTCTTGTGCGGTGTGAGAATGCGTTCACGTGTGCGCCTATGTTTTAGTCTGCCGCGCCGCGATAAAGTGTGAAAGTGAAAGGCTGCAATCGTAGCGATATGAATTTGTTTGCTTTTATATTTCACGCTTATATTCCTAGCTCTCGTTCCGTTTGTGCGTTATTCGCTGCTGGCTTTTAATTTACTGCAGCTTCAAGGAACTAGTGTACTTCGCCAAAAGTCTAGACGCATAGTCCTGTCGGAGATCGTCGTTCAACAGACTTTACCGGGCTTCATTCGTAGGCGCACTCTAGACTGTCAATGCATGCGCTAAACAAGAGCTGCGTGAAATCTGCTTCCTGGCTGGAAACCAGTTCCTAAAAGCCGAGATTATGGACAATAATAATATTTGAATAATAATCAATTATAATTATTGTCCGACGCCAGGTCACGAGGGAATAAAAGAGACAGATCTCAGAGCATAAAAAGCAAAGGCATCGAAATATCACCGAATATGCATTTCCATTTTCTTATGATGCACCCTTTTGTTCGCTCACGTACAACGCTGTTGTCGGCGGCAGGGGTCTGTGACCCCTGAGGCACGACTGGGCAAGGACCAAAGCGATGCAGCGAATGCATATATTGGTTGGAGCCAAATCACAGGGTTTGCCTGGCTCCCAGAAAAGGAATGCGATGTCCATGCGCTGGACAAGCATGAGCACCCATCACATCACAGCCGCCTCCTCGCCCCCACCGCTTCTAGAACCACGGCAGAAGCAAAACGCAAGGGAGGCACGGGTAGAGACAACAGGTATACAGGCCGCAAAAATAAAAAAAAAAAAAGAAAAGAAAGCAGAAATAGCAGCAATGAAAAAGAAGATGGATAGTGAGATGATGCTGGCTCGCCCGCAGAACAGAAAGCGATGGGGAAAACCCCCCCTCAAGCACCCACTGAATAACGATGAAAGTTGCTGTGGCACGAAATAGAAGTGCGCGAGCAGAACACACGGCGCCTGCAGCAGGAGCAACAGCAACCGCAGCCCCCGGCTCTAGAGCCTCCGCCCGCCCACACCGATTAGTGGACGGATGGACAAGGAATCCCGATAAACAGAAAGGAGGGAAGGAAGACGGTCAGCGGAAAGCGGACACGCAAGCCAGCGGAAGATGAAAAGGGGGAAGGCAGGGGCCGGCAGGGGGCAGAGGTAAGATGGGGCCCTCGGCGTTTACGAAAACGAAACAGAAAACGGTGAAGAGAGGGAAATGGGAACAACTTAGAACCAAAAGAGACGGCAACACGGCTCGCCAAGCCAGGCCCAATTCGCTGCATCGAGAGCTATCGCGAAGCGTGCAGAGAATCCACAAGTTTCTGTTGCGCCCTCAAGAGTGGGTCGTCGTCGCCGTCGTGTCGGAAGCAGCTGGAGAACCAGCCCAGTGGGCCTCTTGAGTGGTTGATTCACCGGCGGGCTCCGTTTCGGTAAGGCCGTCGTCTGGGAAGCGGGCTGGCCTTAGCTGCCTCGAATGCACCCCTGGGGAGCTGGAGGAAGCCCATTTGAGCTGCAGATTCTGTGGATGTGGGTTCGATTCCCGGAAGTTGGGAGCTGTATTTCTAAGAAGCAGGAACTACCAAGAAAAATAATATGAGCACAACAGGTAGATATGGTGAGGCGAGAGCGAGTATTTCAAGAATGCTGGAACCATTGGTGTAAAAAAAAATAATAAATAAATAATTGCCGCTTTTCAGACGCTCCAATTTCAGACGCATATTGCGCTAAACCGGAACATGAGCCCAAAATAAATTGAGTACCACAGGGGCTATTTCTAGAAAACCCTCCACAAGCGGAAAGAGGATGTCCTGAGCTCCTGGGATGTACTGTAACACGCCTTCCTAGCTGGTTTACAACGGCCGTGTTCAAAACCGGGGCAGTGCGCAGTTCGCAGGGGAAAAGGTCGCACGGCTGCCTTGCACGAGCAAGTTGCAAGTGCAAGCAGCGCAGAAAACCAAAAAGCCAAGCAAGAGTTACACCAAAGAGCCGCCGAAATAAAGCGGCCGGACTAAAAGAAAAGACAAAGACCTCCGCATCAGCCGCCGATGCGCCAGCCCGGCCCGGTTCAAGGCCATCCACTGGCTGCTGCCGGCTCCTCGGCGGCGCGTCCATCCACAGAGAGGGCAAAACGGAGGTGCACCGGGGAGGCTGGCGCGAGGGGTCTTCCGAGAATGGTGTGGGCGCTACATGAAAACGAGGGAAAGCAGGGCGATATAAAGCAAAAACATAGCCGGAACCGGAAAGCCGAGAACGGGCGACCGGCAAGCGAGTGAAAACGGCCCCAGCCGCTTTCCCTCACTCGAAGCCGTGCGTGGTCGCGGCGGCATGCCGCCGCCACAGCTCACGCCCTACGGCAAGACGGCAAAGACCTCTGAAAGACGCCGTGGCAGAGGACCTGCGCGGAAGAAAACAGCCGTAGAGGCGGCTAGCGACCTGGCCGAGGGAGGGGCAACGCACGGCGTGCAGGGAACAACAGGCAGCCATGTCCGAACAGCGGACATCAGAATCATTGCGTCTCACTTCAGGCACGCAAGTATGCTTCCGGCCCAGGCTCGCTAAGAAAAAATCGTGCTCCGTGAAAGTTATCAGAAGCGGAAGCTCTCTGCGTTCACGATTTACGGGGACTGAGGTTGTATTGTAAGAAAAGTCATGCAGATTTGCGTGCCTGGGTAGGTGAGAAATAATCCGACGCAGGCAGCTCAGTCACGTCGTTTTCATAGCCATCGTCGACTCATGCACTCATGAGTCATGAATATCCGCGAGGTCTGCTTAGTTAAGCTAGGGACATAAATTCGAACAAGACAAACATTTTTGAGGAATGGTTAGATTACAAACACTAGCTTTCACGCTTGCTACTGAATACAAGTGGCGATACCTCGAAGAACGTGAACTTCAGAACGCACCTGCGTCCATTCCCCCATTTCATTCTTTTTTTTATGTTAAAGACGACAACAATTAACGGAATACCTTATTCGAATACGCTGTCCTAGACTGCCAGTTTGACTGTTTGATGGTGCGTTCGGTACATATTTACCGCTGACATTCCTGCCACGCTGCTCGGCAAAGGGGACAAAGAAATTCCTCAGTTCGACGCCTGTCTAACTGCTGCATAGTCTACACAACTGGAATGAACACATATCTGATCTTCGCCGAAACCAAACGCTTCTGATATAGCCACGAAAAATCCAAAGTAGGCAGAGCAGGCACTGCGAATGTGGTGGTACCGCAGTGCAGCAACTCTTAACCTTGAAGCACCCATCCGTGGTTGAGGCACAGTTGAAGCAACAAACTAGCAGTGGATTCAGCCGGAAAATCTGAACATCAGCATAGGTATTATCATCAGCGAAGGTTCGTCCAATGAACAGCGAAGAACTGTCCCTTTGACCTGACTTGTCTCGCCCCCCACCGCAGCAGATTTCCTAATCTCGTCTTCCTGGTTGATGTATTTGCCGTTATTGTCTTAAATTGGATCATATTCCGTTCTATTACTCTAATGAAACATAGGTTATTCATTCCGCGTATTGCAGAACAGTTAAACACAGAAGGTTAACTATCTCGGAATTGCATGATCACCATAATCAGCCTGATTGCTCCCAGTGTGTAGTGAATGCCTTTCCCACATCCCAGCAACTGATTCATTCATGTACCAGCTGCGAACATCATATCCCCACGCACTTTATACTCATCCACCCACCTAAATAGCTTTCTGCTGCCTTGTTCTGCACTTACATTCTTTTGGAATCTAGTATACGTTCTCTTCGTTACCATTTGTTACCGTTAAAGACCGCCGGTTATCTTGGCTTTGGATTGCATGCATTGGCCATTTCTTTAGGCTGATCGCTACTAGAATGCCATCAATATCCTCCACCAACTCTTCTCACTTCCTGCCTCTTCACGGTACACCTATACCAATTTCCTTTCCACAGTTCGCTGTGTTATTTAAAAATTAGGTTGAATACTTTTCACTGCTTCATTTAATTCTCATCTAAGTGTCTGCCTCATACATGGTCACCGGTGGTGCGCAGTTGTTATATAATTTTTCTCTCTCTCGAAAAAAAAAAAAGAATTAAATTGTACGAAAAAAGAAAAGAACAGGGAGGGAAGGATAGCCGCTGTGTTTCTGAAAGGACAGTGGCATCTACGTGCCGCATGCAGATGGTGCATCTTTACTTTTGCCACCATAAATATTCGAAAAAGCCTATAAAAAAGGACGAAATGCTGCCGACACACAGACCAGCTTTTGACCTTTCTTAACACATTCCGAGCCACAGCTGCCAACCGCGGCTCCTTTGGCGCGCAGCGCATTGCTACGACGGAGCAGGCATTTGGCATCATTGGTGGATCATGAAGAGCATTTCGCGACACATTTCAGAAACGAAGCCGGCGAACACGGTTGGCCACATTAACAGAAAACCGCCGCGTGCAAGTCTGTACCGGAGACATGTAAAGGGAACTTTCTTCAAGAAGAAGAAAAAATATAGAAGGTTGGGACACACAATACGAACATTCCCAGGCGGATATTGACGAGTCCGCACTGTCTAGAGGCCGAAAAAAGAAAAAAAGACAGAAAGCGGCAGTGGTATTCTTGTGTTAACGTTCTAACACATGCGTTGGTGCTAAAAGATTCAACGTGCGAATGAAATGCTATTTCTAATACAAGACAGATTAGCAGCTTTGAAGCACATGTTTAAGATCTTAATACCTGAATCAAGGGTCAATGGTCTTCTGCGCCGCCAAGATCTGGCTTCACCAGCCATTTCAAAGCAGTTTGTGACAGCTGACATGACTTCGCAAACCGAACCAAAGCTGTTGCTCTGGGTCTGGCTGATTGTCTGTGAGGCTTGAAGAAATGTATAGACACGCTTATGTATTACATAAATGGTGAGAGTGCATACAGCTCGTTCGGTCGAAAAGCTGTCGCTTACTTCAGCGTAGGGTTCGAACCAGACCGCCGGCGGCCGCGTTTCGATGGAGGCGATAATAAGGGGCGTCCGTGTGCTATGCAATTTCATCATCATCATCATCAGCCTGATTATACTCACTGCAGGGCGAAGGCCTCTCCCATATTTCTCCACTTAACCCGGTTCTGTGCTAGTTGCATCCACTTGACCCCTGCGAACTTCTTAATCTCATCTGCCCACCTAACTTTCTGCCGCCCCCTGCTACGCTTTCCTTCCCTTGGAATCCAGTTTGTTACCCTCAGCGACCATCGGTTATCCTCTCTTCGCACTACATGTCCTGCCCATGTCCATTTCTTCTTCTTAATTTCTACTAGAATGTCGGTAACTTGAGTTATTTCTCTGACCCACTCTGCACGCTTTCTATCTCTTAATGTTACCCCTACCATTTTTCGTTCCATAGCTCTCTGGGTTGTCCTCAACTTAAGTAGAACTCTCTTGGTTAGCCTCCACGTTTCAGCCCCATAGGTGAGTACAGGCAAGATGCAACTGTTGTATACTTTCCTCTTGAGCGATACCGGTAAGCTGCTAGTCATAATCTGCGAGTGCTTGCCAAATGCGCTCCGTCCCAATCGTATTCTTCTTATTTCCTTTTCGTGGTCCGGATCTGCGGTTACTACCTGTCCTAAGTAGACATATTCGCCTACTACTTCCAGTATTTCGCTACCTAATGTAAACTGCTGTTCCTTCCCGAGGCTGTTGAACATTACCTTAGTTTTCTGCATATTGATTTTCAAGCCTACCTTTCTACTTTTCCTGTCTAGGTCATCAATCATTATTTGCAGTTCATCCCCCGTGTTGCTTAGCAAGGCAATGTCATCAGCAAATCGCAGATTACTGAGGTATTCTCCATCTACCCTTATCCCTAACTGCTCCCATTTCAAGTCTCTGAATACTTCCTCTAAACAAGCTGTGAATAGTATTGGGGAGATTGTGTCTCCTTGCCTAACACCTTTCTTTATGGGAATTTTGTTACTTTCTTCATGCAGAACTATGGTTGCCGTGCAGCCACTATATATATCTTCCAGCACTTTCACGTACGGCTCGTCTACCCTCTGATTTCGCAATGCCTGCATCACCGCCGAGGTTTCAACTGAGTCAAATGCTTTTTCGTAATCAATGAATGCTATGTATAAGGGCTGGTTATATTCCGAGCATTTTTCTATCACCTGATTGATGGTATGGATATGATCGATAGATAGTAGAGTAACGTTTCCGAAACCCTGCTTGATCCTTTGCTTGATTGCAGTCTAAGGTTGTCCTGATTCTATTAGTGATTACCTTAGTAAACACCTTATACGTAACAGAGAGTAAGCTGATTGGTTTGTAATTTTTAAGGTCCTTAGAGTCCCCTTCCTTGTGATTGAGGATAATGTTTGCATTCTTCCATGTTTCTGGTTCCGTCGATGACACCAGGCACTGCGTATACAGGGTGGCCAGGTTTTCTAGCACGATATCCCCCCCCCCCCCCCCCCCCGTCCTTCAGCAAATCTGTAGTTATCTGATCCTCTCCCGCTGATTTCCCCCTTTTCATAGTTTCTAGTGCTTTCTTGACCTCGTCCTTCGTCACTGGTGGAACGTCTGACTTTTTCCCTACCGCCAATCTCATTACGGTCCTGACTACTTTGGCTATTGTAGAGATCCGTATAGAACTCCTCGGCTACTTTGACTATCTTTTCCTTATTAGTGATGACGTTTCCCGCCTTGTCCCTTATCGCATAATCTGTTTTTTTTTTCCTATGCCCAATTTCTTCTTTACCGCTTTAAGGCTTCCCCCCGTTCTTTACAGCATGCTCAATTTTCTCCATGTTATACTTCCTTATATCGGCCACCTTCCGCCTATTGATTAGCTTTGATATTTCGGCCAATTCGATCTGGTCTGTTGGATTGGAAGCTTTCATTCTCTGGCGTTTCTTAATCAAATCTTTCGTCTCCTTAGACAGCTTACCGGTATCCTCTCTAACTATCCTACCGCCTACTTCTACCGCGCACTCAGTAATGATATCTCTGAAATTATTGTTCCTTTCCTCTAGGGTAATGTCGCAATCCTCAGTTAGAGCTGAAAACCTATTCTGCAGCGAGATCCTGAACTCTTCTGCCCTCCCCCTCACCGCTAATTCGTTGATGGGTTTCTTTCTTACTAATCTGTTGCGTTCCTTCTTCAGATTTAGGCTAATTCGGGACCTCACCATCCTGTGGTCACTGCATCGCACTTTCCCGATTACCTCTACATCTTGCATAATGGCGGGGGTTGAACACATTATGAAGTCGATTTCATTTTTAGTCTCTCCGTTAGGACTTTTCCATGTCCATTTCCGGTTCTTCCGTTTGCTGAAGAAGGTATTCATGATTCGTAAGTTATTGCGCTCTGCAAACTCAACTAGTAACTCCCCCCTGCTATTCCTAGAACCAATGCCATAGTCACCTACTGCCTTGTCTCCTGCCTGTTTTTTCCCTACCTTGGCATTGAAATCGCCCATTAGTATACTGCGTCTTTACTTTTCGCATTGCCGATTCTACATCTTCATAGAAGCTTTCAACTGCCTGGTCATCATAACTACATGTAGGTGCATAGGCCTGTACAACCTTCAGTTTATACCGCTTATTAAGCCTAATTACGATGCCTGCAACCCTCTCATTAATACTATAGAATTCATCTATATTACCCGCTATATACTTATTGACAAGGAAACCTACTCCTAGTTGTCGCCTCTCTGGTAAGCCTCGATAACAGAGTACATGCCCATCCTTCAGTACAGTATATGCCTCATTCGGCCTCCTAACCTCACTAAGCTCTATGACATCCCATTTCATGCCCTCTAGTTCCTCTAACAGCACTGCTAAGCTAGCTACACTAGCTAGGGTTCTAGCATTAAACGTTGCCAGGGTCAGTTTCCAATGGCGGCCTGTCCAGCGGAGCCAGGCTTTCTTACCCCCTGCTGCGTCACAGGTCTGACCGCCGCCGTGGTCAGTTGTTCCGCAGCCGCTGGTGAGTGAGGGCCGGGGTTTTATGGAGCTTATCATAGGAGGTTGCGGCCAATTACTGCACCAGGGTGGCCAACTCCTGTTCTGGTGAGGGAGTGCGTTGCCGGAGGTGTTCACCGGCATCAGGTCGCACCCCACACCTGTTTATGCAATTCCATCAACACGCGGATTTTTTTTTTTTTTTTTGCAATTGATATGCAAAAATGCAAATGATATGTATGTTTGATATGCAGTTTCAGTGCATATTGAACATACCCAAGTGGTGGCAAGTTTAGGAGCCCTGCACAACGGCGTCTGTCATAGGCTGAGTCGATATGGGATGTTAAATCGCATAAACACACAATCAAATCATTTATGAGAAGAAAATATTGAAATTTAATGTCCATCCTCCTTTAACAGCTCAAGGCGTGAAGGAAGCCGTACGTAGTGGAGGGCTCCAGATAATGTAGACCACATGCGGTTCTTTTGAGTACACTGCCATCGCACAGTACACGGACGCCTTGTGTCGCTTCTGTGCATCGAAGCATGGCTGCGGGAGCAAAGATCGAACCCGGGTCCTACAAATTAGTAGTACAGCTCCCTAACCACTGAGCGACTGCAGCGTGGCGTATGGTTTGGTAATGGAGTTAGGCAGCTATGAAACGAGGAAAAAAAGCTGTTTACGTATGGTCTGTTCACCGGAGATAGGGTCAGACAGAAGTGAAAATAATTACACCAGGACAAATAACCGTTCTTGTCACTTGCTCCCGGCAAAGCACGGGAACCAAGGGTGTAGCTTGTCTGGCTCCTGGGAGATGAGTTTACGTGGAATGGACCTGGGCGGTTTGAAGTGGGCGTGCTTAGGCTAGGTCAGGTGTCGTCCATACCACCCACTTCCATTTCGCACATGCATCCCATATGAGTTGCAATAGCCACTCCTAAGCGCCTATTCCGACAGCACCGACATCTGCAATAACGGGCACCTGCTGTATGTAGGAAGATTTTGTTGTGTTGGCTTTAATGGCGCATAAGCAACTAAGGCTATCACGCGCCAAACACGAGGTGGTATATCGGAAGTCATGATATCATGTATATAGAATGTCATGATATCACATGACGCCCAGACTCGAAGAGAAACAGCTATGCGGGTAAACAAAGAATTCGACGTGAGAGTAAAAGCTCAGAGGCGTTGTACGACTTTATTTAGAGGCGAGAGCTCCCCGTCAGGGTAGTTTTGTCGCAGGTACGGATTTGGTCAAAAGTTTATGGGCCACCACAGTGACGGTTCTGGTTTATCATTGACGGCACATTTAAAGTCCCAAGGATCACGAAGGGTGAAACTTTTGAGCCTTCATCCAGCTCCAGAGTTTCGGAGCTTCAGATGCTCAGCAACTGACCGGCTACATGGTTCAACGACCAAAGCCGCGGGCTGAGGAAATTCGATGACAACTGCATACGTATTCACAGAGAAAACCGGCTCCCGTCGCTTTCGGAGCGAGACTTGTTGAAGGCACCGGATATGCCCGTACGAGACGCGCAGGCGGTTTCAAGGTTGAACAAAAACGACGCCGGGAAAGCGGTTCGCCGCTGACGCGTGACTCCAGGTGACTCAAAGGCAAACACCACAATGTCTCATCCCACCAGCTCAGCAATGCTGACGAAGAGAGCGGTGAGTAAAAAAATACGTGCGCGCGGCAACTACCGTCATCGTATTGCGACACGAAAGCACAAATGCGGAGGCCTTTACGTGCCCACGTATACGGGCTGGCATTCCGGCCGCACCTTCTCGTGATTGGTTTTATTCTGGAAGATGGCTTCGTGAAAGAGCGTTGCTTGCCCACACTCTCCAAGAGAGAACCGCAGCCTTCCTATAGGGGCGCTTGCGAGAGTGCTACTCACGGCCCACGATGAGTTAATTCCGGTGTACGAGGAACGGCGCAGGAATGCATCCACCTGATAAGCTGCCGATCATTGAGAGGTACGACGCAAAACACATATCACTTTCCATAGCTCTTCTCCCTCGAGGACAGCTCTTGCACGCTTGTTCTATGTAAAGGTATGGTCTCAAGGCTGGCGATTATTTCAGCCAAATGCGTGGGGCCTTTGAAGGCAAGGAGAACGTAACATATCAAAAGCACACAGACAGATCTTTATATCGAACAAGGAAAGGCTACGCTTATGTCTCTAAGGTTCATGTCCCATGCGGTGCAAAAAAAAAAAAAAAAAAAAAAGAAAAGAACATCACGATTTATTCCTTCTAAACCAAGTAAAAGCGAGAGTTCCGTTACATTCATAACCAAGCGTATTCAAGAGTACCGTTGCTCCCTCTTATTTGGCGTAGAAGAGTTAAACCACAGTGTTTTTTCAGCTGCTATCCTAGCACACTTAGTCTTTCACAACTTTTCCAGCGAAGCAGCTCAACGAGCCATATATCTTCAGTGATCTGATGATGATGATGATGAACAAGCGACAAAGGAAGCGCTGTCGGGGCCGCCGAAGACGGACGGCCCTGCAAGGCTCTACTTCGTGGCGAGATGCACTCACAACGACAGGCTCCCTCTCCTTTTAAGCGAGCGGAGAGTCACGTGATTCGACATATGACCACAGGTGGCGAAGCGCGACAGGCAGCGGTAGCAGCTGTGGCGCGTCACGTGGTATGACGTCTCAACGTACCGTCCGCGCACCTCCGGCTGAAGGTCAAATTAGCGTTCCAGATCACCTTGGCAAGATATGGTATAGCGGAGCTTTCCGCTCCAAAGAAAGTTAGAATTATAGCGCAAAATATGTAGATATCAAGGCCACTGATTTTTGTGTCGCTTTCTTTGGATCCTTCGTATCATACACGTGAAACTACCTTAATAAACTTTATTTACAAGCATGCATTCACAAGTTAATTCATTCGCACGGAAAAGCAAAGTTACCGGTAAGTCGTGTCTGGGTCCCTTATCCGGTTTATTATTCTGGTACTTCACCATTGGTCGCAAAGGTTCGTGACGTTGGGGTTAAAATCCGGCAGTATGAATACGTGGCTATCTGCAATCAAAGGCGGTACTGACTAAAAAATAAAGAGGTAAAAGTATGCACACTAAACAAAAAAACGAATTGCAAAGTAAAGTTCATTACAAGGGGCTGTTCACTTGATCGCTTCAAGCAGCCGTTGAACGTGATGGAGCCAATGGGTTGATGGTCAGTCTATTAACAACTGATAACGCGCCGGAGCGTACGTTAGGGTACAGGCTCACCCATATACGAAGGCATAAAAACAGCTTTGAAATCCCGAAGCAATTTCCAAGAAAATCTTATATGGAAGGGCGGACAACTTAAACGTTGCCACAATCGTTATCCCCATCAAGGGAGCCGCCGACAAATCGTTACCCCTCTTACGCAAGGTAAGAACGCATAAACATATGCCATAAACAATATAATCGAAATTGGAGCTCCTTTAAATGCATTAGGCGCCCTTAGAAACAACGCACGGTTAACCCTGGTGATAGAGTGAATTGAATAGGGCACCTTGCCTGATATATTTATGGGAGCACAGAAACAGAGCATTTATATAACCGAACATAACCAGCCAGGACTGAAGAATGTGAGCGTGCGTTGCAGAGACAGAACACGGGGCGCTCTCATTGGTTCGGTGTCTCAACGTGTGTTGTTTGAATTTTTTCCCCATCTTCGTCCGCAGGCTTTGTCTGTCCGGTGCCCGTCACCCTCTTGTCTAGGACCTGCATAAGTACACAAGGCACTGCTGAAACGAGGCTCGAAAACCCTCGTTTGCTGTTTCTTCTAACAGTCAGTTTACGGTATTGTCGATTTGACCGATGCCAACTCCACAGAATTTCAAGTTATCACCAACAAGTGGGATAGTATGCAAATATTATGCAGCAAGAGCTTATCGAATTTAGTTTTGAGGAAACGAAATGAACAAAATTGTCTAACCTCTCGGTGGACACCTGACCCGCACCTTGTGGTAAGTGGGAGGGAAAGAAGAAAAAGAGGTTTAGGTATCCTAGCCAAGAGCTGCGGAATAATTTCCACCATGCACCTGTGAATCTTTGCCGTGTATTGACATCGCACAGCTCACTGGCGCCTTCTGTGTTTTGAATCCGCAGACACGGGGTCGCCGCGACAGGGATTCGAACCCGCGGGTACTCCGTCTTGATAGCCGAGCGCGGCAACCATTGATCCATTGCAGCGGGTATATAGGTGCGTACCTTCCTAGTCCAGACGCTAGCGGCGAGTGCACCTAATAGCGCTACGAGCCTGCGAGATTTAGGCTGCCTCAATGCAGCATCAGCGAGCGAGTACCAAGACCATGCGCCGGCCCATCGAGGCACCAATAGCGAGCGGCGCCTGCCTGCCGCGTCAAGACCAATCCGAGTGTGCGCGCTTACAGCGCGCTGTACGGTAGTGGCGACGCATGCGCTTTGCTAAAAAATTTCTATTGCACTTGTGCTAACGCCAGCGTCCTCCTTTCTTTCACTGGGTACTTAATTACTTGCCTTGCGCCAGAGTTCCAATGCAATCCGCTCTGTCACGCGTTGAGTGACAGTCTTTCGGTATGTTGTTGTTGTCCTAAAAAAAATGGCGCGTACCCACAATGGGGATTGGCCACGACCAGTCGGTGATTACAATTTCTTCCATATGTGCGTAGCACTTGTCCGGCACGTGATACGTTCTTCGAAAACACGCACTCGTTTTCACACACTCCGACTGACGGAAAATTTGCACATTTCCCCCGAGCCTCTAGATCGCAGGAGAGCCTCTGAAAATTTCACTCATTCATGACTCCTGCACGATTTCCTGTAGCGGGGCAGTCTAAAAACAGCACGGATTACACCGCCACTTGTTTTCGTTATTTGCTAAGAAAAGATATTCTAAGAATTAAAATCTCGGGAAAACATTTGTGGAGTAACAAGAATTCCCACTGCGATTCATTCGCAATACAGCTATGTATGGAAGCTTAAAGCGCCAGAGAGAGCTTGTAAAACAGTCTTGTGCGTCTTACCCCCCCCCCCCCCCCCCCCCCCCCCCCCCCCATTTCCACCCGTGGTGGAATTAAGATAAGCGAGCGAGTCTTAGAACACACAAGGGGTAGCCATGGCTTCTTTCGGAAAACCCCGTAGTTGTGAGCTGGTCTTCACGCGTTTCCAGCCAACCACGCATGTTTTCAGAGTGTCTTTCGCCAGCCGCGCCCATATGACATTGAAAGAACTCGCTTGCCATTATCGAGTCGACTTCGCATGCGCCCACTAATTGTCCCCAGGTACACTTCTCGAACAAAACAGGCACCATTAAACTATTAAACAATGTTCACCAGCAGTACGTCAATGCACATAGCTGAAAAAAAAAAAAAGCTGGACAGCTCCGATGTACAATTTAGCGCCTTCTCCGTGGCAAGGCCGCGCGCACGTCTGCAGGTCGTTCTCGCTAACGGGGGACGTGACTCGATACGCGCCGGGGACGACCCCAGCCGTGTTTAGCGCCGATGCGTATCTGGGCAAAAAGAAATCAACAAGAGAGACACTTCGGGTAGCTGAAGCTGGAACCTGCTGCGACGGAGTTTTACGGCCGGTTTCAGTGATGTCCCTTCAACGGACTGGCCGGCAAAAACCTTGAGCTGGCTGTACACAGGTCCTAATGCGGACAATCGCGCCTGAAGAGCACAAGCCGTATAGTTAAAACATTCACTGCGTACAGCAGAAGTAACAAATATAGACTGCCTGACGAGTATTTCCCGAGCAGACAAACGCCATACCCGTGCGGCAAGGTATGTTCCGCGTTTTTTTTTTTTTTTTTTTTTTTTTTTTTTTTTTTTTTTTTTTTTTGCCGGAGAGTGAGCCGTTGACTCCCCTCGAACACAGAAGAAGCGAGCAAGCGTATCAGCCAGACGAAGACTGCACGTTGGCTTTTGATTCCTTTAGATTCCAGGCAAATAGTTATGTGGCTAGTCACGCAATGAAAACCAACGCCAAGGGTTCCATCATTGCATTAAGAGTGGTTGTGACCGGGCGGTTCGACACATGCTTGCAGTGGTACGTGCATTGAACCTGTTCGGTTTTATTTCTCATTTGCTTCTTGAGTGCTCTTTTCCAGCGTGAAGCGTGGCTTGTTCGCCGACGACGAATCGACGGAAACTAATTGTGCGACAACTGGTTCATGTATGCGACTGCGCATATATTGTTACCAGGGGCCCGCTCGAGCGAACCCATTGGAGATGTGTGTTCAGATTCAGACTCGGAATGAAGCGCTCGTGACTGTTCATGTTTCAAATACGAACAAAGATTAATATGACTTCGGCTGGACGGTTCATGAGCGTTAGTGGAATAGTACAGAGGGAAAGAGAAAAAGGAGTGTTATAATACTTCCATTAAATCCGAACAATTACAGGGCCGACCATTAAGCGCGTTTTAATTACTGCCCCGAGTCATCAGCAGTCTGGATGCGATCGCCTTATTAATCAAGGTGCCTGCTGCTGGTTACGTGAGCGTCCATACCAACGTTGAGTAGCGCAACGCAGATGCATGCATTTTTATCTATGGACTCATTCTGCAATATATACGTTTATAAGCGAGTGGCTGTCGTTTGTGCAATTTATGTATTGTAAAATCCTGTACGATTTCAAGATTCAATAGTGACGGAAGTCCGCTTAACTGTTTAGTGCCCCCACAAGACATACAAGACCGGGATTATACTGCCGATGTTTGTAGCGTTTACCTAGCCTCAAAGGAACGCGTGGTTACTGTGAATATACGGTCCTGGCTCAGGGATTCTTGGACTCATTAAGCAAACCGCGGTTAGTTAGTGAGCAAGCTTGAAGTTTAACACATGCTTCATCGCCTTTCAAGGAATACTAAGGTAAGCAACAATTATATTCCTCGTTTGCATGCGCACTACAAAGAGTACCATTAACTGGAGGAAATGGGGCTCTCTGTTCCTGACGCGAACCTTTCTGAAGTTCCTTCTATGGTGAAGCCTCGTTATCAGATGGTCAGCAAAATGCGTGGCGCGTGAGCTGTGAATCAAGATCCTAAATTCCTTCAAATCCCAAAGCTCACCCCTACATACTAACAACTGTACTAAAGTAAGTAATGGTAAGTTAGCGCAGCTGAGGCATCTCAGGCCAGGTTATGTTGCGAAATGCGTACTCTGCAGAAAATTAGAGCTCGCGCATATGCAATTCTTATCCTCAAACTTCATCCTGCACAGGCGTCAAAAGGCCCCACAAGCATTGAGCACTTATATCAAAGGTACACAAGTAGCCAGCTCATAGAGTTGGACTCGACGTTATTGAACGGTCTCGCTTATTCCCTTCAGTACAAGACAGAAACGATGACTGTTAAGGGCGTATCGTACAAGCACGGCACGCCCCAGAATTCCCGTCGAGAAGAATGGCTTACTATGTTGGGGCGTTGAAACTATCGTGCACATTCTCTTGGACTGCTGCTTGTTACGCTGTAACTCGTGCTTAATTTCAGGCCCGATACGTTTCCCGTTCTCACATTTTATGAACCGAAAAAGAAGGAAAATGGAGCGCCAGCTGCAGTAGATAGTCGGTGCGGCAGGCGTTAAGTCGGCATAAGGTACGTGGTCTACGCATTGGAGGTCTCAATGCATGGATGGTTGATCTCCGAGGGGCTGTAGGTGGTTGCAGCGAAGCTGGATTCCGAAAGGCGAATCATGGCCCCACTTTATTCCCTTATAGTTTATAGTGTACCGTTCCGCCTTTCCACCTTTTCTTTGGGAGAAGTCATTGTTTACAATGCCATGCTCTTTAAATTCAAAATTTGCGCAAAGCCAATGCTTGAGTTTAGATATTTTAGCTGTCAGCAAGTCCAGAGCTTCCAAAATAGCGCCTGAGAAAGGAATTGCGTTTAATTTTTCGCCTCTGTTCCGGTATTTGAGATGAGCTGGACAGCAGTGATCATTGCGCGAACAGAAGAACCCTGTTCCCGCAGAAATCCATAAAATGCTAGAAATAAATTACACTCCGTTCCCTGTGGCAACTATACATCAAATTTCGTCCATTTTTTTACAGCTCCTAGGTCTAGCTTTCTTCCCAAAGTTTTTCGTCCCAAACGACGGGCCTGAAGCAGCTTTCATAACAAGTACAGAAAGCGTTTTGAATGCCGCGATCAGCTAACCGGACAGATCAAGCCAAAACGGTTAAGACGATCTGTTTCGACGTACCTAACAGGAGCAACGTTTTGCGCTTGTTCACGGCGACACTTGCAAGTTAGAAGACCGCCATCAAAAACCAGAAACGCATTCGAACGCCTAAATCCTCGAAAAACGATTTGCACTGCGCATATTTTATCTTTCACTGGTACGCTTGCAAATCTGTCGTCGCTTTTTCTTACAGACACATAATGCTGTGATAAGTACAACACTTCCTCAGATATCTCTACCTAGTCACTGGCATCGCCTCTGTCCATATCTCCAATTCAGGCCTGCATTATTAGCCCCACAGTTTTATCGCGGAAAGTAAATTTAGGGCGGACCCAGATTCGGACCAAACTTGTGCCGTCGAACAGAAATCAAGAATGTACGCTAAATGTGAAGTGCCCACTAACGCGCCTCCTATTTTAGCATGTCCTTCTAGGCCCAAATGCGATCAAACCGGCAAGAGAAGCATTGCAGTCAGAGCAATCATGAGTGAAAATTAACTGCACGAAACTGGTGCAAACAGGGCTGATGCGATTCAACGCCAACGTTCGCGATGAACGCGGCCATGGTACGCTATGCGCAATTAAGCCGCGAGATCGTGTTGACTGCAAGGAAAGGGAATGCTGAGCAGACTCTACCAAGAGTAAGTAAATAAAGTTGGCTTCCACATTCTGCCAGAATGAGGCGCTCTTTATTATCCTTTTCGTTTTTTTTTTTTTATTGTCTTGCCAACTGCACTCTTCGCATTTTCGTTTCCTTTTTCCGGTCCACAGAGAAAGGGGCGGGGCAAACTACAAAGAAGCGTGGCGAGACTGAGTTCCTGAAGTGTGCGGTGATGCCTTCGCGCTAAGCCTAGACCACTTGCCGCGACCAGGCACATAGATGAAAAGGTACGGTGAAGTGATACGCTGTGAGGCTCGGCATGTTCATCAAATATGGAGCGAATCCGCAAGACACCTCGACAGTGCATACCCTCCTCTGAAACTTCCAAAATTGCTTATACGGAATTGTACTGACGAAGATGTGGAGTAAAGACGCCACAACCGATGTTCAAGTCTTTCTCCAAAGTTTACATTTTACATTATCACAGGATTCCTTAGTAAAGACGCCACAACCGATGTTCAAGTCTTTCTCCAAAGTTTACATTTTACATTATCACAGGATTCCTTTTAGACCGGTCACCGGTACCCTTCTCTAGCTCCGCACCTGGCGCTTTGACCTGTCATACGTGTAACAAAATAAAAATGGTAAAGATAGCTTAAGTCTTACGTGCTATGCGCACATATCTCAGCCCTCACGTACTGAGAAGGATACATAGAGACGTTGCGCGCATGAGGAGTTCTGCTGCCAGATGCGCTCTTCGTGAACAGTCCAAACACTGTTTATTTGCGGTTACGGTTTAACCTGTTCGCTGTGAACGAGGAATGAACATGAAAGAGTTTCCCGCCAAAAAATGTGCAAGGAAAAAAGAATTGTGACAAAGAAAATAGAAACCGCGAGGCGTAGACGAAAGCTGCGGGATATGCAAGCGTCACGCTGTGCCGGTGCCGTCGACCTACTTACCTATGACGGTGCTGGCGGCGACCACGGCGAACGGTATCCACAGGCCCGGAGCACGCTGACGTCGGACTACACTCATGTTTGGCCTCGAAGGTGAAACGCAAAAACCAAATGGACACAAAAACAAAGAAAAAAAAAAGCACACAGGGGAACGGAGGGGGCCTTCGAAGAACACTTATTTCCCCTCACAGGTCTCCTCTGAAGATGGAGGCGTCTCTTCCTTCTCCGTCAAGAATCCGCGCACACGCGGCCCCCCAGGGACCGGAGACTCCGCACACGGCAAGTATAAAGAGGACGCGTGTAACAGCCGAGAGGCAAATGAAAACTCCGACGTGCACCAGGCGACTTACGAGTAGGGGTAAAAGTTCCAACACCGTGTTGCTTTCTGTTCAGCAAAAACTCACTGTTGCAACGGTTTAAAGGCAAGACAGCGTTACCATCACCGCCACTTTCTACGGCCAGAATTTTCGCCTCGAAGCGTGGTCATTCACAGCGTCCCGTCTGAAACAGGTCGAGACACTGCGACGCGCACAGACCGACCCAAAGGATTCTCCACGCCGTTCTGACACTCGGCGTCGTCTTCAGCCAGCAGCTGCGACAGCGATGCACGTCAGCGTCCAAGCGTTGAGCGTCAGTCGAGCGCGCGGTCCAAGGCACTGCCGCATGCACGGCACATGCAACGCACGCGCGGTTTCGGAGCACTGAACTTGGCGATCGTTGCGAGCGAAGCGCGCGAGCTGCGACGACCGTTGCCGACGATGGACTGGTTTTCTCGGTCGTGCGCGCTAGAGTCGGCGCTTCGGCGGCAGCGGCCACGCGGCTGGTGGTGGTGGCGGCAGGGAAGAGCTCGCGCGCGTTCTTTTCTCCTCGCCTGTTCTCTCACTCCGGCTCCGCTGGCGTGGTACCGTCAACAGGCGCGAAGGGCGGGTGAGGGCCAGAAGCCGCGCTCTTTCTTGAAGAGCGCGCGAGAAGCCGCGTTGAGCGGCGATGGTGGCGCCACTGAAGCGCTTAAGTGGCGAAGGCGGGAACTACAACAAAGGAGGTCCGTTTGACTTTTGAACATCAAGCGGTAAAGAAGAGCAGATGTTGGAAAAATTTTTCATTTCATATTCAGCAAAGTATCTAATTTTAGCGCCACTATTGCAGCTCCTCCACATGCATTCACATAAAATAGGAAGTAATATTAGAGCGCACATAAGCTGCTGCTACTTGGACAGCATAAGCATTCAGTAACATCGTTATTCTGAAGAAGAACGTTATGTTTCGCAAAATCAGTTATGTTGTAAAATGAAATAAAAACAACTGGTCATATCGAGATAGAACTCCTCTATTCCGTTTTCAATAAAAAAAAGGGTCTTCTCACACATTTGGCTTCATTCAAATTTATGCGGCCCAGTTTTTCACTCCTTGCCTAAACATAACGTGCAAATGTCGTCCATGCCACGCAGTGAGTGTTAAGGATGTCTTCACTATCGGAATACAGCGCTAAACGCCACTTAAGGAAGTTCATTAAAATAAAGAACACTAATAATAGGAAAACGACACAGAAGTAAAATTACAGTGTATCATTACGCCTTTGTATTTTTAACGTAAAATGCTCGATATCAAGATGGCGGAAGTTAAAAAAAAAACTTGCGAGTTGCAGACAGAGTTGCTCAGAAAACAAAAGCGACAAAATATCGGGCGTTCTTGTTCCAACACTGAGCTTGCTTGTAAGCGTCGCGGCGCAGCTGATGATTAGAGCATGCAGGTATCGGCAGCTCTTCATCAGCTGCCTCATCAGCTCGGCGTTGTTCAGCCGAAACTGCTGTCTCCTAGAAATTCCGATAATATTGAGCAATAAATTTCCTAATTCTTATCTCCATTTTACTCATGCTTAGACGCGCAATCACATCTATCCACGGGAACACACACGACCGAGTTTTGAGCGCACGGAATTAGGCCGAAGGTGGCATAAAATAATATGCACGACTGTTGGTGCTGAAAAGGCGGGCACTATGTGGGTGGCTGTTAATGGTGGTGTAGAACACATACGCATGCGTGGCTCCACGTTTTGTTTTTATAGATTGCTCTTGCAAGCTCTAGCTTTCTTCAAGGTGGACGCACACTATTTGCCTTTTTACAGTGCATCTTAGCATTGCATACTGCGTCTTGAAAAACATATTAACGGCTCACTTTCAGACTCAGTTGTTAATGTATAAAACAAAAACAAAAATCAAATATTACTGTAGTACGGCTCGCCTTATGACTTGTAGTCGAGAGCGCGAGGACTCATGTCGCTAAATGTCACCGAGACCATTGAAAGTTGATTCACCCTCAAGCGCACTTAGAGGTTATGGTTAAAACAATCTCACTCACGTCCATTAAATTAAATGAGTGTGAATGGAGAAGATTAACAAACCAAATGAGGCTATGCCGGGCCTACTGTCAGCGCTAAAGCACAAATAAAGTCATATCGGGCGAAATCTGATATAAAGCCCCTTTGGCTTCCGGTAAACGTTTACAGTGGAAGCCATGCATGGTGTGCAAAAATGAGGACAAATGGGAAGTGCTTGAATGTGTGCGTGTGCCATTGTAATATTGCCCTGTATGTGTCATGGCTGAATTTAGACTACCTACGTTAAGAATTACTACTACCATGAACGGTTAATGACCACCGATGCTGTTTATTCTTTATGACGACGACACAGTCACGATTAACGTCGCGGATGATCACAAATAAAGAGAGATAGAAGTTACCCCGTGTCTTTTTTTTTTTTAAATGACCATTAGAATAACATGACAGATGTAAGCAGACATAAAATTGCGTTTGAGCACCTACCCACGAACAAACCTGTGACAACCTACGCACGAATAAACGCTATAGCCAGTGTAACGCATGAAAAATTCTCATCTAACTGGATCAATTTCTGTGAAGTTTGGGCTTTACAAAGACGCCTTCAAATACACATGTGTAGTCTATGAAATTCGTATTATTCGTTACCCGTCCCTCGACTCCAGTAAGTTACCGCAATTGTCTTTTTTCCAGCGACACTAAGTAAAAAATATCCTTTTTAGGGCTTCGTATTTCATTACGAAAAGAATCTCGTGGTGCTTTTTATCGGCATCTTGTTACGACAAATTTGCCTTCAGGAGCTTTCCCTATTGTCACTTTTTCTCATCTGGTAATTTATTTCTTCTGGAAACCGAAAATAAAAAAAAACCATTGTGGCATAGTATTGAAAGCAAGAAACAAAAAACAGAAGCTTCCCTCTGCATGTTGCATGCCCAGTGCTAGCGCGCACCTTTGTATACATTTAAGGTCACACGGTATACTCGCTTGCATTGATCATCAAGGGCAAGTGAAGCAAGCAGCCAGGCGGGCAGGCTCACGCAAGGGCGTAACCTTATTATCATTCCTCAGACAGGTGAAATGTATACGAATATGGCCTACGCGCTCTCGCGCAGCCAGAACAGACAATTCCCGAGGGCCGTGCAAATGCTATGCGTGTTCGTCATCGCATTGTTCTCTCCTGCGCATACACACACTGTCCTTTATGTGCGGGCCGGATCTAGGCGGTGGTACTGTGGTGTTAGTGCCAGGAATCACTGCCTAGCAGATATTCCAAGCATGGAGAAGTGCAGCCATCTCGATCGGTGATCCAGGGCTAGAAAGCATGTGCGGTGGCTCGTCTCAGCGGCGCTGCCGGGTGGGCGAAGCTAGGCGAAGCTTGGCGAAGCCCGCATAGAGTCGCTTCGACTAGGACCTCGAAAGGAAACCCTTTCTTTGCGTCCCGAACCGGCGGCGTGGTTGGCTTTCTTCGTCGGCGCTTTCGCGTCGTGAGCGTCGATTTCCACAGGGCAGCCAAAGCAACCAGCTAGCCGTTCCAATTTTCGAGCCGCTCGTGACGCGTGCACGTAACGCACATGGGTGCTGCTGGCTCCTTCGCCCCCCTCTCTCCTTTTTGGGCTCCCTCGCCGGCTGCCGCAGCGAGGGGACCAATTAGGTCAGAATGTGAACGGCGCCGCCGCCGCACACGCAGTGGGGCTCCCACGTTGGTCCGTTTCTTCTTCCTATCATCTTGTTCCTTCTGCTGGCGCTAGCGGCAGTCGTGACCGCACATCACGCACCGACGCTGTGTTGTCCCCGGTTCGTCCCGTTCGGTATGCATGCAGGACTTTGCCGTCGCTGCTGTTTCTGCTTGGGAACTCCTCGGCGTGCCTTGGCGGTTAGGCATCACCCGCATCCTTTGTATAACCTTCCCAGTCTTTCCCGCATGCTCTTGTTTCTTCTGGCCCAGTAGAGTGGCAGGTGGATTTAGCCTGGCTTCCCCCATTTTTTGTCTTATGTCACTGGCACGCAACCGGCCGGCGGTTGCGATTCCGTAACGTGGGAAGTGTGCCAGTGCGCGTGTCGCATACTTCTCCAAATCATAAGTTTAGATCTGTTCAACTGAGTCATATTTAGGCCTATTGCAAGTGCACAACAATTTTACAGTGACAGTAGAGTGCATGCTTTGCCACACACAGGAGTCAAGTTGGGCTATGTAACCTTGGAAAGTGACAAGAGTCGGAAGTAAGGGCACGCACCTACACTCATGAAATATTTTTCTTTTTTCCCCTCCCATTCCACCGGACCCTCACTCACCAACTTATTCGTTCATTGATTGACCGTCCCGCTCATTCATCCTCTTTTCTTTCGAAACCGGATGTTCAGAGGCGATCAGATAGACGCATAGTAAAGATGGCCTGGCGTTGTAACCGATTTCTAACGTCGGCTATCAGCAAATTACAGCAAAGCGTGGATGGGTCACAGGAAGTTGAATATGGTGCAATAGCGGTCTTTATTTCTGTCATTGTACTACAAGTTATGACGGAATTCCGAGATAGCAATCTAAACTGGATGGTGCAACCTTTCTTGCCGTTCTTACGACAGAGGGCATATTTTTCCGCAGACAATTTCATTGGTACAACTCCAACGGATTTATATTGTGGCTCTGTTTGCCAATCACAGTAGCCGAAAAGAGACCAATAAATGTGTTCATACTGTTTGTCGCAACTGTAAGGGAAATAGAAACAAGTTAATTCAGTGTTCGTTTCCCGCGATTTCGCAAAACTGCACGCAACCTTCTTCCGATGGTGCAGCGGCTGCTTTCGAAAAATGCGTAGGGTGTCCCTTTATATGCTTGTGCAGCAATTTAGTCAGGCACGTCTTTTGTTGAGAAAAATAGTAATAGTAACGGTTCACTCAGTCTCTTCATTATTGAACACGACTGCAGGTAATGATACATTTAGTACCCCACTTATTTTCATTATTCTATTTTTGCTAGGGTAAAAGCTATGTAATACTATTTAAGGCGAATTGTAGGCTTGAAAATTTTGCTCGACGTGCAACAACAAAAATTTCAAGCGTAGCGTTTATTTCACGTTAGTAATGAGACTATTTCGCACTAAAATCGAGGCGAGAACAAGCTGCAAAGAGTGTAGCAGTTAGCCTGCTACAGGACGACACAGAAACGTATATCAAATCTGCATTTTGGCCTAAAAGACTCACAACATATTGGTGCAAGTAGTGGTGATGATGATGATGTCGTAATTCATAATAAAACATACCCACGGCGGAGAATTCGTCCCTGACATTTGAGAGTGGTTTTCGTCTTTACTGAAGAATCTTAATTCCCTGTCTGCTTCTCATTGATTACCAGGCAATAAATTAAAAAAATAAAATAAATAAGCTAAGCTTTCCTTAAATGTATGAGCACTGAGAAATTGCTCTAAACGGACAGTTTTCAGAGAGAAAGCCGTTTTCAAACTTAAAACGCGGAGTTGTTATCTTTATTGGCAACAACGTATCAGGTCTCGATAGAGTGCCCTTGTGCACAGGATTGTTTCCAATACGTTTTCTTACGTCACAGCTCTAGTCTGGCGTACGGCAACGGCTTTTCGGTTGAATGATCCTAACACGCTATCGCGAAAGAGAGAAATGGTTTGCGAGTCGGTGGCAGAACTGAGGTCCGTTCATTACGGATACAAACGCGTTTCTTGTTAAACAAAGGTCCCCCCTTTTTTTTTTTACGTATTCAATACCTTTAAATATGCACAAAAACTCAGGCAATGACCAAAAGTTCAAGTAAAATTTTTTGATAATGCATACAACAAAGGGATTACAGTAAAATTGTACAGAAGGAGGTCCTAATTAGCACAAGACTGTCAAGGTAGGGGGGCCTCTTCCAGAAGATGCAAGTAGGGTAGAAATGCGAGCAATGGGAAGCAGTGTAACAAGTAATTACTATAAAAGTACAGCCCCCATAACAATCAATAGCAAAAATATGTTAATGAAAACTACAAAAAAAGTAGTACTAGTAAAAACCTTTATTTTAGAGCAGAAACCAACTGCTCAAAATGAAGTTCGCCTGCCACACCAGGCCGATCTGGTTCTCTTCGTAAGGAAAAGCCAGCCAGGTATACCAGGAGAGGACTGGGGATGAGGGAGGGGGGTAGAAAGGAGATTGAATGGCGACAGGGCAGTAGAGGCAGTGTGAAAGATCCGCATAAAGCTCAGGGTAGTTGGGACACGACGGATCAGAGCGGAAACGGTATAGGTACAGTCTTGCTGGTGTAATGAGTGTTTGTTTGAATTTTGCGAAGGGTATGAGCCTGGCAAACAGAGAGACGGGGTGCGGGGCAGGGAGAATGGCGAGCTCCCGCCTGAATTCCAGGTAGGATTGCGATATGGCTTTCCCGATCAGAAGACCCTCGTCACACAACAATGGGCTGGACCAGAGGATCGCTGGAGCCCGGTTAACAATTTCGCGGCCGAGCTGATTACACAGCCTATTTCCAGCAATCCCTGAATGCCCAGATATCCATCTCTTTTGAAAGGCACGGAAGAATACACAACGTATTGTCGGGTCGGGGGAAGATGAGTGAATTCCTGGACAACATGCACAATCGAGAGAATCTCCAAGGTAGTACTGTCTGGCGGGTCTAGGCATAGACTACTGGTAGAATAGAGAGGAAATAACTATACAGAGCATCGGCTTGAGTGCATAAAACAGACAAAAAAATTTACGGATCACTGCATAATCTGCAATGGAGAAATGCGTATTATAAGCCTGAGCGTTGCTGTGTTGTACGCGAGATGCGTCAACGGGATTCCGCGAGTGACAGATACAGCGTCTTTCTTTTCCTGTAAACCAATTATTGAACACCGATGAACTTTGATTCATTCAAAGAAACGCTGATGGTGTTCGACAAGAGGCGCGCGATGTACCGCGTGCAGCAGCAGCGCTCAGGTTTTCGCATTTCTGCACTGTAGATGATGCAGTGCTCTCGGAATTTTTCAGACTGCAGTTGGTTGATTACCTTTCTTACACACTTTCTAACCCTTCCCACCGCACGTTCACGTTCAAATATTTCAAATTTCCCACCATCGAAAATTAGGCCTACCTCACCGGAAGTCGAGTACCACGTGATCCCTTTTGGACGTTGACATTACCGCTTCCGGCTATTTCGACATCTGATTGACTTCACAGGCTCTAATTATTTAACTAATTAACCCGCATCAACCATTTTGTCACTTGCATGCCTTTCTTTGACGTTCTATCCGTTGGTACCATTTTTTTTTTCTGATATACGAACTAGTTCCTCTTTTACAGCTCCGAGAAGGGCATGCACACGCGAAACCCGCCGACATAGCCATACAGTGCTTACGAATTAGTAACACAGTCAATGGATAATTACCATCTGAGCATATTAATTAACCATGCATGAAGTCTGTTAATTGTATTTTCATTCAATGATGGAATGAGTGAACAGCAAACAATGCTTTAAATTCACGAGGTAAGGAATTTCGGTAGGATATGTCGGCAAACAAGGTAGTATATTTTCCGTAATCATTCCTCACTATTGACAAAAGGAGATTCTTGCGCTGTTGAAAACATGGTAGGATTAGTATTTACAAGCTGTCTGCCGTGGTGTCATCACTGTAAGCGTGATTATATTAATTAGCTTCTACATAATAACGAATAATAGTTTGCTGAATAATTATTGAAGTGGAAGTATGTGCAAGGTGTGATACAGTGGAATCAGTGCTAAAGAGACCGGGCATATGGAAATGGCAAACGAAACTTTATGCATGAGTGATTATGCATAGCATGAAGTATCAAGTGCTTATAGAGAGTTACGCCCAGAAACTTGGAAGTTTCTGAGATTGGCAGTGCGTTGTTATCAAGCGTCAGTGTTGGGAGAACATTTATAAAAGTGAAAAAAAAAAAAAAAAAAAGAGTGAAATGACATGGAAGTCGTTTTCTTGGGATTTATTTGTAGCTTGTTATTTTTGCACCGCACGTTAATGTTATTAATGTCTATATGTTACGCCTATGCTGAAGTATGTTGGTGGATCTGTGAGAAGCACGAATGGCTCTATCGTACGCATATAACATGCATTTTTGACTTGGTGCAGTACGTAGATCATTAATAAACATTAAAAAGAGTAAACAACGTAGTATTACCATTGCGGATACCTCTGTTTACAGCCTGAGTGGTAGAAAAAGAACTATTATTTGCGAGAATACATGCGATTTGTTACCTGAATACTGCTGATGAACTCAAGGGGTAAACCAGATATTCCAAGTGATCTTAATTTATGAACAATTTTTGAATGGTTAATTGTGTCAAAAGCTTTTGTTAGATTGATAAAGATGACTCCAACAATTAAACGATTGCGAGTGGCTCATTTCGCATTTTCATTAAATATTATGAGCGCTAGTTCGATGGAATAACCCGCTTGGAAGCCAAATTCTTGAAGAGCTAAAAGGTAACATGTGCGTAGGTCATTCATCAGCCGTGTGTAAAATTAACTTCTCATTTACTTTAATGAAAAAAGGAGGTATGCAAATGGGATGATAATTAATGATGCAAGCACGATCGCCTCTCTTGAAAGCGGGGATTAGTTTGGCAATCTTAACAAAATTTGGAAAAAAAACCTGCCTTGGATATCTTGTTTATTCCAATTGCTAGAATTACGGACATGCCTTCAGCGACAAGTTTGACTCCAGAAGGATGAACAGAGCCTAATACTGGACAGGTTGAATTGAGTGGTTTAATGGCTTGATGGACTTTTTCTACATAATTAGGGCACAATTAGTAGAGTGGGAGAAACGTGTCAAGGAAGGGATTGCAGCCTATGGACTTTGAGAAAAAGTAAAGTGCAGGCTGAAAATATTTACAATGTCGCTGGGGTTATTATAGGCTGCAATTAGATATGTTACTTTTGTTATGCGCGTAAGTTGCCAGATGTGCCTAGTGTTGTTTCCGTTATTTCAAAATGCGACCTTGATAGCAAGTTAGGCTTTGCAAGCTGTAGTACTGCTGAAAGTATGTTGGAATATATATATATTTTTAATATGCATCTGAAAGCATTATCTGCAGCTTTTCACGTAAATTATTTTTCTTGTTGATAGAACGAATCAGAACATTAGTAATTCAGGAATTTATCGGTTTTTGAAAGCACTGCACGGCTGAGAAATACGTGCTGCATTGGTCAATGCGAGCGGAAATGTTTGTCAAAAACTGCTCAAACGCTTCTTTTGGGCATTCCTCCTCTAGTTCAGAGCTCCAATTTCTAGCACAGAACTAAATTTTCGTTTCTTGTGACAAAAATAGCGCTATAATGTTGGTATCGGATTGGGCCGCGACAGGGTGCGCAGTGTCGAGGTCAGATGGGTTGTCCGGACAGCTAATTTTGTCGCGAATGATTTGAACAATCGATACGCATAGTTTTCACCTTCCGTCGCAGGAGTATCTTTTACCTCGATGTCGTTCAGACGTGAGTACAGCTCGTGATCAGGCATGCGCTCCGTTACTTTTATTTCCTTTCAGTTCTTTGACTTCTGTGGGGGTCGATCTGTCTTTGTTTTTACCGGTCATTGAATGTGACTAGGCCTATCTACATTTTAGTCAATTCATCCCGAGGTGATTGAATATCCTTACCAAGTTTGGCACAAGACGGCCCGGTTTAAACATCGAGACAATTCAGGCAACAGTGGCAGCAGCTGAAAAGCTCAGCCTAGCAGACTAAATAGCAGACTAAATAGACCAAACTGAATGAAGTTGCTGAAACAAGTTAGTGGCAGTATGAGGTGCAACCACCGCTGCCCAAATGACCACGAGTGCGTCGTTCTTGTGAGGGGTTCGGTCGGTAAGTGTGAGGGGCAGCGGATCGGCCTCACTGACGAGGCGTGCCAGGGGATCAGATAGTGACAGGCTGCGTCCGAAATGTCGATTTCCTGAATGGAACGGCTGCATGAGGCCAATATCCCCCAAAATCCAAAACAAATACATTTTTTTGCGCGCTAGTTGCATCAGAACTGGCAAAAGCAAGAACAAGCGGCAATCAACCTAGTCCGAGGCTGGCCCAGCATCGCAAAACATACAGTAATACACTAATTTATGAAAACAAATATGCAAAAGCATGTTTTTATGCGTATAAATACACATATACAGAAACGTATACACGTAATGTACTCCCGTATGAGGCAGTGTGGCTGGCGGTGCAAGGGTTTAGTTTTAAATGGAAAATAAAATAAAATACGAGATAATCCGGTTAATGAGAGTGCTGTGGACTGTCTTCTGCACTGCGAATTTTAGCAGTTAAGGTTTGAATGTAATTACGGGTTGAGATATTGGCTTATATTTTTCTGCATATGATGGTATTACGGTTTCAATTAGAGAAATCCCGAGATTTCTAAGCTGAACACAACGAGAAGAATGTCCTTTTTTTTTTTTTGTCACTGTATGAACGAGTGGTGAAACGTGCGTAGTATGGTCGACGTATTTTTACAGAAAAGCCGTATGGCGGCAACGTGCTTAGCATAAGCGCGATATGGTTTCTTATAGTGCCGAAAACACATGCTGTGTGTGCTCTGTGGAGCTGCATTATTTTCTGACCGACGCACACAGCCCTTCTTTACGAATCTTTCGTTGAATCATCTGCTTATTTTCTTTATGCATTTGTGTCCGCTATGAATCAAGTATCACCCTAGCTGTAGTCCAGCTGCATGCCATCTGACTAAACTTGAAAAGCGAAATTCTAATAACCTTTCCTTACGGCATTTTACCTCTGTAAGCTACAAATTTCAACACTTACCGCTGATTCGTGCCCAGGTTTCACTCCACAGCGCACGTTACGAAAGCATAAATTGTTACCCGTAAAGGGTTTCTTGCAAAAAGGTAACTGCGGTAAAATTCGTGGGAAGCAGCTGAGCAGGCTAAAACGTGTGGGCGCACTCGCGTTTTTCATAAGAGAGCCGCATCAGCGAGAGCCACTCTCATGCCAACGCTAAAAGCATCGCTTGGACGCAGGGAGAACTCCCGCTTCTTGTGTAACGTTTGCAAAGGTGGCGAGCACAGCCTAAACCTTTATATAAAGCAGTAAGTTGCACCTTAAAGGTCGGATGTGACGCGTGTTTGGTTTTTGTTAGGCTTCAGACCACTTTCGCCGATTACTATTTTTCCATCCCGGGCCGCACTATGCTATCCGCAGCACTATCACTGCGGTAGTGTCACTCTGTTTCTCTAATCTTTTGTTTTTGTATTGCGTCCTGAGACATCAGCGATAGCATATATGCTTTTTTGTGTGTAGGTTTATGATGGTAGAAAGGAAAGCCTTTCAAAAGATTTCAGTGTTCAGCGCATTTTAACGTTTGGTTTGGTTTGGTTTGTGGGGTTTAACGTCCCAAAGCGACTCAGGCTATGAGTGACGCTGTAGTGGAGGACTCCGGAAATTTCGACCACCTGGGGTTCTTTAACGTGCACTGACATCGTACAGCACAAGGACGCCTTGCTTTTCGCCTCCATCGAAAAGCGGCCTCGTTAAAGGTATCGGCATCTTATTCATTTTTGGCAGCACTCATAACGCAAAGTGGGCACGGCAGCCTGCCGACGTGGGCAGCCCATGGTGGTACCATGCGATGTTGGGTCTGAAAAGGGGTTCACTTCGGCTTCCTATGACAGCCCACAAATGACCCCTATCAAGTTAATTTCGAACCGAAATACGCTGCCCACATTGTGCCCGCATTGTCCAAAGTCGCCAGCCCATGAAGGACAAACCGCGATGGCTCAGTGGTTAAGACTCTGGATTGCTGAATCCTAAATTCAAGGTCACGGGTTCAATCCCGAGTTCCCGACAAAGGCGGCCGCTTCTCAGTGGAGGCGAAAATTAAGACGTCCTGTATACTGTGCGTTTATCAGTGCACGTTAAGGAAGCCAGGTTGTAGAAATTTCCGGAGCCCCCTACTACAGCGTCCCTCATTGCCTTACTCTTTTCGGGACTTTAAACGCTATTAAGCAAACCGAACAGAATCAAGTGCCAATCTTCCCCATCGCTCCTACTTTGTTCTAGTAGTGCATGCGTATGCGTCTATGTCACACTGCCCTGGCGTGAATAATCGGCTGACCATCGACGTCGGCGCCATCTCGCTCGCGATACGGCCGCCGGCCGATGGTCCCCCAACTGGTTTATCACATCAAGAAGACAATATACGAAATCTCCCTTCTACTCAGCCCTCTATCGCTCTCCTTCTTAGGTAGCTACTATGCATTTCCTTAACTGTTTTACTTTAGGTTTTCGTCCATGTGAATTTCTAGTTTGAAGCCAACCGGTTTCCTTTATCTGGGTTAGGCCCTTCATATGATAATAGAATGGACTGTGACGCTTTATCTTTTAATTCTCTGTAATAAATCTAGTGTTAATAGAACAATTAATCCTTAACAGGGGTGCTTACGGGCATATACTGAATATGCCCACTACCGCACGGCAGTGGTTGCCAGATCAAAAATGCTGGTCTTGAATAGTAAAAGTAGTCTTTGCCAAATAAAAAGTATGGATATAGGAAAAAGTAAAAGAAGAAACAGCTCAAACCAAACAGTTCCCGTTTCTTAGCCTACTACGTTATCCACTACTCTACGAATGCTTATTTTTCTTTTTTTTTTCATGCATGGTTTCTGTAACATGCAGTTATGTACTGGATCGGGTATACTATATAGACTACTTACAAATCACTCATATAATGGCTTCGTAGCACAAGCATTACAACAAAAACACAACGTAAAAAAGGGGTGGCAACTGTTAACACTGTAATCACCTGCAGAAAGCAATATTGCCGACGGAAATTCATTTTCCTCATAGCTGCCGCTTTCTGGGTGGAACAACGGGTTTATGGTTACGGTCCAATGTGCGCGTTTTCCACAAGCTGTGGAGTGCAATCAGGACAATCATGTTACAGGGTTCGTTATCACCTTCAGTAAGCACAAGACATTGTACACTGTATAGTAACTTAGAATAAAAACTTTCCTTGGTATTCTTCACAGCACATCAGCAAACAGTATCGCATTCTTGGAGTTAATGCAAAAGTGTTCAATGGTTTTAGGCACGTCTCACACATAGTTTATAGACGATATAGGGAAGTGTATATGTTTCACGCACAGAACAAAGAGTACTGAACAAGGGTTGAGAGGGAGTCAGTTCGCAAACGCAGCCAACGATTTGTCAAGGGGTCTTGACTTCGTCTGATCCTTTTGACAAATCCCCTCGTCGAAGCATTGGCTCGGCTTGCGAACTGAGTGTAGCCTCAACCCTTATTCTATTCCCTTTCATACTGTGCAGGCAAGATCTCCCTCTTTTTCGTATAGAACCATTTGCTAACTGGGACAGCTAAGAGTCACGTTTTTCTCTGTAGTTTTGCTCGTTAGATAATGTCAGGATTGCACATTTTCATCTTGCGCTGTCACTGGGGCCTCTGCGGTTTATTTAACATCTTTACCAGTCGTCGTCCGTTACTGCTTTGCACCTGAAGCCGGATGTACATACACGCACAATCCGGCGGAAGCTTACAATACTACCTGAAAAATTACCTGCAAGAGTCTCGTTAATGAAACTGGGAATTGGCAGAAAAGCGAGTGGTAATTCTCATGTGTGCAGCAACCGTTTCAGCAAGTAAGATTTAGTTTATAAAGCTGGCGCTAAGTAGTTTGGTTAGTAGCATCCGAGGGTTGGCACCTGCGTTTAAGTTCTTGCGCTTATCACTTTCTGAGCTGTCCAAGACTGATATTGATAGGAGGATGAAAAAGACGCTGGCTTCATCACGTGCAGTACTTTCTCAGGGCAAGGAAGGCTCGATGGAAAGAAAGGGGGTCTCAAATTTCTTCTAAATAAAGGCATTGATGCATAACAACAAAATGTTCACTAAAACGAGCCAAGCAAAAAATTCTGCCGCCACATGCATCGGTATAAAGAATCGTTTTGGGCAGCTTGATCAGCGCACAAGAGCTCGCAGCGTGGAACACACCTCTGCACAGCCGCATTATCATATTTCCCGTCGCTGTTCCCACTGTCCAAATTTCCGGCTCTACTACGTTCAAGGGAGCAGTTCGAAGGGCGCCACTTCCACCGGCATTTTCCGAATGAGCTCCGCGTCTGGCGAGCACTTGACAGATCAACTCCTATCGCTGCCCTCAAGCAATAAATATCCTTAAAAGAATTCCTCTAACAGAGAAATCTTACTACTCAGATTCAGTGTCCGCTTACCGCAACTAGTTGTGTGGAAGCTTCGGGGTGTTTCTCTATTTGCATAACGGTAACAACAACCTTGCAGCCGCTTCGCGTCGTCATCGCAGCATTTGGAGCTGAGCTAATTACGCTTCGACAGCTGGCTGACTCGGCAAAGTGCTTTCTTTTCGAATAGGGGGCCCGAATACCTCAAGTTAAGATTACACAGGTCCGTACTGAACTGCGTATTCAGTGAATGAATAAATGGAATATTAACTAGAAAGAAACTGCCTAGGAAATCATAACACAGCTGCAGTTCAATGCGCGTCATCCCATTTAGCGCGTCACGCGGGAACTACCGAGAGATATAGTGCCACAGTATTCCTCGCACTCAAGACACAATAAACAAGATAGGGCCGAGGATACTGCCCTGTGGGTCGCCTCTGGAGACATGTTTTAAAACTTAGTGGCTATTTTCTATTTCAACATATTGATAGGGATTATCACGGTAAGATTTTAAAAGGCTGAAGCAGTGCCCTCGAACACCGTACGTTTCAAGCTAACCTAGTACAACAGAATGAAGGATGAAATCAAATTATTTAGTAAAATCAATGTAAATACTAAGGACAATGTTCTTATTTTAAAATTGCGACAAAATGAATTTCGTTTGGACGGAATAGGGCCAATTCCGTAGATCGAAGTTTCCTAAATTCATACTGGGCTGGAGAAATTAGGCTGTACCGGTCAAAAAATTTTCAAACCTGCATTAGTATTAGTTTTTCTAGCCCTTTTAAAAATGGGTTATAAAGAAGTGGGTGTATAATTTTTAACATCATTAACTCTATTTTTCTTGAATAATACCGAAACTCTACTTTTTGTTTTCGTTAAGGAAAGATAGCGCTTGACGAACACATATTAAAATATATGTAATTTACAGCAAAATGACATCAAGTGCTTATTTATATTTTTTATTATACCCTCAGGGTACTGGGTACGTTACAGAGGGCAGGACAATTAACAATAAGAAAGAACACGAAGCATATCTAGTACAATATTACGAAGGAATAGAGGTAAAATTATTATGGTTAATTGTTTTCTTAGAACATAAAATATTTGATGAACGATAATATGAAGTGATGCACCAATAATAAGTAAATTAATGAAGACAAACACAGTTCTTAGTTAATTAGCGTTGTAGTAAGGGGCTTTTTTATATAAATGGGGTCATTGGTGCTATTTAATAATTCAGGTAAGGAATTCCATTCTTTACAGGTTCTTGGAAAATATGATTGTGCACATGTCGCTGTATTGCATTGAAGTACTGAGTCTTTTTGTTGGTGATTATGGCAATGAGGAATGAATGGTGCTGGTTGAATCCATCGCGATTGAAATTTAGTATTATAGCAAGAAATCTTAGGAAACAGAGAAATGCGGGTGTGCTTTCGGCGGGCAGTCAGTGATGTAATGTTTACGGGCGATCTCATTTCGGTGATGCTAGCTGAACGATGGCAGTTGGAAAAAATAAAACGCGCTGCACGGTTCTGCTCAGATTTCAACATAAGTGTCACTGTGACGTGCTCAGAATCCCATACAGATTGAACCTATTCCATTTGTGATCGCACATTGGTGGCGTATAATAATCATTTTAGTGATGATGGAGGAAGAAACAGGTTTCTTCTAAAGAGACCCAGCGTTTAGTTTTCTTTAGATGCTATACGTTCAGTGTGTAATTTCCAGGACAGCGTGCTAGTTATGTGGACACCTAGACAATGGTAAGATGTTACGCTTTCAAGGTGTTGACTATCAAGAAATTATTTTGGATAATTTGTACGATAAATTCTCACAGAATTGCATGTTTTATAGTTTGGTTCTATTTTTCTAGTATGACACAAATGCTCCTGGAAAGATACTGACACATCGACACAAGGCGCGTGTCAGATATCCATAATCGAGGATGTTTTCAGGCTGTAGTAAGAATCTAGTATTTGAATTCTTTTCGAAAAGCGGTTTAATTGCATAAAATTTCTCTTAAGTAGTTATTGCCCATTTATTTGACCTTTTATTTTTATCAACCGAAACGATGAGAAGGACGATGCAGTCAGTAATGTGAACGGGGCAAGGATAAATCCCCGAGAAATGCATGAGTATTGCACGTAGTGGGATTTGGCGTAACGCGACTGAGTCCAGGAGCGTACATATACACTACTGCACATAAAGACGGATGAAGACGCAGGAAGTTGTTGTGTTGTTGTTTGTACATTTAATGAGCCTACCAAAGTATATAAGATGGCCGAAGCTCTGCGCATCGCATTTACGTAAACATTGTCTGATCAAACAAGTTCTAAAGGTTTCAGCCTGTAAAAAGCACGATCGTACCTTTCCAGCTTGAAAGGCGCTACGCGAAAGATCTAAAAGCCTTCCGATTACATTCAGCCTAATGTTTTCATATCTCCTGCCGTTCGCTTGCGGAGATGCTTTCTTCCCACTCCCGACGCACAGAAGTAAAAAAAAATATACAGCACCAGGTCAATTCAAATACGAGAGCCGTGTATGCTCTGTCGCGTGTGGCAACCCTTTTCTACAAGAATGAAAGGAGCAAAAACATGCAAAGCTTCTAGAGACTTCCTAGCGTGACATATCGCTTGAATTTCTCAAAAAGGCTGCTTGAAAGGCCTTTTCATTGAATCCCGTTCTTGCCTTCCAATTTTCGAACATAAGGGGCGGCTGTGACCTGCGCACGGTTTATTTTATATTCGATATACTTTGTTGGGGAAGGCGAACAAAACGGATACATTAGCTGGAATGCGACATCGCGATGGTCGTCATATGCCAATAAGCTCAGATATTCCCGAAAAATTAGCTGGCTAGTTTTAAAAGAGCTTTTTGGACTGGCCTGACTCCTTTTGAGATAACGTCAACTATGATATCCTTTGAATGTTTTATTAGTAGGAAGTCTGTTTCAGAGTCAAAAACAAGTAATTATTTATTTTATAGTGTTTTTCTAGACATAATCGAATAGGAATAGTGTTGCAAGCTAACGAATCGCATGCATATAGCTTAACCAGTGACCAAGTCAAATGCGAGTTTAATGGGCATCGAAACAAATCGAATACGAATCCAATATTTGAGTGTCAATATCTTGAAGAAACCAGCAGTCAGGCGACACGACGGAGTGACGGCGGTGACCGGACTTATCACTGACGTAAGTGGACCTAGAGGTTTAAAAAGATGTGACGCTAGTCGTCACTAAGGGGTCCCAACACGAAGTCACTATATTGCCTCCATTGCCGTCAAGTTATATGCTTAAAAAGTACCTTTAGCGCATGATGAAGAAAGAGAAAGAACTGAACCCCGCGTCAGGACGTCAGACAGGCGACAACAACGTTTTAGCCATGGCCTCAGAGATGCCGCTCCACAATTCAAGGTTCGTTAAACTTGGCTGAACCCTGCCTCCTGCCCAGTCTTGAGCAATGAGCATTATTAGTTCTGTCACACGTATAGATCGCATCGTGATCTCGAATCTTTAATCCCACTAAAGCCTATCAATAATCCCCTCAACACCTTGCGCACACTGATTTTGGTAGGATGGCTGGCCGCGTAGATATGGGTCCTGTTTTTGAAACCGCCGTCGCGAAAAAAAAAAAAAAAAAGGCAGTGCGTTCATTTTGAACATTGCTCAAATGATTCGCAAACTGCACGAACTATTTAGAACATGTTGGTTGACTTCGAATTGTGTTTCGATTTTTTCGAGTAATCTAATACGAGAATAATCATTTCGCTATTAGAAATTTTCGAATGGTTGCATAATCCTACAAATTTTATTATTTCTTGCTTTATATATATAAACATTAAGCCTCGAAACAAGCTAGGAGATCTGATATGAGGAATGAAATAAACTATCCCTCTAGAATGCAAAGTGGGCCGACATACGGTGTCACAGACAAGGGTACGTTAAGACAGAAAATAGCATTAACGTGAGGTAACCATGGTGACCAGCCGCGCAATTCCCTGCAGTAGGCCTGTTGGCGATTTTTCGCAAAACATTGTATTCCTCGTAAATTTTTAGGCGTAGCTCCATCTAAAGTGGGGTATAGACAAAATGTTGATGACTGAGCAATTGGCCTATTTTATCATACACCATGCAGGAGGAATAGCATTCTAAGCACAAGAAGCCAGATAAGGACGCGGTGATAATGCGAGGTATTGTGAGGTGTGGTGGTGTACTGTTAATCAATGCCCGTGAACTAGCGACGCATTACGTTTGTCGTGGTGGCTTCAAGCAGCGGATCGGTAAATATTAAGTAAAAAAGCTGAGTAAGCAAGTTGGTGAAGTTCCGCAATTTCAACCAGCAGATAAAGGAAGGGACCGACAAGATCGAAGAGCAGAAACACGCTTACTCACGTGACAGACAGGGAGTCCAGAAAACGGCAGGTATGTACAGTCTTTGTCAAAAATATACAGCCCAAGGGATTTGCTTCTAAGCACTCTAACTAGGATCCTGGAAGCAATACTGGTATATGGAGTTAATCATAGAAAAGAGCGAGGACTAGATTTCACTTCTACGAGATTTAGAGCGCTGCAGATGCGAAACTAGCTTCGTTACGAGGATTAGAAGCAAAACCCTTGGGCCGTATATTTTTGACAAAGACTGTACATGTACAGGTGTAGTCAAAAGTTCCCAGGCCGCAGGTTTTGCTTCTGGTCGGCACATTCTGGCACGTGTGGTCGCAATATAAAGCTATAAGTTATCTAGGAGGTTAGAATAGTGCTTCTTCTACCATGCACAGATATTTTGATATTTGGGGCCGTCGTAGCTGCCTGACTATACTGCTCGGAAACAGACCGTGTGGCCTGGGAACTTTTGACTACCCCTGTACATTAAGTAGAGCATTGCATGGGCCTGAATCCGACGACTCAGCCCGGCCAGAGCCAGATGCGCAAAATCTAAGCTTAGTCCAAGCCTGCGGCAATAAGTCCGGGCACGGCCCGGGCCCACTATACTATTGGTGCACTGAGCGTGGCCCGGTATGAAAAGTTCGGAATGAAGTACAAGCTAGGCCCGACGCGGGCCCGACCCGGCTCATTCTCACAGTAATATACGAGGTAAATTTCTCACTGCGAGCAAGCAGACTCTTCTACTACAAAAATAAAGACCGTTCCGATAAAGAAGCTCAGATCGCAGTAACGCTTAAATAATTTTGTTATTTTTAACATAGAAGAAAGCGTTAAAGAGTGGTGTTCACCCGGTCGACTTTTTGAACAGTGATGTTGTCGATGCGCCGATACAACATAGAAAAACTGGTAAGTACTAAAAGTCAAGTGATAAGGATTACACACACGCGTAATCAACTACTTCGCATTTCCTCAACATTTAATCAGTCATATTTTACAGCCTGCGATGTCTAAACTATAATCGTCCCCGCCGCAAGATGGATGTCATTTTTTTTTAATAAACACGATCTCACGAGTTGTACCATGGCTGAACTGGTTATATTTAAATATTTCGACCACCTGGGGTTCTTTAACGTGCACTGGCACTGAGCGGAGCGCGGGTGTCATGATCTCCGTTTCAACTGTAGCACAATGCCGAAGTCAGAAAACCCGGGTTCGGTATTAAGCCATCGCGACGGGGTAATACCTTAATAAATGACTTAATGAACAATAACTTTTTTTTTTTTCAGGGCACAACGTGGCATTATTTCAGCCGTGTCGCTGTTCACATGAACGCAGTGCACTTTACTTTCAAATTGTGAATTAAAAGTTGGACACAGGTTCTGTGCACGAGCCTATAAGCAGCGTCCCGTACCCGCAACATTAAGCCCGAGCCCGGCTCGGGACTAATGTTGCGGGAATGGGACGGGCTCAGGCAGGGCAAAGCAGCTCATGCCCTGATTCGACCCAGCCCGGGAGCCAGGCAGGGCCGGACCCGTGCTTATGGGATGGAGTGAACCCGTACAGTGCTCTAAATCATGCAATACTGGCCTTGCTGCTAGAATGAAAAAGTCAGCAAAGTAATTCCCCAAAACTACAGGACAGTACAGATATTTTCTTGTAGCCTCTCATGCGAATGGACCATAGTTCTCGGACTTTTTAAATTTTAAGCTTATTTTTAACAGACTAGAAAAAACAAAACAAAAAAAAAAAACAAGTGGAGGAGGGATTAACGCGGCGCCCTTGCTGTCGCTTCGTGCGCAAACCTTCTGCGATGGTGTGAAAGTTTTCTCATCTTCAGCCTTCCTCTTTTCTTACAACACAAAGTCATTAAAGTGCGGATAACGCTAAATGAACCACAAGAAAAAAAAAACCAGGTTGAATGCTCAGCCGCGATATATAAACTGACCGTGATGTTAGCCGGAAAGATAAGCTCTAGGGAATTACAAGAGAGAAAACAGTGTATAAAAAAAAAATCAATCGATGCCCAGCTTATAAGTGACGTCGTTTTTCGTTTACTCATCGATTTGAAGGCTATTGACTGTCTAAATATGTGTTCTCTGTCTTTCCAGATTACGCTTACACTGCGCTGATTGATCGGGGACCCGCTAGCAATTACTCTCCCCAAGCCCGCAACGGCAGCGAGCTATACAGTTTAGGTGCACGAACCGCATTAAGTGCGCTGAACAACCATAGTTTATCTTCGCATACTGATGCAGTTACCCCGGCATCAGTTAGCCATTGCCAAACTTGTTTGCCGCATCGCGTGTTTCAAGCTCTCATGCAAATGCACTTTCGGTGTGCATAGGAACAGTTTTCCATGTAGAGCTCACAGCGCGCACAGAAAGGGAAACGTGCGCAAGTAAAAAGGGAATGCATTGAAATGGGTACTATATGCACAACTGGTCGATCACTGCAAACTGGCTATATGGACCCTTCGGGCTCGACGTTCTTTCAACGTGAGCCCGGGGCGTGCGCGCGCGTGCATGCACGTATGCGCACATTTGTGCGCATGTGTTGTGTCTGTGTTCGCGCGGGTGTGCGCTCAGTCTCGATTATGCGCGTTCGCGCTCGGTATCACCGTCAATTCCGAGACCCCTCCATCAATTCTCCGCCGATGACTGCGAGCACATCAGCGATGGTGGATGTGTGCGGAAGAGAACCCTGTACAACTCAGCACTCCCCCCGCCCCCCTCCCCTCTCTTCCGTCTTCTTCCACGCGACTCTCCTATCCGCGCGCAATTCCATCAAGTTGTTCGCTGAGGCGTTCGACTGCTCGATACACAGAATGCCTTCGCGCATAGGCAGCCGGGTAAAGAGAAGGCGAGGAGAACGGTGGGACTAGGAGTCACTTCCTTGACAGGAACGATTCAATTCTTTCCGGCCGTCATCCCATTTCGCGTCGTCTTCATCTACAGTTGTTATATATTTATTTCATATCCACTGATGCTGCACGCTGTGACTGCAGAAGAGTGACGTGGCCATTGGCGAGTTGGGGGTGGGGGCATGATTTATATGTTTTTCTTCGGCTGAACGCAGTGCAGAAGATCAAAGAACTCCGCGCGTGCAGTTTTCTGCTTCGTACAGGGCTGAGCTTTGGGCTAGAACGAGGGAGTGAAGATTGTTCCAGTTGTGCTGTGTTCTGGTAACCGTAACCAGAAAGTAGGGTAACCCTAACACGATGTCTTTTGGTTTGATTTCTACTCGACAGGGCAGTTAGGACGACTACGGCTAGCTTCAGGCAGTTTTTCCATCTTTAATTTGAAGTGAATAAAATGTGAGCCGCTCAGTCATCATCATCATCATCATCATCAGCCTGATTATACCCACTGCAGGGCGAAGGCCTCTCCCATATTTCTCCACTTAACCCGGTTACGGTTAAGTGGAGAAATATAAGCCGCTCAGTCGGTTAGTATTAAAAAAGGGTCATAGTTACCGTACATGCACTTTAATGAAATTGCAGTCTAATGTTATTCTCATTTATTACGCTGTGTGACGAGTACGAACGAGCGTGTGTAATCACGATAAATTTGATTTTACGTGACGTGTCTGTGCATGTGACGATAAGCCCATATAGGTATGTTTCGTGCGTTCAATAAACTAGTTGGAAGTGGCGCTTCGTCCCGTCGTCCTTTTGTGGTTGTCCTGTGTTTTTTATGACTTTGCACTCTAACCAACTAGCCCAACAACATCCTCTCACTAACGAGGATTCAGACTGCAAATGACTCTTAGGAAACAGGATATATAATACGATACGTTTTGTGCAACTTGTTCCGAGGATTTAATGCCTTTTATAACTTTGAAGATGTATGCCAAAAATTAACGCCTTGACTGTTCAGAGATATAAGCCTACATAAATATTTACACTAAATATGTCATGCAGTCGAGGCGTGCCGTTTATTAGATATTTTTCCTGTTGCGTACATGGCATTGAGCCTGAAAGAGACTTAGACTGAAAAAGACGTGTCTACTAATTGAAATTAGGTCCTTAAAGCTCTATTGTCAAGGACAGAATTATAGTCAGCACCTGAATGAAATAGTGAAGGAAAGGCAGAGAGAGAGGGAAGGTAGCTCTATTCTCAATGCATTTTTTGGGGCCCGTGTGTAAGTTGTGACAGCATTAGGTGAATAAGGACAAGGTGCCACCGAATTGAAGGAACCCCTCATGTAAAACTCTGCACTCCTGGGGTAATTGAGGTATTGGAAATAAATAAATAAATTACAGTAGTCTGAGTTTTCCCAAGGCGTTCGTCCGGCATACTATCTTTCGTGGGTGACGCACAGTGAAAACATAAGAGCCAAAGCATTAAGCACGAGCGGCTATGTGTAGCAAAACCTTCATAGAGAGCTCATTTTTGCCTGCAAGCTCACGTATTTGACTTTTATCATCTCTCAACCAAAAAAAAAAAAAAGATATCCTGATGTTACCTGGTCACCATAACAGCCGTATATCATACAGTCCCTAGAAGCAGCTCAGGTATGTACAACCTGTTTTATTTCTCATTATAACAACCGTCATTCCTGCGTGGCTAACATGAAGTTATCTTTATCGTTCAAAAGTTTAACGTCACGTAGGGATACCGCACTCATTTGGTTACTGCGCAAGCGATTAAGCGTATCACTACCACTTATACGGCCAAATCGCACTTCACTTCGCCTACGCAACATTATAGAGTTTCAAAGTCTATTCTCTTGAACATATACGCTGCCACGGTTTGTGATGTGTTGGAATAGTCTTGGTTGGTTGGTTTGCAGCGTAAAACTTAAAAAGCGAATCAGGCTATGAGACGCGCCGTAGTGGAGGACTCCGAAAATTTAGACCCCCTGCGGTTAATTAACGTGCATTGGAATAGTCTTCCGCAACACATCGTTAACATGCCTCACACGCTAATGCTGAAAAAAAAAAAAAAAGAAAAGATTTCAGCACCTTCTTGGCGTCATAGCAGATCATGTGTATTGCGTTAACAGCGTGCAAGCTCAGTTCGCTGACGTCGTTAAATGTTGTTTAATGTATACTCCTCGTACGCACGCCTTGTATATTAATATAGTCCTATTCGATTGAAATTGCTACAGCTTGTGTTCGACCGTAACAGAACTGTTTAAAAACGTGGCTTTTCATTGAACTATACAAAGCAATTTCACTAAATCTCTCTGTCGAAAAAAAAAAAAAAAGAAAAAGCTCCCGTGTTACAGCCCCTTGCATTTTCCACACTAGTTAAAAGCTGAGGCTTTGTGAAAACAATTGCAATAAATTTTCTACTCCATTTCCGCACTGTAAATTTTTACGAACGAAGTGTATGGGCTGCACTTTTTATATCTGCATAAAGAAACTGGCAGTACTTGTTTCTTCGTGCTTTCTTAGTTCTTCTTTTTCGGCTTTCGCGCATAATTTTGCAACATGTATTTAAAAATTACCCGCCTATAGTTCATGGGCAATATATAACATTTAAATGACACATCCCAACATGTACCACTCAAAAAAATGGTTATACTGAAGCTAACCTGAATAACATTCATAAAAATGCCAAAGCCCCAAAAGCTCCAATAAAGTGAGTTGTAATGCATTTCCGGACAAAATTTTGTAATTATGCACTCCCTGAAAGGACGCAAAATAGAGTTGAGCTAGAAGCCCCTATCATTGTGATTTCGCTCACCGAGGTTTAAACAGGTTTTTGCTCTTTTAGCTGAAAAAAAAATGTTAACAATTTCAGCACCGCAAAACTGGTCGTCGTTTCTTAGTACTGTCATTTAACTGCTATATTTATCCACGGCACTTACAATTGCTCTTCTTCCGTGTACTCTCGTGTATAGGCGTTTCCTGTCCGCTTCGAGCGAAACCGGCATGATTGCTTCTAGCGTGCTGTGTTCACAAAACCAGTACTATGCCGGGATAAAATCTAGTGGCTCGAGGGGACGGGAATCCAGGGCCAACCACAAAATATGATCGCTTTCGAAGACCGCAGTCCTGCAAAGTCTGGCCGGAGTGTCGTCACTGCTTTTGTGTGCTTTTTCTTGTTTCTACCAGCCCTTCTGACCTAGCCAACACACTTCGCCGGACCCGTAGTTAGTGCGTAATCTCTCAAAGCAAGCTTATAAAAATTTCAGTCGCTGGTGCCGACAGACCTGGGAGTCTGAAGTACGCGTACAGTTTTTATCGTGGCTCCTCTGGATACTTCTAGCATTCTTTCTGGCGTAGGAGTGCCGCAAATTGCATGCACGTTTTCTCGTCAGGAGGCTTTCACTGACGGCTGCAATTTCCTGCAACATTTTTACTGATCATGCCGGGCTCGCTACTATCTGAGCATTCCGCATTTCTCAATGGCTGAGGTTTTCTATGTTGCCCTATGTTCTGTTATGTAGCATTTTCGATAGAATGGCTGGTACAGTCGCCCTTATAAAAATGGTCTATTGACTATCAATAGAGTTTTTATAGACCCTATCGTCGCTGCTTAGACCTCTGGGTTTGTCTATTGGCTATTAGAGAGAAAAGGTTTTAGCCATTTCGCCTATAGACAATCTATACACTGTCTATGGACAGGTTAAATGTTTCTGCAGACAAAACTGTAAGAATAGTGTACGGTTATAAATATATAGATTGTCTATAAGTCTTATGGACTGTGAAAAAAAAAATGATAAGGGTGGTTTTAAAAAGTACGGCTCAACGAATGATAAAAGCTGCCGAAAGCTATTGCGATCATCCCGCCTTCACAACATTTGTAAAATGCTTGAAGTACGGATCAGATCAGGATTTTGACGTCAGCATACCTTGCGCATTTTTTCACGTACATTTCGCGGCAACATCTTCGTTGCCTTAGGACGCAACTTCACCAGACGAAGGTCTCATCCTATATGCTCTTTGATATTCATTAGCTTCACGCACTTTATTATGTGACTTTGCGACAATCTCGTGGGTAAAATTATCAGGAAGATGCCCTCTTTGCGACAATCTCGTGGGTAAAATTATCAGGAAGAAGCTCTCTTTCCGAAACAATTCCCACAAGTAGCAGTGAAAAATATGAAAATACACCACCTAAAAATGTTAAAAAGATGCAAGTAGTGGAAAGAATGTTGACCACGACCCAGAAGTTCAGCAGCACGCGCACTGCATGCCTATTGGGGATTGAGTGAATAGTGTACATATTGTCCCGATAGCGTATACAAATTGGAAGCAGTCGTGTAAGTCGGTCCTCGCTGGTTTCAAGGAAGGTTGATACCTTAGCACGGGACGGTGCGCTCTCTGTGGAAGTGGTATGTTGTGCGGTACAAGAGAATTTAAAACTCGGAGGGCCTGCGAAGTGCGTCGGCTTGCACGTGCACTGGCATCGCACAGCACACGGTCGCCTTGCTTTTCGTCTCCATCGAAAAGCGGCTGCCGAGGACGGGATTCGATCCCGCATCCTTGGGCACAGTAGTCGCGCGCCCTAACCACAGCGACACCCCCGCAGGAGCTGAGCTGCTTGAATAAATAAACAAACAGAGAAGGAACAAATGCATACTCTTTAAGTACATTGCTAATTTGTCAGTCATTACCTTCCCTCATTACCCTAGACATTTCTATGGTCCGGACCTGCGAATGGTATTCAAATTTAACAGTCTCTTAACCTTTCATAGCTTACTATAAATCATGCTACGCATGCAGCAAACTTATACGCAGGCGCGGATTGAATGGGACGTTGAGGACAAATTGAAATGGGCCTGTATCAGTAGGGTACCGCAGTCTAATCACAAAGAAATCTCTTCCATCGAAAACGGACCTTTTGTAAGCTTGAAAAAAAAAAAAAAAAGCGAAGTGTAGGTGTCACACATTTGCAACCAATTTCGCGAGTGAAATGCATGCCTGGACACGGAATACAGATTCCAGACGATACGCACCATTCATTTCAAAACGGAAGCAACGCGTCCGTTTCGACATGCCGAGCTTTATTCGGCTGACAGGAAGATCTTCAATCTGAAATGTTTGGTCGATAAATGCTTTTTCTTATTGCAGGCAAATATAGACACACCCAAAAAGAGAGAAAAATACATTAAATATACGGGGGACGCTAAAGGCTCCACCTTTAAGGTATGAAGCGATAGCGTAGGCCAACGTCGCGACATATAAAGCCCTAATTTATCTAACCCGTATGAACGTGCTTGTGTAGTCTAGGCCTGACTCGGCATGCAAGAATACTGGAAGCTACTAGTACAGTAGTTTTTTGTTCCTGCCCTATTATTTTTGTAAAAAAAATACTGAATAAAAGATTTGGATAAAGGTTGCCATCTCAAATTGGCAACAAGAGTTGCAGCTCCTTCAAAACTTCTAATATCACATAGTCTCGTGAAGCTGCCCAAACCACCGAAAAATTAGTGCTCGGCCACACCAGGTATATCGCCTGCCAGCGCCATGCCCATAATGTTTCGCTCACAATGGCGACGCTGATGCCGCATTTTCGCCGTAACGTCCCATTAAACAGGGTTGCGTTAAAATTTAGTGACAACAATAATTGTAATGAAACAACCTTCATTTGCTTTTCTATTTATTTTTTACGCAGGGGAGGGTGGGTAGGGGCGGAGCTTCTATTCGATGAGTTTTTGGTCGCAAAAACCACTTGAAACCTTATTTTTTTCGAAGCAGAGAGTCTACATCCCCCCCCCCCCCCCCCCATACTCCCTCGTAAAGGTTACTCAAATAACCATTCGCTACTGGCTACAGGCTAAGCTGCGTAAAAATACGCTGCCTAGCATTACGTTCTAAATTGCAGGCACCTGATGCCGCGCGCGTCCCATTGCGAGACAGCCAAAGCGCCGCACAGGTCCCGCGAAGCGTACGTATAGTAGACGCTCTCTCTTCCGGCTCGGTGCTGCGCGCATCCCGCGGAAGCGCTTTCATGAACAGGATGCGAGTTCGTCAGCCTCCCGCCTCGTGCTCCCCAGAACGTGGTTGCCCGACGTGCCTGTCGGCCAGATTGTGCGGCCCCTTTCCTCTCTCTTTCCCTGGAAGTTTAACGAGGCCCGCACCGTATTCGAGTCGTTCCTGTCAAGATGACACGCGGTGAGGTCTGCGGTAGGAGTGACGAGCATATAACACCAGGAATTCTGCTTTCCGAGGGATGCTGTCGGAGCAGCGCATAATGCTTCTGCCGGCCTACCAGCAGTTGCACAAGAACACATTTCATGAATATAGTTAAACCACAGAGCAGTTCCTCTTGACATATTTCTTGCCTGTTATCCATTATGACAATAACCAACGCAAAGGAGGAATAAAATACTGTCTTTCGTACGAAGCGCACTGCCAAGTCCCGGAGTCTACTGATAGTCTGTGTCTGCTGGCTCTTCTTGCAATATATAGTCGTAATCATAGTGGTTTCTCTTTTTAGTGTTCAGCCATAGTTGTTCGCACTAGAGAATTATTTGTCGTCGCGATAACTAGCGCGATCATTATTCTATTAATGAACCAGTGCCAGCAGATGCAGCTGCTACCACAAGGTTAAAATTCAGCGTTTAACATGAACATTGTAATGAGCGAGAAAGTAACTCTAATTAATATATGACCTGTGGCATATGGCTCCACGGGACAATCGAGGCTGCACAGGAGAGGGAATTATGGGGACACGCGTTTCAAAAAGGGCCAATTATTTAGCCATCTTAGCTATCACTATCTGAGAAAAAAAAAACAATAGCACGCTCCAAAGAACGCTACTATTTCAGCTACATCTCTAAGCGACTCGGAAAGCGTTCATTAACAGTTGTCGTTGTCGTCGTCGTCGTCGTCGTCGTCGTCGTCTAGTCGTGGTGGCTTGTCATATTTGCTCTCCCCACATGCTGGCACAGGCAACTTCGCGTCGACACAAGCAGCTTCTTTTAGGGCGGAAACACTGCTTCACAACCAATTAGAGTCGGGTGTGAGGCGTGACTTTGAAGTGACCTTTCCAGCCTAGTATAGCAACAATCACACGAAAAGAAAAAACTGGAGCGCTGCGGCTTCAATCCCAAGTATGCCTCGCGGGAAACAAGTACGGAACCTCGTAGATATCGCAGTCTTTTTTTCTTCTTTATTACCGTCTTGGCAGCACAAACACAAAACACATTTACATGATAACAAAAGCAACAACCACTTTCTGGTTACTGCACGATGATAGAATGGATTAAAATATTTTAGTTTGTCTAGGACTAGCACCCACTCAGGTTGAGGATCTTGCTGCCCAAACATTTTCTGTGTGTAGATGATGCTTTCAATGAAATACTGATAAGCAGGATGCACAAATAAAACGTTCATGTCTTACATCCATTCACGCGCGCCAAACACTGTGCATGCAGAGCAAGATTAACAGGTTGCAAGGCACTTCACCTGGTTCTGCGCATGGTATTCCAAAAGGCGTCGAAAGTAACTCTTTTTCCAGGGTGCGTTTCAAGGCATCCCAAAGAAAAACAGTATCGTGGCAGTCTAGAAATATATGTTCAATTGTTTCCACCTTTTTACATATAATACAATCAACCGACCATGGTACAAAAAAACCTTTGCTCTGCAACCACGGCTTCAGGGGAAGTGTGCCAGTGTGCAACTGAAAAAAGAACGAACGCACTGAGGGCTTCGCAGGCATTCTTTTGATTCTTTTCAGCACGTCGCGTTCTGGACCCACAAGATACCGACTGCGATAAACGGGCACTGGTAAAAGCACACCCAGCAGATCTTAGTACAAATTTTCCTTCGTGACAACAGCCAGATAGATACTCATCCGAAAAAATCAACCTGAGGGTGCGGACAGCTGAACAAACTTCTTGCAAAAAATACTTAACCTACTCCGGCCGGCACACAAAGACGACACTACATAATCAGGCAATGATGTCGACAATCGTACTTCAACAACAGTTTGAATAAAATCATTTTGTTGCCGCAAGAAAAAGAATCTGATCACTATCTGTCTCAGAAATAAACGCGACAATCCTAGACCTCCATTCCGGAACAGATTACATCGGCTGGAGCGCTCCCATGTTGACGCCCAAATAAACGTTGCGAACACCCTATGCAACATTCTCACGGAAATCTTTGGTAAAGATAACTTTTTTAGAACATAAAATAGCTTCGCTATTAAACACATATTGCAAACAGCAGTTCTTGCAAACTTTCTTTTTTTCTGTTCCAACCAAAATGCACAATATTTACACAGGAACTGCCAGCCATATTTGGCTGATGTAACATGGCTAAAGTTCCTTTATTTATTGGTTTTAAGGATTCAGTGCGCGAGTGCCAATTACGGGCGGGATCCACAAATTTTATTAGTTCAATACATCTCACAATGTACACGCTGACTGGCTGTGCGCCGAGATCAGCGTGACGCACCACCACCCTTCAATTTGTACCACATGTAAGCTTAGGCCTAATTACGGTGCCTGCTACTCTCTCTTCCTTGCTTATAATTCTTCTATGTTACCAGCTACATGCGTATTTACCAGTTATCTTACATCAAGTTATGCTCTCTCTACTAAACCTCGATAGCATAGTACACGCCTGCCCTTTTGTACATCATATGGGTCATTGGTCTTTCTAGTCTCACAAAGCACTATGATATCCCATTTAATGCCCACTATAGTTCCTCGAAGAGCACTGCTAGACTAGCCTCTCCTATCCTTAGAAGTTGCCAGATTCAGTTTCCAATGGCGACCTGTCCGGAGCCAGAGATTCTTAGCACCCTCCGCTGCGTTGCAGGGCCAACCGCTGCCGTAGTCATCCGCTCTTTAGCCGCTAGGGACTGAAGGCGGAGGGCTGAGTGTGGTACTCATATAGGTGGTGGTGGCCAATTACTGCACTAGGGTGAACAAATCCTGTCCTGGTGAGGAAGTGTGTTTTCCGGTGATGGTCACCAGGATAACGCCGTACCCCAAACCTATATTTATGCAATTCTATCTGCACGCCGGTTTATTTGCAATTAGTCAGAGAATTGTGCGGCAGGCACCAGAATTTGAACCACGGTCTTCTCGTACGAAAGCCTCTACTCTATTGCTGTGTCTTTCCGCATACTATGCAGGCCCAAACCGTTACAAGGTGGTATGCAATATCCTCCTCTTTTTCAATAAGATTGGGGAGGCGGGGGGGGGGGGGGGGGGGGGGGGAAGGTTAATGATGCCATAACAGAAATTCGGAAGGACCCACATAAAATTAGGTCGGAAAGTCCTTAAATGTGAATGTATAATAGAGATTTGGACGCTTTCTCATTGTACTACTTTGATTAGCGGAGTCGAGCCACTTGTCATATTTTTCCTTGTGGCGGGGGGGTTCCATTCATATCTGCATGCAAAAGGAGAAAGAAATCGATCGCTCAAAGCAGTGCCCAGCTGTCCCTTCTAAAACGACCATTAACACGAAGTATAGATAACCAATCACATCGGTCTGCCCGCGCCCTGCAGAAAAGAACAGTAATAAATAACCCTGTTGGTATAATGCGATGTCTGGCAAAGTATAGCCATCTATGCACGCGGCCAAATATTACAACATTATGAGCTATGAAGATGGAAGGGCTGCTTGTTTTAATGCCGGTCTTCCCATTTTGGTAACAACAGTCTCATATAAAATAGCAAGGCCCAGTTATGACTCCGCCTTGCCTCACTCGCATTCGCAACCTCGAGCACAAAAACGGCAGAGAGAAGATAACGGGTAAACGTGAAACCTCGTTGCGCCAGCTCGTAGTGGCGGCAATGAAGACAAAAGTGCAGACGCGTGTGACTAGAAAAGGATTCGTTCGAACAACAAGGCAGCTGACCGCGGATAGGAAGACTTTGAGGTGGAGAAAGAAGAAGAATACATCCCGGGAAGATCAATATCCTACCACCAGCCCTGGCCTGCAATGGATGGCACTCTGTATAGCCCGTAGTGCATCGAGTCACGCGAACACACAGACTATACACAGAGTAGCCGGCAATTATTCAGCGTGTCTTCTCCTCTCGACCAACGAGGCGCCGCGGGTGCTTCATCATCCTGACGGCGGATGAGGCTAGCCACGCTTCTCGGCGGCGGAGGGCGTCCTGAATTAGAAGGGCAACGCGCCGCAACAGCTGCGAGGTCGGATCTCCCGTCTATCCTTTTTCTGCTCCGCTGCCTAGTCCCCCTTCCCTTTTCCCAACGCGCTGCCTCGTGGGGGAAGATCACCATTTGTCATGACACGATATCGAATTCTCATCGGCGTGTGCAAGGATACGCGCGTGTCGGCTACTCTGCCACTTTCTGCTTGTCTTGATTTGGGACAAGCCTGCGGTACAAACTTTCAATAGTGCTATTCTGAGAAATCTTGCTCACCAAGAACCAAACGTCAACAACTCCACTGTATACGTTGCAATACGGATGGCTTTTTAATGTAGCGTATGTAACGAGATATGCTTGCCCGGGGCAAACATTTCCGGGCGTATTAGAGCATTACACGCGTGTATACATAAGGGCAATGCTTTATTCAGGACTGTGTTGACGCAACGCGGATGCCTTAGCGTTAGTCCAGAGCACTTCGAAGTTTGCTGAAAGGGCACACGAAACTCGGCCGCTAGACAATATGTTTACCTATGACTAGACGGCTAAATTGAATTTGGCTTATGTTTGTCAGTAGGAGCAAATTGGAAGTGCGTGTGCTACATTAGCAAGGAGCACTGGCTCAGCTACAAAACAACTAATCGACGAGATAACTGGTGCTGTGAACTGATCATTTTGAAGCGCGTGAAAAGGTACGCGCAGAAAAGGTGTGTAAGGGTGCGCCTTTTTATGTCATATAGCGCGAACCAACACATACCCGCGCACACGAACTGTAAAAAAGGAAAGAAAGAACGCAGTGACTGAGCAATGTTTACTCAATACAAGTGGCACGAAGGCCTATTCGCGGGAGAGGAGGAGTAGGGTCAGGGAGATCACGCTTGGACGTCAGTATCTACCTATCGTGCAAACTTCCAGTGGGACAGCAGCATGAGTCGGGCTGGGGTGTCGGAGTTGCTCCGTACAGTCCAAGCCCTGAATATGGTGAGTGATATCGTCTGGAAGGTATTTTTTTTTATGCTGTTGTGTTAACTGGGGAGGTCCTACAATATGTGCTGCTCCGTTGGGCGGACGTCCGTGTTGGATGTTTTGCGTGTACCTCTGACCACATACATGTTCGTCGTAGTATTCTTGCTCAGTTGCGACAGGCTCGTGGTGCCTGATTTTCACATTCGACAGCCATATGGCAGCCCCATCTGCGGTGAGTGCATAGCCCGTGTGGGTCTTATGGACGATAACACGGTAACCACAATACATAGGCTCGCACACGCACGCACACACACGTGCATGCTCACGCGTACGTATTAACACGCACGCGCTCTGTTGTGCTACTTTATCACTTTTACGACGTGCTCTGTCATGTCATCTAAGCAATAGAGAGGCAGTTGCATGATTGACGCCTGCAAGCTGGGAACATCATAAACCAAGTCTGGGCATATCATGCCCAAATTAATTATAATCAAGCACTGTGGGGCGATGGGGACCCTTCACTACAAAATCTGTGAATGCGCTAGCTTCCCAGGGGCTCAAACAAATACAAATTGTAGAGAAGCCTGGGAAGTACCGCTGCGAAGCGAGCTACTTCCCTGTCCCACAGCAGCAAGCCATCCACCTTGTGGAAGAAGATGCGAAGAGTCAAGACCTCTTTGCCTGCTTCTAATAGCGGAGATCCCGTCCCCTGTCTTCTAGGCCAGCGTGATTGGGTCGGGGAGTAGGGGACCTCCTTATCTGGTGAAACATGAAGTTGTCATCAATCAATCAATCAATCAATCAATCAATCAATCAATCAATCAATCAATCAATCAATCAATCAATCAATCAATCAATCAATCAATCAATCAATCAATCAATCAATCAATCAGGCAATCTGTCATGCCGTTCTGTAGGTGAAATGGTTACGCAACGAAAAGTGCTAGCGATTAGACATCTGTTGCTCAATTATAAAGCTAGATGCTTTTTTTTTGAGCCGTGTTTCAGATTCCTCTTTGCGATTAGCTCGAAGCAAAATAAGATGTTGCCACGCATTTTTCCGGCGCCTTGCATCCATGAACTTTTTTCATATAATCAAAAATGCACGAATTACAAGCTGTTGGAATAAACGTAGCAGTAGGAAGACTCTATAGTATGCAGAAGAAGGGGAGGGGGTGGGGGGGGTTAGCAGCGTTATATTAGTTTAAACCTGTTAAATTACAACATTTACTTATGGAATCCCCAGCGATTCCGGGTCAGATCTGTGCTAGTGGTAGCTATTGCTGAATTCTCTGTTGGCCAGCGCCATAACTGAAAACTGGATTCAGAAATTGGATTCCTAACAGAAGCCTCAAACCGTGCACAATTTGACGCTGACGCAGCAGAATGTGTGGACGCTGTACAATGAAATCAGTCGCAGCAAATGTCGTTGCTAGGATCTGCAATAAATTTGTCTTGGTATTTCTTCCAGAGCTCTTTGCAACCTCCTCTACAAATCCAGTGGTCTCAGATTGAAGATAGGTCTAGAAATGAATGTGGCGTGAGCCCCGAAGCAGCGTGTTCACCGCCAGCCGTATATATTGCAAAAAAATTTCCACGTTGTTGCTTGTGCTGCAGCTCCAGAAAAGTCCAAGTAATAAGCGCAAAACCATTTACGCAGTATGACACCGCGAACAATAAGACCGGCAGATGTTTATACAATAGAAACAGCAGAGCCAGTACAGCCGTTGACAAAGTTATTGTATTCTAAATTGAGGATGTCAAAAGAAAATACTGATAGAAAGCATCGAATAAGAGAAATGCCTGGTTCTGGCCTATAACTTAGCAGTTCGAGACAAACTTTATAGCCACCGTTTCCTTTTAATGTTTCGCCACTATCCCGAAAACGTCATTTCTAACAGCGTTCCAAATGTCGCATCAAAGTTCGAGATGAACGAAACAAAATCTGTCAATAACGGCAATGCTTCCATGTAGAATCTTTAATTGCTTTCAAATAGATTTCTTTCGCCCTTCACGTTTAGGTAGGCAACTAAAAATGAACAATACAGTCCCAAGCGCAAGCGGACAAGACAACGCGGAGAAACTGGACTGAGAGCGCTACAGGATACCGCCTCTCCTTTCCTAAATCATTGTTCTGAACCGCAGCTAGATCGTATATTGCCCGTATACGAGGGAAACAAGGTCACGTCGAATGAAATGGAATTCCGGCGCAGAAAAGTGGCCGAAGCTGCTGACGGGATGGCAATCATTTTTTAAGATATTTACTTAAAAAGCGCTGCTTGTTTTGGATTCTCCGAGAAATAGGACTGAATCCAGCGATGCCAGAATGTATTTTAATGTGCTTTCTTAGTGCTATATTAAAATGGACGCCGTGTGAAAAATGTAAAAGAGTGTAGCGCTGAGGGTAATGCAGCAATGATGTAACTCAAACAGGGTTGATGTTCACACATGGTACAAATTGCCTCCCTGCCCGTTTCATGTAATTCAAGAAATAACGCGAGGGTCGGGCACAATAGCTGACGATGAAGAAAAAAAAACAGGGAAGTAACTAGTCAATAAACAGTTTCTAACTGTCTACGGTAGTTAACAAACTGTTAGTAAACAGTCTCGCTGAAATCCTACTCTTGATGGAAGAGGGGTGTTCAGAGGGGAACTAATTTCCGCGCAAGAGGAGGCAACTATGTAAAAAAAAAATGTGAACAAAAATCTTCATCTTAAATCTGACACTCGCCTATTTCGGATAGCAGTAAGCGAAAGGTATAAACATAGCTGTACCCTACATATTCTACAACCTGCTAAAAGAGTAACGAGTAAAACTAATACTTTGTGGGCAGCCATGTTGGCTAAGCATCTGAGCCCCAAGAACCTTGGCGCTGGTGTTAATATAAAGTGTTCATGAAATGAAGTTTATTTCAGAGCTGCAAAGATGGTAGACATGGACCATCGCGTTACTGTCAGCCGAATGACACAAAGAAGGGCTTCTTGAACCTGCTTACCTAGGCCAGCACGAATGGCGTAACTTACTGAAGATAGCTGAAAGAGCTTTTAGCCCGTGAGCACCGCATCGATGTCAGAAAAAAACACGACAACCTAAGACGTGAACATAGATTCAGCAATTAAGATCTGGCAAAAAAAGAAAGGTTCAGCTGTGTGATGTAAAATACGGCGACGCGTCTTCTGTACTGCATGCTGCCTGCATTTATGGCATGGGTGAATATTTCGGATAATTAGTACACCTTTCTAAAATAAGGGTTGCCAGCGTAAAGAACGCACGATCGAACCCGTCTACGGCGGCCGCATTTAGATGATGTTGAAAAGCAAAAACAACCTTGTGCTGTGCGATGTCAGTGCGCGTTAAGAGTATTTAACAAGTATATCAATAGTCCAGTTTACAAACTCCGGTAGTCGAACTTAATCTGCAGCCAGAGTCCATGTTTAGCTCAGAAACGCTCGAAATACCACCAGCGCAATGAATGCTACATTTGCAAGGATCATGAAATATTTATGAAAAAAGAAAGACATGTGGAAAAGCGTCTTTGCAGTGACGCTAACAAACCTTGCGCATGCATGTTTCACATGGAGCTGTGCTCATGGTGAGTTCCCAGTGAAGGTGTATATGTGACGGGCTATCTGGGGTGTGCTCCTCGAGGGAATGCCTTTAATGCGCGCGTGCAGTAAAAATGAGATGAAGCGCATAGCGTTTGTCCTGTGCCACCGAGTTACGCCCACGTATTTTATGGTACTGGTAGCCACACATTTTGAGAGCGATGAGGAAATTATAAGACATTTGTCTTCAAGGCACCTTTGTCCATAAACACAAATGAATATTTTTAAACCCGAGTCGTAGATATGCGTTCTCATCTCTGAAGCGCAGCGATAAAGATGACGCGTGCGATTGTTCCTGCCAAGCGTTTCTGCACCTGCCACAGAGAACACTTCCCCTAATCATTTACTTTCTTGGTCTCTGTTTTTCAGGAGCCATTCTAAGATTGAGCAGATTTCGCGTAGACTTTTGCTTTACCTAGTAAATGCGCCATACACATAACCATCCACCTTTAAGCAGGAAATCGCGGGGCTCCCCTCGATCCTCCACAATTCGTGGTTCTTTCTTAAGGTCTCCGGTCGTTTCATTTTCGTGATTAATAACGGCGCGAGCTGCTTTTCGCCACGCGGGAAGCACCAGAGCTTGCTGCCAGAAGTGCTGCAAATAACCAAAACTCTTGAGTCCTCCGGCGGGCACGTTTCTCAGCAGCAGCACGTTATTTTGAGATTTAATTTTTCTCGAAACTGAGATAAATATACAAAGCCGACGATGATGGCCTACCCCAAGGCCTCAAGCGCAAGATTATTAATCTTAAGCATGGTGATTATCCACTAGACAAATGATGGCACGCACTCGAGGGAGGAAAAAGAAGTCGTTGTATTCTTCCCGAGTGCGCGCGGAGAAAAGAAGCGCGGACCTCTATCAGCATACGTTGTTTCTGTTCTTTTTCAGTTTTCTGTAGACTTCGCAAAGTATTCCTGGGATTATAAAGTGCTTAGGCTGGCAAAATGTGAATACGCTCAGGGAAAGCGAATAGGACTTGGTTCTTAGTTGCTTCAGCAACTTCACGTTAAAGAAACCTCTGCGCCCTCGACGACCGTAGTGTGCTGTCCTCTTTTTCTCCACCAAGAAAGATCTTTATTATTTTCTTCGCAACTAGAGACATAAAGTCACATATTTTCCACGCCCACCGTACAGAAAATCACGCCTTCATTATCAGCATGACGTTTCCTTAAACGTATGAAGCCGGAGGTCCGCTTCTCGGTTCATGTATGTATATATATTTTTTGCTGCGGAACAGCTTAGTCTAAAACAGTGTTCCGCTCTCCACTGCCAGCATTTTAAGGGGATCATGTTGCAAAGCGCTGTCACCACTGGCATTCTATCTATCCTATTTTGTTAACAATTGTGGAATTCCTTTCCTGTGCCCACTATATTTTGATGATTCCGCCGCCACGATAGTACAGTACTGAAATCAGATACAGTGGATATCGGATATATCAAACTGCAAGGAGATCGCGAAATAGTTCAATATATCGATAATTCGATGTCTAAAACGTGCCAACAGATGAGCATCTTTGTAATGCAGAAGCGTGCATACGGTGTATCCCCCGTACTGACAGCCTACCCATCGCCCCGAGTGCAGCTTCTCACGAGGTGCACGCGCACCCACCCGCTCGCCAATCGTCACTTTGTAACAGGCTTTAGAAAGAGGGGTGCATCTCTACGCGCTGTTTCGTGGGTACGAGCGTGCGCCCTAAGTATTTCACAAACACAGATCGTAGTGTCAGGGCTCGCGTCTTGCGCCCCGTGGCACAAATGCTTTTGGCTTTGTGGCTGACATCAAAACTGCTGTAGATGGTGCTTCGGGAAAAGCTACTGCTCTAATTCTGCTACTGGAATACTATAAACTTAACAATCAGTTCTCCTTCACCAGCAAAGCAGGCCACGCGAGAGCTGTTGCAAGCGTTCGGTCAGCGAGTGCGCCTTCATTGCACAACAACCTGTGCACCGATTATTAGCTTCCCCGCATGACAGCAGTGTCGCGTTGAAAACTATTATGCCAGAGCCAATGTTACTTTTAATCGTACACGATGTTTAACTCGTCCAGCAGTTTTACCACTTTAACGCTGCCAGCACGCGCATAAGGCTGTGCAGTCGACCCGGCTCCGCGTGCGAGAATGGCACCATTAGAACGCCCCTTCCGGGGGCACGGTACGCAGTTCGATATATCGAATGTTCTCTTGAACGGAAGTTCGCCATAGGCGAACATCACTTCAATACTTTTCATTTAATTATTGAATATTCCGCGATTATGATATAAGCTATAATTCGATATGTCCGGGTTCAATATATTCGGGATCAACCATATACGGGGCAAGGTGCACCACCTTTACAACCATTCTGTCCAACCAAGAAGCCTATACACGAGACGAGGAAGCAGTTCTCCGCTAGTTTAGGGACCTTCGCTGTCGTTGTGTTCCCGTTACACTTAGAAAGTAAAGGCCGGATCGAGTACAATTAGAAAAGAGGCACACTGAACGAAGGTTCAGTGTGCCTCTTGAACGAAGGTTCAGTGTGATCTCCCGTGAGAGTTTATCTTGGACTATACAGTAAGGACGCACACGTGAGAAGAATGTGGTTCGTTGATTTTGCATTCTTATAAATTCCAGCTCGTGTAAGTCATAAGCCCCGATTAGATCTCAAGCTGTCGCTAGTTCAGACGACCAAGGTGTCGTTTCAACCAACCTTGTGTGCTGTCGAAAGAACATCCTTGGATGCTTTCTCTAGTAGAACCTCTCTGGATAAGTACTATTTAATAATTCGGCGTCGGTAGAAGCGCGTCCAAAACCAGGGCATGTAATTCCTAAAAACAAGCCAGAAATAAACTCCTGACTGAAACTTCCGTTTTATGCGGAAGCAGGCGTATAAACCAACACCATGTTTACAAATAAAACGGGAGTTTGCGGACCCCGGAGCCTACGGTGTAAAAAGGGTTAGAGCCAATAGAAATGAATTCCAAAAAAGGTTTTCAAAGTTTTGTGATTTCACAGTGCGCTAATATTGTGGCTGCTTTGGAATTACAAAAACCGTTACCAAGAACAAGCTCTAGAACAGAATGTGAAAGTATGAAATGCCATTTAATTGAAATGCCATTTAACACCGTGGTATGGGCTGTGCCAGTCACTCCCAGCTGGGGCACACATGACAGTAGCGCGACACATTGAAATACAGGTAAGCAAAACGTTCCAAAATATTGTTACCTGGAAATGCGGGACCAAAGTGATGTGCTCACTGACTAAGACGACGACCGAGGAACACGGGCACGACAAAGCGTTGAAAAAGAGGACGACGCTGACAGAGTGGACACTGCACGGCTACTGAAGTCTCAGCGTCGAGTTCAGCCCATCTCGCGGTGCTGTTACATTAAGTACATCCCCGCAACATCTTGGTGGAGGTCGCGGGTTCTAAACAATCTGACGCTGGATCTCCGCAGTGGCCGTCACCTCGGAACCGTCACGATGACAACCGACGCGGCTCCATCTACCTCCGCAACTCCAACTGTCGTCGTAGCCCACCCCCGTGACCCTGGCCCATTCTGCGGTACAGATGAGGTCGATGTCGAGGACTGGCTTTCGCTTTATGAGCGTGTTAGCCAGCACAACAGGTGGGGCGCCACGCTGATGCTGGCCAATGTCATCTTCCTTACTGGCACGGCACGGGTTTGGTTCGAAACGCATGAAGCAGAAATACCCTCCTGGGATATTTGCAAGCAAAAACTCCGTGATTTGTTCGGAAAACCGGTTGGCCGTCAACTCGCCGCCAAGAGGGACCTCGCCAAACGTGCCCAGACATCTACCGAGCCTTATATTACGTATATACAAGACGTTCTGGCTCTCTGCCGAAAAGTTGATAAAGACATGCCAGAACCTAATAAGGTGGGGCACATCATCAAAGGCATAGCCGACGATGCCTTCAATCTTCTACTCTGTCGGGACTGTGCTACGGTTGGCTCAGTTTTGCAGGTTTGTCGCCATTTCGAGCAGGCCAAACACAGACGCATTGCACATCGCTTCGATCGGCTCCCCAACACTGCCCCTACCTCCACGTGCGAGGATCTGCCGACCCTAAGGCAACCTTCCAACACTGAAAATGTGACACGCATCGTGCGTCGTGAACTAGAAGCGCTCGCTCCTGCTGCATCCAACCCGCCCTCCTCGAACAGCAACCTAGCGACGATATCCCTCATTCAAGCCGTCGTCCGTCAAGAGGTTGCCAACTTGGGCGTCCCCTGTAGCCACACCGTGGAACACCACAGTTCGAGCCCCGTTCCTCCCATGGTCGTCACCGCTACACACCGCAACACCTACGCGCCACGCTACCGATACCGCAATCCTGATGAGTGGCGCACCCCTGACGACAGGCCGATCTGTTTCACGTGCTCGCGTATTGGCCACATCGCTCGCCACTGCCGCAGCCGCTGGACATCCTCGACGTTTTCCTTACGTTGACCGCTACTCCAATTACGGTCAACCCGTTTCATGCCTCGTTATGAGCCGCCCCGCACCGATACTACTCCGCCTCCTCCTGTGTCCAGTCGGTCTCCTTCCCCCCCAGCCCGCCGTTCTCGTTCACCTCTTCCTAGCCGCAGTTCCTCGCCGTCCTCTGCCGGCCGCTTCACGGGAAACTAGCCAATGCAGCTCCCGGAGGTGACGCTGCATTGGTACCCCGACCTGGAAATCCTCTACTGCCCATTTCTTCGCCCTGTAACCTCCTCTCCCTGTTCGTGGATGGTGTTCCCGTCTCTGCCCTCATTGACACTGGTGCCCAAGTCTCGATCATGAGCTCATCGTTTTGCCGCCGCCTCAAGAAAGTACAGACCCCCGCCGCTTCGCCCACCGTTCGTGTTGCCGATGGCAGTACTGCTGCCGTCACTGGGCAGTGCACTGCCCGAGTCACCCTTGCCGGTCATTACATCCCTGTTTTGTTCACCGTCCTCAACCAGTGCCCTCACAATGTGATCCTCGGCCTTGACTTCTTAACGGCCCACTCTGCCCTTATCGACTGCTCCAGCGGCCTTCTTCGTTTGGACCTACCTGTCTGCTCAGAACATCCTCCATCTGCACCCCGCCTTCGCTCCACTGAGTTCGCTCGCCTGCACCCTGACTCTGCTGTTTACCTACCTCTGTCACCTTTCCCGCCTGTGCCTGACGGTGACTATCTTGCTTGCCCTATCACCGAGGTCTTTCTTGACCGCAACGTCGTTCTTCCTCATCTCATCGTACGCGTTACACAGAACAGCACCTACCTTCCTATCCTGAACTTCAGTCTGTCACCCCAAGTTCCCCCCGAAGGAATATCCCTTGCTACCTTGTCCCCTCTCACAGACTGCACCATTTGTGCACTCACTCCTGGCCCACATTCAAGCGTCCTTGCAACCCCCGTACTCTCTACCACAATTACCGACCCTATTTCTGCAATGATTGCCTCTGACCTCAGCCCCGAACACGCTCAGGACCTGCACAACCTTTTGTTATCCTTCTCCGACATTTTTGACTTTGCTGCCGGTTCTCTGGGCCAAACACCAGTTGTGACTCACCGCATTGACACCGGCGATGCAAAGCCTGTACATCGGAGGCCTTATCGTGTGTCCCTTTCTGAGCGCCAAGTCATCCAGCAGGAGGTCGACAAGATGTTGGGCAACGATATCATCGAACCTTCGAACAGCCCCTGGGCATCTCCTGTCGTGCTCGTTAGAAACAAAGACAATACTTGGCGCTTTTGTGTCGACTACCGACATCTGAAAAAGATTACAAGGAAAGATGTTTACCCGCTACCGCGAATAGACGATGCCTTGGACTGTTTACATGGAGCTCGCTACTTTTCCTCCATCGACCTTCGTAGTGGCTACTGGCAGATCTCTGTTGACGAACAAGACCGCGAGAAGACAGCTTTTGTCACACCCGATGGACTTTACCAATTTAAGGTTATGCCTTTTGGACTTTGCAACGCCCCTGCTACGTTTGAACGAATGATGGACTCCTTACTCCGCGGCTTCAAATGGACGACTTGTCTATGTTACTTGGATGACGTGATTGTCTTCTCGCCCTCGTTCGAAAGCCATCTTCGTCGCCTTTCTTCCATCTTGGCACTTTTCCGCCGTGCCGGACTTCAACTGAACTCAAAGAAGTGCAGTTTTGGTCGCCGCGAACTTAAAGTGCTTGGCCATTTGGTGAATGCCACCGGAGTGCAACCCGATCCCGACAAAGTTCGCGCTGTCAGTGCGTTTCCATGTCCCCGTTCACCCCGTGATGTCCGCAGCTTTATAGGACTGTGTTCTTATTTTCGCCGGTTCGTCCCAAACTTTGCCGCTGTTGCTCGTCCTCTCACCAATCTGCTGAAGAAAGGCGTTCCTTTCTCATGGGGACCAGAGCAGGCTAACGCATTCTCCACCCTCATCGCTATTCTCACCAATCCTCCTGTGTTGGCCCATTTCAACCCGTCTGCCCCAACGGAACTTCGCACCGACGCCAGTGGCCACGGGATTGGTGCCATTCTTGCACAGCGACAACGCGGCCAACATTGCGTTATTGCCTACGCCAGTCGTCTCCTGTCATCAGCAGAACAGAACTATTCTATTACGGAACGGGAGGGCCTGGCTCTTGTTTGGGCCGTTGGAAAATTCAGACCCTACTTGTTTGGCCGACCCTTCACTGTAATTACCGATCACCACGCCTTATGTTGACTCTCTTCCCTCAAGGATCCTGCTGGCCGCCTCGGCCGCTGGGCACTGCGCTTGCAGGAGTATACCTTTTCCGTTGTATACAAATCCGGTCGGCTTCACCAGGATGCAGACTGTCTGTCCCGTTATCCCGTCGATCCCCCTTCCTCTACTGACCATGAGTCGGACCCCTGTGTCTTCTCTATATCGGACTTTTCCCACATAGCCGACGAACAGCGGTTGGACCCAACCCTCAGTTCTCTTATCGACCGTCTCCGCACACACAGCCGTGACTCTTCCCTCGCCCTGTTCTTCCTTCATGGAAATACACTATACCGCCGCAACATGCGACCTGATGGCGCTGAGCACTTGCTGGTCGTTCCCCAACACCTACGCTCTGCCGTTCTCGAACAAATGCACGACGCCCCTACAGCTGGTCATCTTGGCCTCTCACGCACATACGACCGCGTGCGCCGGCGTTTCTTCTGGCCTGGACTCTACCGCTCTGTCCAACGTTATGTAGGCGCTTGCGACCTCTGTCAACGCCGGAAGAAACCCCCTGTGCTGCCGCCTGGACACCTGCAACCGATTGCTATCCCGACTGAGCCATTTTCTCGTGTTGGCCTTGACCTCCTAGGGCCCTTCCCCGAGTCTTTGTCAGGAAACAAATGGATCGCTGTGGCCACCGATTATGCCACGCGGTACGTGATCACTCGCGCCATTCCAACCAGCTGCGCCACAGACGTTGCTGACTTCCTTTTGTACGACGTCATACTACACCATGGTGCTCCCCGTCAACTACTTACCGACCGTGGCCGCTGTTTCCTTTCCCGAGTTGTTGAGGAGATACTTCGTTCTTGCTCCGTTCGGCACAAGTTCACCACTGCGTATCACCCTCAGACGAACGGCCTTACGGAGCGTCTTAACCGCACACTCACCGACATGCTCGCAATGTACGTATCCGACAGTCATCGCGACTGGGATATTAGTCTGCCATTTGTCACCTTTGCATATAACTCTTCGCGTCATGACACTGCTGGGTACTCTCCATTCTATCTTCTCTTTGGAAGAGACCCCTTACTGCCTTTCGACACTTTGCTTTCCGCCGCTGGCCCCGTCACAACCTATGCCCGCGATACCATCGCCCGAGCCGACGCTGCTCGCCAGATTGCTCGTCACAATCTCACCATCTCTCAAGAAGCTCAAAGACGCCGCTACGACGCTCACCACCACGATGTGCACTAACCTCCCGGATCTCTGGTGTTGCTCTGGCTTCTGTGCCGTCGTGTGGGGTTGTGTCAAAAACTTCTGCCCCACTACAAAGGTCCTTACCGTGTACTACGCCCAGTGACCGACGTGACCTATGAGATTTCACCGCTCCACACAGAGTCACCGACTGCTACACCCACTTCCGAAATCGTACATGTCGCCCGCCTAAAGCCATATTACACTCCCTCCACATCGCACGCCTAATACGCACCGGGACGTTGCCTTTTGCCGAGGGGGGGTAGTGTTACCTGGAAATGCGGGACCAAAGTGATGTGCTCACTGACGAAGACGACGACCGAGGAACACGGGCACGACAAAGCGTTGAAAAAGAGGACGACGCTGACAGAGTGGACACTGCACGGCTACTGAAGTCTCAGCGTCGAGTTCAGCCCATCTCGCGGTGCTGTTACATTAAGTACATCCCCGTAACAATATTTTTCTTCTTTCACGGAGGGCCCGTGGAAGCGGCCGTTCGTTAAGTGTTAGCGAGTGGTTTGAAAAAGAGTGCGACAAAGTATGCGTAATTTTAACGTTATCTTTTTAAAACACAATAAATGCGCATTGTAAAACCGGACATAATTCCAAAAGACTCACTATCCGCTCGGTGTATTTCCGAACTGCGCAAGCTTTTCGTGGAGTCTGACATGCTGTCGTGTACATTCCATTTTCTCACTGATAGAGTCGCTGAAAATAGATGTACTAGACAGTGTTACTTGAAAGATAAATTCTCAAACGTCATGGTAGGCAAATGTTAGAGAACGGAGCACTGTACACTCGCAACACGAATTACCCTATGAGGAAAAAAAGGACGTAACTTGGCCTTTAGCACACTTCGATATAGGCCAGGATTCTTCTCATGCACCAGGGTAGATATGTTGTCACTACTACAGAGTGCGAAATGATGCACTGTTGGTCACAAAGGCATATTCACATCTCATATAATATTCATATGATGTAATTAGCAATGAAATGAGACACTTAACTCCGGTACTAGGAGCCTTGAGATTATCAGATAAATCAGGGGAGACGGAAGCTTCGGTTAAATCTTTAGCAATTGCTAGAGTTCACATCGAAACTCGATGAAGTCGTGAGCTCGTGAAGATTCGGCACGGCGGTCCATAATACGCTTTTTTTTTCTACTATAGTATTTATTAGGCCCCCTTCATGGATCACTGCCTTGTCATGGCGGAGGGGCTTGCGAAACTCGATGAAGTCGTGAGCTCTGCTGTGTCAGGCCACCCAAGATAGACAGGTCACGGCAGAGTGTTCAGACAAAATGTGATTCACTGGAGAAGGTAATGGCAACCCACTCCAGTATGTCCTGCCAAGAAAACCCTATGGCCAGTCACAACACCATTAATGATATGGCGCCGGAAGATGAACCCCCCAGGTTGGAAGGCGTCTCACATGTTACTGGGGATGAACAAAGGGCGATTCCTAGTAGCTCCAGGACGAATGAAGCGGCTGGGCTAAAGCCAAAAGGACGCTCAGTTGTGGATGTGTCGGGAAGCAACCGGAAAGTCCGATGTTGCAAGGAGATATATCACATAGCAACATGGAATGTAAGATCTATGACGCAAGGTAAACTGGATGTCGTCAAGCGAGAAATGGACAGATTGAACATTGATATCTTGGGTATCAACGAGCTCAAGTGGACTGGAATGGGAGAATTTAACTCCGGCGACCATTATGTCTTTTATTGTGGGCACGAATCCAAGAGAAGGAATGGGGTCGCTCTCATAGTAAACAGAAGAATGGGCAAAGCAGTGTTAGGGTACAACCCCAAAAACGACCGAATGATTTCACTTCGGATCAAAGGTCACCCTTTCAACATAACAGGTATCCAAGTCTGTGCACCGACCACTACTGCTGAAGAAGCTGACGTTGAGAGATTTTATGCGGACCTAAAATGCCTTTTAGACCACACCCCATCATCAGACGTCGCTTTTCTCATAGGAGACTGGAATGCTAAGGTCGGGAGTGAAGAAATATCCGGAATTATAGGCAAGTTCGGTCTTGGCGAGCCAAATGAAGCTGGGCAGATGCTAGTAGAGTTTTGTTAAGAAACCAACCTGACCATAGCGAATACTCATTTTCAACAGCACAAGAGGCGCCTGTACACATGGACTTCACCGGACGGTCTGTACAGGAATCAGATCGATTATATTCTTTGCCGGCAGAGATGGAGAAGCGCTATACAAGCAGTAAAAACAAGGCCTGGGGCCGATTGTGGCACCGATCATCAGCTTCTTGTTGCCAAAATTAAGCTTCGATTGAGGAAAACGCAGAAAACTAGAAGGCCTTTCAGGTATGATTTGCATCAAATTCCATTAGAATATGCTGTGGAAGTGAGGAATCGATTTCAAGAATTACATCTAGAAGACAGAGAGCCCGAAGAGATGTGCACTGATGTTCGTGATATAATACAAGAAGTTGCTACTAAGGTAGTTCCAAAGCAAAAGAAATGCAAGAAAGCAAACTGGTTATCTGAAGAGGCTTTGCAAATAGCTGAGGAAAGGAGGATTGCAAAAGTTATGGGGGAAAGAGAAAGATACAAGGTTCTCAATGCGGATTTTCAGAAAATAGCAAGGAGAGATAAGAATGCCTTCCTGAACATACAGTGCCAAGCAGTTGAGGACAACAGCCAATTAAGGAACACAAGAGCTCTGTATAAAACAAAGATATCAAAGGAAGCTTCTGTGCTAAGCTAGGCGTGATAAAGGACAAACGAGGCAAGGACCTCACTGAAGCCTCAGAGATAAAGAAGAGGTGGCAGGAATACACAGAAGAACTGTACAAGAAGGACCTTAATGTGAAAACCCAACATAAGACGGGTGTGATTACTGATCTCGAGCCGGGCATCCTGAAGAGTGAAGTTGAATGGGCCTTAGCCAGCCTTGCTAAGAACAAAGCTAGCGGAATTGATGGCATTCCAGCTGAGTTGCTTCAAAACCTCAACCATGACGCTGTTAAAATTCTGCATACATTATGTCAGAAGATTTGGACAACCCTGCAGTGGCCACAGGATTGGAGGAGGTCAGTTTACATCCCCATTCCAAAGAAATGCAGTGCCAAGGATTGTTCCAACTACCGCACGATCGCGCTTATTTCGCATGCTATAGCAAGGTAATGAAAATCCTCCAAAAAAGGCTGCAACAGCACGTGGATCGGAAGCTTCCGGACGTGCAAGCTGGGTTTCGCAAGGGAGAGGAACTAGAGACCAAATTGCCAACCTTCGCTGGATCATGGAAAAAGCAAGAGAGTTCCAGAAACCCATCTACTTCAGCTTTATTGATTATGCGAAAGCGTTTGACTGCGTAGATAACAGCAGATTGTGGCAATCTCTCCAAGAGATGGGAGTTCCAATTCACCTCATCTGTCTCCTCAGGAACCTGTATGAAGGACAAGAGACCACAGTCAGAACTGGGCATGGTCTTACTGATTGGTTTCCGATTGAGAAAGGAGTGAGGCAAGGCTGCATACTGTCGCCCTGCCTATTTAACCTATATGCAGAGTGCATCATACCACTTTAATGGCAGAAAGTGAAGTGGATCTCAAGAGACTTCTGATGCGCGTACAAGAAGAGAGTGAGAAGTTTGGGTTTAAACTGAACATTAAAAAGACAAAGATCATGGCGTCTTGCCCTATCAAGTCCTGGAGCATCAATGGACAAGAAGTGGAAGCTGTGACAGATTTTCTCTTCTTGGGCTCCAAGATTACCTCGGAAGGAGACTGCAGCCATGAAATTAGGAGACGCCTGCGTCTGGGACAGAGAGCAATGGTTAGCCTTGACCGCCTAGTAAAGAGCAGAGACATTAGCCTGCCAACCAAGATCCGTATAACTCGTGCTATGGTCTTTCCAGTTGTGATGTATGGATGCGAGAGTTGGACTGTGAAAAAGGCTGACCGCCCAAGAATTGACGCGTTTGAATTGTGGTGCTGGCGAAGACTCTTGAGAGTTCCTTGGACTGCCAGAAGATCAAATCAGTCGATATTGTCGACCATAAACCCTGACTGCTCATTGGAGGGTCAAATTCTAAAGTTAAAGCTCAGCTAATCTGATCATCTGATGAGAAGAGAGGAGTCGCTGGAGAAATATTTGATGTTGGGAAAGGTTGAGGGTCGCCGGAGAAGGGGTAGGCAGCGAACGCGATGGTTAGATGGCATCCTCGAGGCACTGCAGATGAAGTTATGTGATGTTAGGAAGATAGTGAGAGACCGGAAAGCGTGGCGTGACGTGGTCCACAGGGTCACGAAGAGTCGGACACGACTGAACGACTGAACTAGAGTTCACATGTTTTGAAGTAAGAATCTTGTTTTCTTGCCTACAATAGCTATGTCGCATTTTTTTTTTTGTGAAGAAAATCTATCCAGGGGCTTGGGCAGCTTATCCTTCCCCTGATAGAAAACGTACTGGCCAACATGTTGCTTCCTTTTTACTCCATTATAGTGTTATTGGTGCTAACGACGACCCAGACGATACTCCCCTGCACCTCGGGAGCCCGCACGTGCCCTTATGCGTGTGGTGATGGTCTTGTGGGCTCCACCGTGCAGAACTGTGCGTAGTTCGTTTATGACGACGTTTGAAGAGTAAGGACTGCATGCAATATAAACCCGGGCAATATAAACGGCAGCATTTGCGATATACATGCAGCGCACGCGGCAGCCTCTTGTCGGACCCCTTACCAGTCCTTCGCGATTTCTAGAAACACCCGCACTGTGTTCCTCCAAATGTGGCACTCTGAAATCACAATATTGCTTTTAAAATTTTTGTTTTCGAGTATTCTTGTGGGCGCTAACGCTTGCATGCACCCCGAAGTAGTCCATACGATAGCAGCTGCATCACAGCATCTTGCATTTGTCACAAATCGGGTTTGGTCTGCAATTTCAAAACGATAACAATCAAGACACGTTTTTATTGCTTGTATGAGCGCCGTCATCGGCGTCACTAGCTTAGGTGTCGTAATTATGTCTCTAAGAAAACGGTCGCGTTAAAGTGCTCTTAAAAGGCGATCCCGTCCACTGGTAGCTGAGTTGTGATGAACTTGTGAATTGGTAAGCGTGTCCTATGCAGAACGAGCTATGCTGTTGTGATGCAGTTTGCGTGAGTCTGGAAGCAGAACTCATCAGCGCTGATGACTTAGCGCTATACAGTCGTGACTATAACTGATTTGCCATGGAGGATAGTAAAATGTGGCGAGGATGTCCGGTGACCCATTGACACTTTTGTTACTATGGCACAGAAAAAGAAAGGAAGAGATATTAAATTTAACGAAAACCGTAAGAGCCCCATGGTCTCCTAACTGATCAAAAAACAATTTCTCGTCCACCAATCTCAAAGTGGTGAGATATTTGGCGAAATAGCTGCAACTGGCACAGATGCTCCGCTTGCTCCGAAGCAGACCTGAGTTGTCAAGTTGTGCTGCACTTGGTCATATTCACAAGACTCTATACATTTGTTGCCCCGGGACGCAAAAAAAAAAAAAACAATGATTTTGTTTTTTGCCTGTTCCCTCCACCCTCAAACTGAACTGCGCTAAGTCTAAAAATCTTTTATTTCAAAATTCTTTGGCTGCGCCTCGCCCCCATGAAGTATTTTTGGGATACCTGCCAAAAAAAAACACACACACACACACACAAAAGAAAAAACAGGACGCAGCTGTTGGCCTTCATGACGGACACAGGTAAGTATGCACGAACATTGTGGTACGGGCTGGCATTTTGAAACTGCTGATATATATGGCGGCTGCCCGCAGTTCGTAAGTAGGACAACAGTGTTATATCAATAGCTGGCTGTCAAATGGGCAGTTGAATGAAGCAGTTCCAAGCACTATCTACTCAAGGTTCAAGACATGATATAATTACTCATTGGATGAGACAAAAATGTGTTTTATATCTAAATATTAACATGCGCAGAGCCACCGCATGTAGCCAGCAAGATTGATTACTACATTTCCTGAGCAGAAACGTGGTTATAACTTTGGAATCCCTAAATTCTGTGCGAGTTAAGCACGGGTTAGAATCGCAAGCCGATATAGACAGTGATTCTTTCTTGCATTTTCTAGGCATAGCCAAAAAAAATTATAGGACCTCTATAACTTGGTAGCACCACATGTTCTTTTGTTTGCTGCATCGTTTGTTAGCAGCGTTGAGAGAAAGAAAGAGTATTGAAACGTAATTTTTACCAAAATGTTATCGGTGGTTTCGACAAGATGGTTTTTAATGAACCTCATTGCTTCTCTAGCAATTACACTCCGGGGAATTCCCGCTGTGCACAGCTGGAAAATTTTTTTACCGCATAAGTGATACCTTAGCTATCGTCGAAAAGCCGCTCCTTCACTCCTGGGCTTATGCACGAATCCAAGAGAAAAAAAATATAGAGGAAGTACATCGTTAGAAGGCAGGTAGTTTGGCCCCAGTAATCCTATAGATCTGTAAAAATCTGCTCCGAGAAAATGGCTTTCAGTGCCCCTAACTACGCCGCCTTTACCCCGCCTGTGTTGCAGGTGGGTGCCGAGGCCATCTTTGCAACGCGAACCCCATTTCAGCAATATCGTTCCAGCGGAACAGAGTAGGCTCCGGCTAAAGAGGCAAGAGCCGACAAACCCGCCTTCCAATTCCGAGCAGCAGGGCCGCTCTTCAAACGCTCCAACTTCACCAGCGCGGATCGTTACGGCCCTCATTGAACAGTTTGAAAGTGGCCTGCGTCCGATACGAGCTCCACCCGTTTTACAACGGGCGGTCGTAATAACGCGGCTGTCGTAAGATGGACAGCGGGTGTGCGCAAACACTCCCGGCGCGCCAGCTGCGGCGCCTTCTAGCGCAGCTTTCCTTCTCTCTTTTTACTCCTTTGCAACTCCTTATATACTCCTCTTTCTTCTTACACATCCTCAGCTTTCACTTTCACAATGCGCTATCGTCCTGTGCAATGAAGGCTTTGTGTACATATCCATGCAGCAGTAGCCTTCTTATAACGCCGGCGAGGAGGTTGTATAGTCTTCTTTTAGACTGCGAAGAGAAGAGAGCGAGCGCTTTCTAACGATCTGCGAGCGATCGTTCGACGCTGAGCGAACAGCTTTACTCCATCGAAGAAGCACGCGGCTAGCCCTCCCAACCCAATTGCCTTCACCGTTTTCCCTTTCTGCCTCTTATATCCCTACATTCCCTCGAGACCCCACCACTACCACCAGTGAAACAAAAGGCTTTCCTCACCCGATTTCTCCATCTCTCTCCTGAAGTTTCTCTCTTTCGGCGTGTTTGTTTCCCCCCCCCCCCGCCCTCCTTTCCCACTTTTGGTTGGGCAAGAGAAAGGAGCGGACCGGTGACCGCAATGCTAATGCTCGCCATATGTCCTCTCTCTCGTCTCCTCGTGACACGCCCCTTTCATGTGACGGCCACGCACTCCCTCTCGTCGTCTATTATGCGCTGCATATTCCGTATTTGCATCTGACTTTTGCTTCGTTGCGTGGCTTTCCAATCAATTCGCGGAAAGCGTAGACTACACTGCCGACCGTCCGGCACGGTCAGCGTTGACGTCGGAAGCAGGTCACTCGGCGTTGGCGCCAAGATGGAATGGAGCGGCGCTCGTGGATTGTTTTTCTAATTGAAAAAACGTGTGCGCAGCGGCTAAGCTTTTATTCTAACAGTGTCCTTGTCCTACAGTGGCAGAAACTAAAGAAAAATACGAGCGTCCACTACTCTGTATGCGCCCTACAAGTGCATTGTTTTGTAACCCCAAAAGAACTAGCCGCTTTTTACAAGTCGCACAAAATGACGGGTTAAAGAGTGACACGTCAACGTGCACAGTCCTCAGTCAGCTGTAATACACTAAGGGATCCCGATTTTGACCCAGATGCGTACTCATTAGAAATTGGCAAATTTAATTATTTTCTTTGGAATGCGCTGGTTCTTTAGCGAGATAGAGTCACAGGGCGTAATTACTGCTTACGGAAAGGCTATATAGAGTACCGGCCAGTCACGAGGCTGCAGTACTTTTACGAAGAAAGCAAATCTTTTTGACTAGTGAAACAATAGTGATAAGCTGTCAGACGAAGAAACGAGCAGGGAAAATAACGAGCAGCTTTTAAGCAACAGAATCACTGTGGTTTGCTGATATATTCACACGCACATGCGGTTACATACTAATATCCTCGCTAAGCTGTAACCAGAGTATACAGGATGTTTTTTTAGAGGGCACACCACTTTTATAAAAAAGCAAACTTGTTTCGGGTTTATTTTAGTCCTGGGCCTATATTGGGGGCTAGGCCATACACCAGCTAACTGGCAGACTTCTTCAATTAGTTCGCTATTAACTAAAAACGCAATTAACTTTCTAAGGATTTATTTTAAGGCCTACGTCGTTTCTGAAAAATTTGAGCTCGTCCCCCTAATAGTACAACCTATATATATATATATATATATATATATATATATATATATATATATATATATATATATATATATAAAATAGCGCATGTTGCAAGGCTTATAATTATCTGCCTGCAAGGCAGCTTCGCATTGTGTCAAAACTCAGCGCGCGTGATCGCGTCCAGCGTAGATTGCTTTACCTCGTCGCTTTATGACCGGATTGCGAGCGAAATGACCGAAGCGGCGGCTATCAGCAATGCCGCGGTAGATGCCAAACTGACCGCGCGTCCGTCTGGCTTTCAGGTGATCCTAGCTTTGTGACGAAATCTCTAAATAAAGCTATCTACGTGAACCGCGCTGTGTTAAGGTGTGAATCCGTCTACGAATGTAGCACATGTAGGACTTGCAAAGCTCGGTACATTTTTTTTATATAATTTTGTTTCCTCTGCTATACTAGAGAGAGGACGAGCTCGAACTGTACAAATGCAACATACCCCCTAATATAAAGCTTTAAAAGGTTTATTACTTTAAAAGGTTTATTACGTATTTAGTTCATTATCGAACGACGTGAAGCATTCTGCTTCTTACCCAAGGTTTGCCGTAGCCCCCCATAGCCCTCAGCACAGCCCCGAGCATAGCTCCATCGCAGATATAAATCTACAGATATAAATCAGCAAGCACCTGGTATAAGGCAGAGACGTGATTGCCGCGCTGGTCCAGTGGTTTCAGCATTTGATACGCACGTGGGAGGTTCGTGGTTCGATCTCCAGTATCGTCTGACCTCCGCCTATTTCACAGCGGGCTCGAGCGTTTCTCTAGCCTGGTGCTCGGCTTCCCTGTGGTGAAATCCAGGGCAAATTGGCATCGCCCACTGCTTGTGTAAATAAGAGTACTATGCGAAATATCGCTCCGATGCCAAAGCTGCCACCGCACATTAAAAACAAAAATTAAAGGAAAAAGTCAGCTTTCTGAACCCCGACGATTTTCAACGCTTTCGAGTTAGCGGTTCTCTCGTAGTCCTAATAACCCCATTTAATGTGTACATATTATACTAAACAGCGGAAGTGTTGAAGGAGCAAAAATAACCTGTTCCAAAACCGCAAAACCGAAACTGCAGAGTCGTCTTGGTGTGACAAGAACTGTGACGTCATGGGTTGGTTTGCTTAGCAGCGCCGGCCCCTCTAATGTCAGAAGTGCCCGTAGCCGAGCTATTACATCTCCTTTTTTTTTTTTTTTTTTTTTTAGCAGACATCATGTCTGAAAGCCATAAAGGAGATATCCAGGGACAATACAATGAGCCTACAAAATGTGATTCAGTGAACGGTTTTCCACCGGAATAGTCGTCTTTCATGTACGACCCAGCACAGGCGAGAGTCAGCGGAGTCGCACCGCGGGCCATACTGTATTAATGGCATAAAACTAGAGGTACACGTGTCGCCGGTTCCAATCCCTATCACAAATTAGCCTCCAATTTGAATAGCAGATGGGTGCTAAATATTATTAAACCGAAATGGTGTGGCACCGCCATAGATGCTCTACTCAAATGGTTGCTTTCCAATTTGTTATACGAAGGAGGAGAAATCTGGCGCCATATGGAGATCTGTATAGTGATGCCGTACGAGTAGATGGTGCGCCAAACGCGTTAGGGGAGGAGCCCTGCCACAGCGGTATCTGTTGTACATACATGCCATCGTCCTAATTGCCGTTTAGATGACTCGGCGATGGCTGGCGTCACAGTTACTATGGCAACGAGCCAGTTAGTGATGCCATAAGAGCAGCTAGATGGTGCGCCAGACGCGTCACGAGGGAGAAGCTCTGCCACAGCGGTATCTGTCGTGCATTCCGTCGTCCGAATTGCTGTTTCGGTGACTCGACAATGGCTGACGTCAGAGTTGCTATGAAAACCAGCGAGTTAGTGATGCCGTACGAGCAGATGGTGCGTCAAACGCGTTACATGGGAGGAGTCCTGCCACAGCGGTATCTGTAGTGCATGCCGTCGTCCGAATTGCTGTTTCGGTGACTCGACGATGGCTGACGTCACAGTTGATATGGCAACCAGTGAGGCTGGTTTTCATATCAAGGTTGCGATGGATTGTATGAATGATTTCGCTTAACAAGATGCATGTATGCATGAATATGTATGCATGCTGAAGCCAGCATGCACGAGAAGAGAGCTGAACGAGGTGCGCTCGTCAAACGTACCTCGTTCAGCTGGCTTCTTCGATGAGCGGTTGTATTCGAATTACGATGATACAGAACCAGCATTCTAGAGCCTGGTTGAACGCAACCTTTGCGAGTCCAGAAAGATCTCTAAAGTACAACACTCTTCATAGCAGTGCGGAATTAATTGTTGCTTGCAGCAGAAAGCTTTTATCTATTTTGTGCGGAGGTCCTCATCGGAAGGGGACTAACGAGACACCACGCTCGTTGTTGACACTGAGAAATTTGTACATCCTCACAGAACAATAAATGTTCCCGCGAGTTATGACTTATCACTCTGGCGTATACATAAGAGCAAGCTAAAATTTGGAAAGTAAACCAGTGTGAGCACGTTCACATACGGCAAAATCGCTTGCGAATCCCATGCTGCGCGCAACCAGCCCATGGTGTCAGCGGCTCAGGGTGGCCTGGTGAAAATGCTCAATTAAAGAGTATACGACTTGCATCCGGGGGTGTTTGTCTTGAAGTTTCGATTGCAGAAAAGCTACGCCATGTCCAGGTGAGAAATTTCACGTTCGCGGTCGGGACACTATGAAAAACATAGACTTCAACCCTGAGTTTCTCTTCGAAGGCACGACGAGAGAACGCGTTAATGGCTTCCGTCTGCCACTTCTCATTGCAGATTTTGGTTGACTTGCTACATAACATTTGCTACTCACTTATTCACTAACCCCCTTAACTTGTCACCTTCGTATTGCACGACTACTCTTTACATACAGTTGTAAGCTACCATAGTATGCGAAAAACCACCTGGAATAGTCTAAAGCCCCGGTTTAACAAAGCCTTAGGAAAGTGACAGCCAGGCTTAGGGGCAGCGAATTTGACTTGAGATACAAGAGTACCGAAGGGCTACGTTCTTATCTTTCCTTACCACCTCAGAAGCGAAGCCCGACCTACGAACTCAGTTATATCTTATTCGGTATTCTGGCTTCCCACAAAGGGATGACTAGTCAATACGCAGCCATGTCACCTAAAACCTACCACCTTGCTCAGCAATACCACCTTTCTGAGCAAGCATCCACGTCAGCGTGTCTCACAACCATTCTCTTTCTCCATGCACTGTGCAAGCAACGTGAAACTCGAAAATTCTCTAATCATCACTGTTTTGTTTTAGAGAATTCTGACGTTTCAGGGCCGGATCGGCTTTTTCCTCAGCGCTGACGCAAAGCTTGTTGTATGCACCTGTAAGTAAAGAAAAGAATAGGTGAGAAGGGGAGCGAATGCGAAAGGAGGAGAGGAGGAAAGAGTGGTTGAGAAAGGCACGAAAAGGGTGGGAAAGGCGGGAGGGGGCTTAAAACAGAATATAAATTGAGTCCCGGTGCTAACCAATGCAGCAGTGCTCGCTGGCATTTTTCTTTTCTTTTGTGAGATGGCCAGCGACGAGCCAAGACTCTACAGGTACACAACAGGAAAGTTAACTCTAGTCCGGCTGACATTGCTGGGAACGTTTGTTTATTCCATGATTCAGGAAGGCGTCTTCTATATTTGGACTCGGCCTCCAGGATGGATGTTTCTTGGATGTTTATTTTGTGGTTAGAATCTTCGGGTATGGAATTGCGTTCTCTTCAGTTTCGCTTATTATTATTTTGCTGCAGACTTCTTTCTTTTGTGTATTTTGTTTCATAGAGTGGGCATCGCACTCGGTGCTACGAATTTTGTAAACAACGCCTTGGGCTCTTTCTTTAGGTGTTCAATCTTCGAAAATAGGCAGCGCGCCCCCAAATTGTTCGTGGACTTGTGCATTACGCGGATGTTTTTTTTTTCTTCTTTTTTTTTGTCCTTCAGTATACATGCGATGGCTTTGCTGGCGCCTCAGACGTACAGAAGAGTGATACAATTTTGAACTGGAGTTGCTTGTGTTTATTTTGATTTTTTGCTGGGGCCTGTCTTTGCGCTTTTGGAGGTGCACGACATTCCGAATGAAACTTTTATGGTAGCCGTTTAAGGCTATAGTCCGCTATATATTGTGTTTTTTTTTTGTTTTATTAGGTTTTGTGCTGCAGTTTGTTTCAGCTATTTGTAATGGGGTTTTCACAACTGACCTCTGAAGTCAGTGTTCCGAAGTGAAGTGCAAATGTTGGCCTGTCTGGGTGAGTTCGCGGTAGACGGGGAATTATAGAGGGTTATTTTTTCGAGTCACCAGAACATCCAAAAAACGGCAGGGCGTCTCCGTTTTCCACTCCTGGTGTGAACTGAATATCCAGCACTATAAAATTTGGGAAAGAAACAAAATTTTTTAGACTTCGGATTTCATTATGGCTGAGAAAAATTCGTAGTCGCACCTCCCCAAAAAGTTTAGGCGGTTGATGGAAAGAGGTGAGAGCTGGTTCTTCGATGCGTGCATAGTTGGAATCGCTATAGTGACCGAGGTGGAGACATCTATTGATGCTCCTTTAACTTGCCTGTAAAATTCTACTCTGGACGAGAAATGTGTATTTGATGAACATAGTACAAGAAGGTGGCATGCTGGGATTCGTGCGCTGAGTGGGGCGCGTTGTAGGACGTCTCGAGTGACGGTCATTGGAAGTTTTGCAGGAATCGTTGTGAAATGAGACAGCACGACAAAGAAAGCAAGGACCTCGTCGACCTCAAGGCTTATCAGGGATAGGAGTTCAATTAAACTTTCTGCATGTCAGACGACATTCGTGAAACAAAAAAATTTAAATAAAAATTATGACGGACACTCGAGGGCATGAGGCGATAGCGTAGGTTACCATACCAAAATAAAGCCCCGCTTTCACCAAGACGTGTGAACCTCCCTGCGTGGCCTATGGGTAACGAGAATGGAAATGGCCTGGCAGGCTGATTCTGATATCACCCTCTTATATGAAAGCGGAGGCCCGAGTTCCTGCCAAACGTAACCTCAGGCAGCCCTACGTCCGCTACGTGCGCAGACATTCAGCTACCAGCTACCGCCTGCCAGCGCCATGCCCGTCATTTTTCACTCACAATGGAAACGTTTATGCCTACATCGGATCTTCTATTTAAAGCGGCATTTCACGCTATCGCATTAGGAGAATTCGCTCACATAAGAATGATGTATGGAAGTTCTTAAGGGAACGCAACCTCATGGCCAAACATCCTGAAGACTCCTACCACAAAATAAATTTCCAAGAATCATCCGTCCTGGAGACCGAGACCAATTATAGAAGAAGACGCCTGCTTGAAACATGGCATATACGGACGGCCCCAAACGTTGTCAGCCGGACAACGGACAACCTTCCTGGTGTGTACTTGCAGGTTCATTGCTCATAACTGGGAACCTCACAAAAGAAAAATAAAAAGACGCTAGCAGACACCGCTGCACCCGCCGCCACCGTGGCTCAACATAAAATTTAAGCCCCCCCCCCCCCCCTTCCCTTCACATTCACACCCCTTTTGCACCCTTCTAACGTAGTCACTTTTCCTTTCTCCCTTCATTCCTTTATACAGCTGCACACAACAAGTCCTGTGGCACCCCTGAGGAAGGAGCCGAGCCAGCTCAGAAACATCGGTTTGCTCTAAAATAAAATAAAAGAAAGAGATAAGTGGGAATTTTCAAGTTCAAGTTTTCAAGTAGTTCCAATCTAACAAGACAGGCGAATCTGTCGAAATATTTAGCATTCGATATGGTTTCCAGTTTATGCCAAATGAAAAAATCTACCGATAATTGAAAAAGAAGGCATTTCCCCTCGATCATGACTTGACTGGAAAACACCGCTGTGTAAAAGAAAGAAGGAACTTTTTCTTGACGATCGTAATGAAATCTTTCTAACTCGTTTTAATACACCCTTACCTACTCCTCAACAGTGCATTGAACGATATATAGGCTCTGATAACATTACATCAGTCACGTCGTTCTAAAGATGCTTTTGAGTTGCAGCAAGCACTTAAGTATTCCGGTGATAATCTCACTTTTAAAATGCTAAAACAAGCCACAACCTCATGCAAAAAAAATAAAAGAAATACGCACCCTGCTGTTTTTGATGTTGCTGGACAGCTCCGAAAATTCGATGAAGTCATGACAGAGTCGAACATCCGCAGAAAAGGATCGCAAAATGAATGGGCCATACCAAGTCCTCCACTTTTCACTGAACCAAAAAAAAAAAAATTTTACTTCTTAACTCCCAAACCGGACACCAGAAAAAACCGCCAGTATTTTGTGAATTTTCTGAAAGGTTAAGCCTTGACATGGATAGCGCCTGCAATACATACCAGACTTTCACGACAATGAACCAATTGCATTCATTTTAAAGCGCAAACATTGATACATCAAAGTCATCCCAATTGGTTGTTTTCGACTGCACACATTCGAATTCGTCAATCCAGTAGTCTTTTCTATCCTTGTAGTGTTCAAGCGGTACTTTGAGGTATTTCGCAATTGTAATCGACCATGAATCATTTTCGAAAAGGGAAGGTGCGCTTCAACAGACCGTATGCCAGAGCCCCATTGTCCCAGTTACTTCGCTGATCGTTTTCTTACAAAATCTAATACCGATTTCCTCTAAAACACTTTCTTTATCATGACAGAAAGCGTCTGTTTTGTCAGCGTAGAACAATATCTTACTTCGCTTTCACACAAAATCAACTCGATTGCCTTGGTTTGCTGCTCGATCACTACAGCTTATATTCCTATTATACCTATATTTTTAATTTGAGTGTTATCTTAGCATTCCCCATTTTGTAATTTAATTGAGCACCTAAGGGGACATTGGTGTGGCATTGTTTCACCTGTTGTTCTTTTTTGTTGAGCTCAACAAAACTTTATACGTAACACAACAGAGCTACAACTAAAAATTGGGTGTAAGATACACTGCGACAGGAAAGTAAAATTCAAAAAAAAAATTCACAATGAAAAAACATTGTTGGGGAGAACTAATAGACGCGCAAAGGGCAATACAGCAAACAATCTTATTCGAACAACCAGCAGTTGCTAAATGACAGGGAGGGGGGGGGTGGGGGTGAGGAAGTACTTATAATTACAGCTCTAATACAAAAATACTAATATTAAATACAAACAGTAACAAAATGCAGTAGAGCACGAAGGCTAAGGGGAAGCAGTGTAGTGCAGAGAATGTCTGTGGAAATATTACGACGGGGTTCATCAGTATTCCCAATAAGATCGCCGGCCACGACGCACTTTCTGCCTAATGTTTTTCCGTCCATGAGAGCACTCGCCGGCAGTGTGGCGCTTAAGCTTTCAAGATGAAAGAGCTTTTTATGAGTGGTCAGTGCTCGAATCACGCTGCAGTCGTGTTCTGATATTAATCTGTCGTAGACCATTAGCAGGAGATAAATCCCTTGATCACCGTGGCTGAACAAACAGCGTGGGCTCGCTACGCGGCATATCCTATGAACTGCGATGTGTGGGTAGTGATACTTGAACGACTGCTTCAAGACCTCCGCCGAAAGGTAATGAGGGTAGTTGTTAGGTTGGCGTACCCATTCTGCTAACATCAGTAATGTGGCATATGAAAGGTAAACTACCGGTAATGGAATGGTAGACCGAAAGAGTGAATTGATGTTATAGCGAACAGAGGTTGTGTGTCACAATCGCAATACCTATATGCGTCCGCGCTAACAGCATTGGTTTTAGGTAGCGGTGTATTTCAAATTGCGTAAATGGATGACCAAACGGGGTAACTTCGTTAGTATCTCGTGAAGCCGTGCCACCAGCTTCGGAGTTTTCGAAAATTCTGTTGATGTTCAGAGATCTATTGGAAGAATACGCTAAAATAAAGGTGGCATCGTCTGCAATCAAGGCTTTCTTCCATTAAAGCCGAGCAGCACGCTTTGGATGAACCGGCTTTAAGTGGATATTCAGGCTTTACGATGATGATGGCGGAAAATATTGATCTCGTCCGATGAAACCTTAAAACCCAAGTACAGGCCGTCACAAAAGCCCAAGACGTCGCCGCCAGAATACATGCATTGACGGCCATCTAGGAAGCCAAGGACCCACTAACACGTACGGTAAGCTGACAAAAGTTTTCCATACAAAAAAAAAGAAAAACAAGTCCAAAAAAGAAAAGTTCGCGCTATCTGGGCGGGGCCTTCAAGCTAAGGAATCTACAGCGGCTGTCGTCAACATGGCCCTGTCCATTCAATTGTGTTGGACGTTAAGGTCCAAACTGGACAGCGTGGCTCCGCATCGAGCAGAGGTGGTGTTGGGCACAGAGCGATTCCCAGTTTTCTATAAGAACGGCATTCCTTATTTTGGGCGTATATGTTAGATATAAAGTGTGGAGGGGGGGGGGGGGGGGGGCGCAGTTTGTGTAGAAAGTTCAGATGAATATACATGGCTGTCGCCAGATGGCGGCCACGTACGGCATGAGTCAATTGCGGGGTGCTGAATATCTGTGCCTGTCTAAGAATTGAAGCTATTGAGCACACTTACGTACTGGCCCCTGTGAGAGACTCCAATCGGTGTCAGTTACTGATAGTTTGTGACAGCGCTAGCGACAGTGTGTGCACGCTCGTTACCAAGAATTTTCGGTGTGAAATCGCTACCACAGCTAGCGGGTTGGTGCGCAGCAGGGCGATGAACGGTGTGAAGCTTCTCTTATTGACCTTCATAGAGTAATAAAACGGTAAGAGAGGTTTCGAACCCTAGACTTTCTCGCGGGAAGCAGATACGGAACCTCATAGCTGTCGTCACGGCCGATCACGCCACCTGTTTTCCTGTCGCTCTCTCGTAGTGTGCATTGCTGTTGTCATCTTCGTTAACATTCATCCGCGCACAGGAGATCCAGGCAGACCGCTACCACACTGCCCTCAAAAGGTGCGTTAAGTGGTGGCAAAATTTTATAGTGCGCGATCAGCAAGGTCTACAGTCACCATTTTCGCCGATATTTATATGAAGCTTGACCTTGAATTATTAGCCTCGAATCGAAAGAATTGCTGAGTATATGTAGCCTACTTTTCCAGGCGGAATATGCAATAACCATTAAATTTGCGCCACTGCGGCCGCAATATAGAGTGCTACTGTGAACGTTAAAAAGCTTCCCATATGAGCAACTCTGATACTGAAGTTTTCAGACGTACAGTAGAGGAAATCAGCATACGGGTAGAAGTTCGCAAACATCTAATAACATGATCGCAGACCTTCCCAAAGCACATTTCGAATGTCTCAAACCGTCAATCGTTTGAATCGTTCTGCTACATCAGGTTTTATGCCAGGTGTTTCGCCACGCATTGAGTCGTTCTACTCAAGTCAGTCCGGCCCGATGAGTTGTATGCCACGTAGCTGTGGAACTGAAGTTGGAATTGATAGCGGCATAACACGAACAGGACATTATCGACCATGAACATGCACCCGCGTGTTTTAACTGCCGCGCTAATTAATTCGTGGTGGCTTTAAGCAGCTATTTGCAGGAACGCCTTCTCCTAGGACACTCCTGCCATTATCTGCCCGCATTCATTATCACAATGTTTAACTAAAACTTGACACATGGTGAATCGCGAAGAATAATTTAGGAAGTATCATGCTCTTTAAGGAAAAAAAATTACATGACCCAAGCTTGGCTTGCGGCAAATGATCGCGATAAGTTAGTGGCAAAATGCACACACAAGCACTGAATAATAAGCGGCAGACTGCAAGACTCCGTAACGAAGGTTCGGCTAAGGAGGATATCCAAAGAAAAAAAATATATAGTGCAGTAAAAGACGAGAACGCAAACGAGGCATAGTTATTTTTTCTTTATCTCTTCATTGTTGCCACGTACTGCTAGAGGCTCATTCCCTTACTCGCTCGGAAACCATTTCTTCTCACCATCTTGACATTGCGGGTAATGCGAAATGCGTCTCGGGGGATACAAATGGATTTGCAGAAAGTGGGAAAGGAAACGCGAAGAATAATAGCAAGAGGAGCACAACGGGAATGATATAAAAAAGAAACGCCTCACCAAGTCTCACCACCGAATAGCCACAAGAAGGCTGTGAGAAAGCCCAATCAAAAGCCCAGTAAAAACGCAGGAAAGAAGAAACAAAGGCAGTTGCAGAGACTCGAATCTGGAATGGGGAGAAACCAAAGAGTGACAAAAAAGGAAGACTCCATCCCTAGGAGTTGGGCGCACGGGGGATAATGAAAGCGCGGTCGTATATGCGCACACGTGGGGGGCATGAGAGCTTGCAGCAGCAAGGCGCCGACTGTCTTGCGGTGTAGCCGAGGCACAAGCGTTAATTACGCGCCGGTGTCATTTACAAGTTCTACGAAGTCGTTCTTCGGCCCAGGTCCCCGGGCTCCACGAGCGCACTTGGAAGAATCTCTCCCTTACCTCCCGTCCCCCCCTTCACACACACACCCGCCAGCGCACCGCCAATCCGTGCCAGCTCCGATGCTAGTGATCTGTCTTTCCTCTGTGTTCTTCTCCGCATTTGCCTCTGCTCTCGTTGAAGCCGCTCATTTAGAGAGCCGATCTCATTTAAACTGGTCAGTAAAAACAGGCCCCTTCCTCTCACCTTTTGTCCTAAGCCGCAAGCGAGCACTCAAAACAATCAAACATCATTGAGCGAGCTTTCCAACCTAAATAAATGTATTCTCCGAGGCGAAAAGGAGACGCCGGAGAACAGAAATTAAGTGCCACCTCCTCTTATGGACTCGTCGGTGCTTACTACAGATATGCGACTGAGAAAAATATTTACAGTCGCTACTGGCAGACGGGGAAGGAGAGGGAGAAGGCTTAAGAAGACTAGGATCTATTTTAAGGTAGCGTGGTTCTATTTATGTCGGTGCTATTTATAAATCTGAGATAAGGTGCAGATCCCATTACCGAGTTGCGAGATGAAGAAAAGGAGGACAGATAAAGCGTTTATCAGTTGTGTTAATTGCTGTAGCCGCGTTTCTTCGCGCAGGATTGGACGCATAGAAAATACTTTCTGGAAGTGCTCAGGGAGCCGAGAGAAACGCAGCTAATGATTTATGTCGGTGTTTCTCTTGACGTGGTGATTTTTAATTTTTAAGAAAACTAAAGTTAGACAAATATTTTCTTAGAGGAGTGAAAATTTTAGTTGCAATTACAAAGCGATGAGCCGAAAGCCAGAATTCTCAGTCATTTTGCAATTGCCTTGCGTGGAAAGAGAATGAGTCCGTAGACGTTCCAAGGACGTAGAGAAAGAGGATCATCGTGCTCGGTACTATAGGCCGTAGACCAATATATGATCGTAAAATGTAATCGATGATCCAGGCAGAGTCTAAGGAGAATGCGCTATTTCTAATGGCTTGCAGATGCAGTCTTTGCCTTCCTTCAGGTAGTGTGATCACCTCTCAGTCCCCCCGGCATAGTGACAATGCAATGTTGACAGCTGATATGACAGAGCGAATTAGAAATAATAAAATACTTGCTGCCGCATTGTCAGCCAAATGAGTAATCAAATTTTAAGAACGCGCGGTAGTAGTCTTTGCAAAAGCGGGGCATCTATTCTAGACGTGTTCAACAAATCTGTATGATTGCGCAAAGGATACACAGTCCTTATTTCTTCCTTTGATTAGACGTCCACATCTTAGCGTTTCATTTGTATCTCGCCAGTATTAAGGGGAAAATATTTTGCTCTAAACGCAGACAGGAGATGCTGTTTGTCGCTACAAAATTTGTGTACTATGTGCTTTACAGGATACCAGTGCGGTCTATCATCAAATTTCAAAATTACAATTGCATGTTCTCCCTCTTCTGGATGAGAAAATTTCTCCACTCGATTTAAAACGAGTGTGTGCTAAGCAAACTTCGCACAGCCTTCGCAGCTAAAGGCGCAAAGATGCCTAGACGTAAATCACAATATTTGCCACGTATTGAGAAGGAACGCAGTGAAACTGCGTCAATATTTAACCGGAGGCTACGACGCTCTGCACAGCAACGCCCGCCCTTTGCAGAATTGCCTCCAAACAAAGCGAAATCGAATGCCCGGCGTCGGTCTCCTTCTCGTCGCTGCCGGATCATTGTGCTTGGCACAATGCCGGGCCCTCCCATTCCGCGTGTGCAGAAATGAAGGCGCAGCGCCGGGTCGCGGCGTATAGAGCCAGCGAGTGTACCTCACTGCATTCATCCACGCACCTATATATCACGGATATGCGCGGCTCGCATGCTGGCACAACAACACGTGGGCGTATATGGCGCTCGCGCATGCATAACGCTTGGGCCTGAGCTGCCATCATTTTATCCAAAACATTCATATTCATATCTGCATAAAGGCCCCAGAATACAAACTCATTTGTAATTGAGAAGTTGATACAGGATAGCGAGTTGACGTATGCATGCGTCGCAAGGGTCATTGAACTTCCTGGAATGTAATTTTCGCAAGCTGTTCTGTGAAATACGCACGAATGAGAAAACGGCATCTCCCACTAACACGAGCTGTAATCATAAAAAAAAAGAGTCTTATGAAGGGCAGTTAAGACTAATCCTTACCTGCTCAGAATGCAAAAACATGAATGTCTCACCGTGAGTGAATACAGCTTCTTCCCTCGAGTGCTAGAATCCTGGAATGGATTGCCTGGTGCTACTCGTTCTCTTCCATTAAACTCACTTTTAATGACTAAAGAATGATTAGTGCTTTTTTTAATGTATTGTATTTTTTTGTATTGTATTGTATGGTATTGTATACGGTTTGCATTGTTCATGCTTCCTCTATTTCAGTCTTCAATTCTTTGTTCTTGACATTATGCACTCCAAATTCACACATGCAATAGCTCCATAGGGCTGCATTATGTTCAGATAAATTAATAGATAAAAAATTTGATTATTAATTGAAGAAATATGTCATCGATTGGAATCCCTGTCATGAGCTAGCCTCCAGCTTGACTGGCATCTGTACAAAGGGAAATGGCATAACAATACCATAAAGTCTACGATGAACGGTAGCGTCACAATTGTTAAACGAAAGTGGAGAAAACGTGTCACATTAAACGTACTAGATACGTCGCTGGTGGGAAATCCTTGGTAAACTAGCCTGCAACTTCACTGAGACACAGGGACTACGTGGATTGCAAAATCGTGCGACATTTCTCGCCACGCGTTACTACAAACGGTGGAGTCACAATTGGAGATACAGATGTGGCCGATTCGAATACCTTTCGAAGTAGCGTCGAAACTTGACTCGTAGATGGTTGCTAAACGAGATGCGAAATAGCATGATACCACCCTCCTGAAAACTGCACAAAGAATGATTGTGTCACAGTTTTGATATGAAATCATATGATACTGTGGCGTCACTTCTTGATTACACTTCCTTGCTTATACTTTCTGCTCACGTCACGCATGAGCAGCTGAGGGTTTTGCCTTGAAATAAAATGCACAGTGACGAATACTTTTGAAGACGAGTGTAGACATTTCTTCTACTGTACTCTGCTAAGCTTGCCAATCCTTTTTCTCAGCTTGCATTATCAGTGACGACAGGAAGGCGGGCAAGTAGAGGGAAGCTGTGCAAGCAAATCGTTCAAGTAGGCTCCTGCTGCACCGAAGTAATGAAGCAACAGAGTTCCACATCACACTCAACAAACTCATCACACTCAACTTGCGATCAAGTGGATCAAAAGGCAGGAGTAACTGCAGTGCGCACTTTTCAAAGTGAAAGCTATACTAACCTCGTCGATCCATGGTCATCGGCGCGGTGAATTTGACCTTCGATGCGGAGCATGGAGCGGGCGGCACTCGCTTCTTCGCCTGCTGCTGCTTCGCTTCTTCTTCTACTTTGCACACTTGCTGCACCTGGTTACTCTTCTTCACACTCCCGGCAAACTTTGCTCGTACCGGTACGTATATGTACAAAAATAAAACGTTGTCTGATACAATGCCCCACAGCTTTTCATTCTCATGTTTACTATTGCCCATCACTCCCAATGTGGTCATCTGCCTCGCCTCCTGGGACATCCTCCTTCAAAGTGCCCTCGACACCTTCGTGTCGTCTAGAACCGGCTGTGGTGTGCTTGAGAATCATAGACAACCATGGAGGAGTCGCGCGCTACAACCAGTGCTTTGGCTGCGTTTCCTTGACATTCGCAGAGAGTGATGCAGGAGTTAAACCATAGCAAACTATTAGACCCTTCTTAATAGAGCTTCCGCTCTATAAACTAGGATCGGGCCTATATCAGTTTAACCTGGCTTAGAAACACAGCATAATCAAGCACAAAAAAGCTTTCGATTGCATAACGGGGCATTGCTGAGCTAAGCTGCAGCCAATCTTCTCCGATTCGGTTTTAAATTTTGAGATATTATAGGTACATCGTTGCTAAAGGTCCAGAGAGTCGTAGAATCAGTCGCACGGGATTCGATTCTTTCAGAAGAAACTAATCTGGTTTAGCCAGTTAGACTGTAAGGCAAAAGCTTTATTTGCTTTGTCAGCAACGATGTTTTCGCAGAGGTACCGAAAACCTCAATCCGGCTAAGCATAATCACAAGGGTGCCCGATCAGTAATAGGTATTAAACGCGAAAGGGTCAATTGGCTCACGTGAGGTCAGGCGTGATAAGATTGCAGTGTATTATGAATGTATGAATGAGGAACTAGAGACCAAATTGCCAACCTTCGCTGGATCATGGAAAAAGCAATAGAGTTCCAGAAACCCATTTACTTCTGCTTTATTGATTATGCGAAAGCGTTTGACTGCGTAGATCACAGCAGATTGTGGCAAGCTCTCCAAGAGATGGGAGTTCCAATTCACCTCATCTGTCTCCTCAGGAACCTGTATGAAGGGCAAGAGGCCACAGTCAGAACTGGGCATGGTCTTACTGATTGGTTTCCGATTGAGAAAGGGGTGAGGCAAGGCTGCATACTGTCGCCCTGCCTATTTAACCTATATGCAGAGTGCATCATGAGGAAGGCCGTTCTGGACGAGTCTTCAGCTGGAGTGAAGATTGCTGGAAAACGTATCAACAACCTTAGATATGCGGATGATACCACTTTAATGGCAGAAAGTGAAATGGAACTCAAGAGACTTCTGATGCGCATACAAGAAGAGAGTGAGAAGTTTGGGCTTAAACTGAACGTTAAAAAGACGAAGATCATGGCGTCTTGCCCTATCAAGTCCTGGAGCATCAATGGACAAGAAGTGGAAGCTGTGACAGATTTTCTGTTCTTGGGCGCCAAGATTACCTCGGAAGGAGACTGCAGCCATGAAATTAGGAGACGCCTGCTTCTGGGAAAGAGAGCAATGGTTAGCCTTGACCGCCTAGTAAAGAGCAGAGACAGTCTGCCAACCAAGATCCGTATAACCCGTGCTATGGTCTTTCCAGTTGTGATGTATGGATGCGAGAGTTGGACTGTGAAAAAGGCTGACCGCCGAAGAATTGACGCGTTTGAATTGTGGTGCTGGCGAAGACTCTTAAGAGTTCCTTGGACTGCCAGAAGATCAAATCAGTCGATATTGTCGACCATAAACCCTGACTGCTCATTGGATAGTCAAATTCTAAAGTTAAAGCTCAGATACTTTGGTCATCTGATGAGAAGAGAGGAGTCGCTGGAGAAAGATTTGATGTTGGGAAAGGTTGAGGGTCGCCGGAGAAGGGGTAGGCAGCGAACGCGATGGTTAGATGGCATTCTCGAGGCATTGCAGATGAAGCTATGTGATGTTAAGAAGATAGTGAGAGACCGGAAAGCGTGGCGTGACATGGTCCATAGGGTCACGAAGAGTCGGACACGACTGAACGCCTGAACTGAACTGAACTGATGAATGTATTGCACTGAATTAAGTAGCAATATGATGGATTACGGTGGCGTTGGGTTACAAGTTTGTTCTCGTGGATTATACTGGCTTGCGTTGGATGAAATACAAATAGAGTGTATTAAGTTGGTACCGGTGGATTAAGGGCGATTCTCGTAGATTAGCAGCGGATTAAGGGCAGAACGAGAGAAAGTGGCTACACAGTGTAGAAGAGCGCTGAACAAAGGTCGAGGGGAAGCTTCCGTTTGCAAGCGGAGCCAACGTTTCGACAAGATTTTGTCTGCAAAAATACTAGTCTTCGTGTTGGCCCAGACGACGACAAGTTGGAGTGCGGTGGATTAATGGTGGATTGCGCTATATTGAGTTGATTGGAATATTTTATGGCGGATTATTGGTTGATTACGGTGTATTATGGAGTGGACCACAAAAGTTGTCAATGCTTTCACCATCGCAGCACGTAGCACTCTTAGGTTCCCTCTGTATTTTTTTTTTTATTTGCTTTACGTGTTTAAGACAAATGTAGCAGAAAACTGCGGTGAGAATCAAAGAATGGCGCCTAAAAATGACCTACCGCGGGGCTCAATGGTTAGGCACTCTGCTACTCAGCCGGAGCTCGTGAATTCGGACCCGACAGCGGCGGCCATGCATAGACTGAGGCGATACGTACGGCCTGTGTGCTGCGCGATGTAAGTGCTCGTTAAATATCCCCATGTGCTTGCAAGTATTCCAGAGCCCTCCACTATGGCCCTTCTTTCTCTTTTCTCCCACTCCCACATTCCTGCCTTCTCTTAGGGCGTGAATCGGGTGGCTACCGAGATGTGAAACAATTATTGCTCCGTTTTCTTTTCTCAAAAATAAAACATGAAGAACAAAAGAGCAATAACACACACACACACACACACACACACACACACACACACACACACACACACACACACACACACACACACACACACACACACACACACACACACACACACACACACACACACACACACACACACACACACACACACACACACACACACACACACACACACACACACACACACACACACACACACACACACACACACACACACACACACACACACACACACACACACACACACACACACACACACACACACACACACACACACACACACACACACACACACACACACACACACACACACACACACACACACACACACACACACACACACACACACACACACACACACACACACACACACACACACACACACACACACACACACACACACACACACACACACACACACACACACACACACACACACACACACACACACACACACACACACACACACACACACACACACACACACACACACACACACACACACACACACACACACACACACACACACACACACACACACACACACACACACACACACACACACACACACACACACACACACACACACACACACACACACACACACACACACACACACACACACACACACACACACACACACACACACACACACACACACACACACACACACACACACACACACACACACACACACACACACACACACACACACACACACACACACACACACACACACACACACACACACACACACACACACACACACACACACACACACACACACACACACACACACACACACACACACACACACACACACACACACACACACACACACACACACACACACACACACACACACACACACACACACACACACACACACACACACACACACACACACACACACACACACACACACACACACACACACACACACACACACACACACACACACACACACACACACACACACACACACACACACACACACACACACACACACACACACACACACACACACACACACACACACACACACACACACACACACACACACACACACACACACACACAAATCGAGCTCATGGCAGTGTTAAAAAATGCCTGTGAATGACGAAATTAAGAAAGGTGTTGAAAAACTGCAAGGACTTGCATTATCTCCGTAAAAACAAAAGAGAGAGAGAGAGAGAACTTCTCAGCAGCAAGGAAAAGCACGATGATCTCTTTAGGCTTTATTTGTGTCATAGTGGGATCTACTGTATTTTATCTGCTTAAAATTAAAGAATAACACTCACTTCCAAACTAGCCTACCACTACAGGTGCAAATAATTACCGGTTTTATTTGAACGGCGCTAAAACAATAATCTTTCTAATGAGTACAACTGTGCAAGGACCTTTGCCGGGTACCAGAGGCCATATCAAAGGCAACAAAGCAAGTCGTCCATTCATATGCATAATCAGTATGGTGAATACGTTTTTCTGCTCACGCGGGCCAGGTGGAAAACCTCTCATTGCAAACAGCAGGATCTTTAGTCAATGACCTACTACTAGCTAATGGCACCTGTTACCGTCGGGGCGCCAAGAATAAAACGGAGCGCAGACCTGTGGATAAAGTGCTCTCCTTCATTCGGGCTGCTGATGAAGCGAACATGAAGAGTATGACACTAATAATCCAGATGCCCCACACGCACCCAAGTTGTGCACAGGCACATCAGTTGGCAGGGTGCGCTGCCAAACGAAAGTTTCTTAATTCGTGTGCTCAGTTTTAATTTGGGGCGCTTGTACCTGTATAGTGAAACAGCTAAAGAGATGTGTTTTTTCTCAGAGCCAGCAGCACAGTCGGACCGCCTTCCCAACTTTCCCGTCGTTCACGTGCTGGCACAATTCCTACTGCATAGTTCAAAGAAGCGGCAGACACCGCATTTTTACAAGGATCAAGTAAGGTCCAAATTTTTCTTCACAAGGGAGCCTCCTTATTTATCCGCCTCTCAGGCACCGCGCCTGCATTGGAACTTTCCATCATGGCGAGTGTAACGCTGTCTAAAGTGCCCCCGAGGGCCCAGTGATTGGCGTGACATTTGTTTCTCAGCCTCCCAAAGGCGCCTCTTTTGCCGGCGGCAGGCGCGGCCCTCACGTAGCTTGTTAGCCGAGACCCTTGTTAGAAAAGTCTTTGGACTTCAAGAAAGAGCGGAAGGCACCCACTTCACCTTTAGAGACTCGCAAGAAGGAGCTGGGTTGCAGTAGAAACAATAGTTGCAAAGCTTGAATATTATGGTGCCTCCCCCCCCCCCTTTTCTTTTGCTTTAACAGAAAAGGAAAGAGCGGGAACAACAGTAGACTCGCAGGGATTAAAGTTCCTCTCACGCATTCTACACGCAGGATTTCACAGCACCTCCCCCCCCCCCCCCCCCCCCCCCCCTGCTGATCCGGGGGAAGTTCTTAACGAAGTGCCATCGGTTCAATCGTAGCCCAAAATGATTCCAAACCTTTATACAGTACTGCATATTTTAGAGATCGCCAGGTTATAGTGGACTTATGGGCAACACACTGGTTCATGCTGGGGCTTCCAAGAAAACTTCCAGAAACAATATGCTGGGATTCACTTCTCTTTTTTTTTTTTTGTACTAGGCATGGTCTGCTGTTAGTTGCAATGAAACAATGCATACACAGGGCGAACAAATTAAATTCGCAGCATAAGCTACGTTGTACTACTGTTCGATGCTGTGTAGAGATTGACAACGATGTTATCGTTCTAACAGGGAACTCAAGCTGACATATAGTGTTCCTCGCAGCGCCAAGTCCGCGCTGGTTTTGGCACTCGTGATTGCTGCGCGCTATGTTTATATTGCATCTTGGATTGCTTGATGTTATATTGCGCGCACCAGAAAGGCTGGCGAATATTAAGGAAAAGCGAGTTTCACTGAACTTTCGCTTGTATCTTTAGCGCGTAAATGCTTATTTCCGGGCCATGGTCTTCCCTAATATTCAGAGTAACACTGAACGCGAAGACCGCCTTCCTTACGCTCATTACGCTGTTTCTAATTTTCAGTATAATATACGAAACGCAAATCGCGATTGGTAATTACGTTGCGCAAATCAGAATTACCAAATGGAGCTTTATGTTTGAAACACAGAAGATATCCTCGTTCAATCTTACGATATGGCTAAAAGCAATGCTCTTCTCTTTGAAAGCAATGCATTAAAAAGTGCTTTCCAGTCATCTGTTTAAAACGTTCACGGCTGTCAACTGTCTGAGCAGAGAAACGCCTATTGTATCGCAAGGGTACCCACAGCAGCCACAAACACAAATTTGTTTAGCTTGTTCTCATCTGAGTGCCATTTTATATCAGCGTGTTCTTTGTGCCAAGAAGGAACGCACGTGAAATCAAGTCATGGGAGGGGGCGACGACGCCGAAATATTTACCGCCTATATATTTAACGCGAAATAGAGTACACGGCCGTTGTCTCCAGTAAACGTCATAGATTCTGTTTCATTTGTTGTTACAACGGTTATTTTTCTTTAATGTTCTTCCTCCTACTCTTCCTCAACAAACATTGAAACAGAGCTCTGGCCAGTGCCAGAACTTATGGCAATGCATTAAATAAAACGTCCTGCTTTTGAACTTCATTTTTCACTGTTCATCACTAATGTGGCATACTCGGCTAGCCTCGGATCCCCTGACGTACCAGTTGGCCTTGGTGACCCTGGCTCAGGATAATCTAGACGCTTAATACTGCGTCTCATTGATGTTATTCCTTGTCTTCTTCCTCAATGAACATTAGAAAGAAACTCTGCCGGGTGCAAGAGCTCGTGGAAATACATTAGATAAAATGTCCTCCTCCCGAGAAACCTGTATATATGTGCCTCAAGCTCCTGGAGAATCCGGAGAGCAGCTACGTGTTGACGAAGCTGCTTGATGGCCTCTTTCTGTTCGTTTCTTTATGCTGCCAAAAAAAAAAAAAAAAGAGAGAGAGAGAAAAATATTGCGTATAATCAAGTAACAACAAAATGGCCACTCAATCTTTCTCCTCTTCATTGCAGGTGAGCTAAAGCCTGCTGGATAAGCACACGTGGGGCAGCGCGTGGACTATAGACGAGCGTTTTTCTTTCCGGCTGTTTTTACCCACCCCGTGAAATCACGAGAACCCTCTGCACAACAAACAGCCCAGCAACCATTAAGTTTAAAAGTAGTAATTTTCAACATATGCCAGTGCTGAAACAATAGCAATTATAGCTGATTTGAAAGTTCAGCACCACTATTTTGGTGTTCTTGTTCATTTGTCAGTTTGACACTTTAAAACTGTCGACCCAGCAGAATTGTTCGCAATGCACCACGATAGGGTTTTTTTTTTTTAATTTTTCCCATGCATATATGAAATGACAGTTACAGCGGATGAGATGCTGGCTGCATTGTATAAAACGCTCCTTGTGATTCCCTTCATTTCTTCTTTCCATGTGATAAATCGGACAAGTTTGCGTGACACAACTACTTGCTTGAGGCAAAAGTGGCAGGATCGACACCCGCAGGGTTCTGTCACACTTGGCAGTTTAGGCGACTTAGGTTACGGTGTCCACGGCATGAACTGCTAAGGTTGTCACCCTAGTGCTAGACGTATTCAGGTTATGGCTCAAATTTTTCTCATTGGAAACTTTGCATACCGCGTCCGTAAACTGAAAACGCAATGAAGCATTCAATAGTGCGCTTAAAATAATACCTCAGATTATTAGAATTAGATTTGGATTTGGTTTCTGGGGAATCGGGGTCCCAGCCGAGGGAACACAGCAACGACACTGTTACGACTCCCGTGCTTTCACACGCGCAGCACCGGCACACTGCCAACAGCTTAGCGTTTCCTTACAGTGTTGGCCACGCATGCGTTAAATGTGTTGCATTGCGCGCAATGTTGGTGCGGCTCGCGGTAGGCTCTCAGAATTAACCAAGCTCGACAGTCAGTGGTTTAAAATATATTTCATTTATTTTGATTCTTTGATATTCGTTGGGGATATCCTTGTTCACGCAGAAAGTACTGCGCAAGTTCTTTAAACACTTCAAATCTAGCGTCTCTATAATAGAAGTTGCTTTTAAATTAACGAGGAGTAATATTTCATTGAAAAAGAGAAGAACGAAATTTGCATTCATGCTTTCAGCGCAGCTGGCTGTGCAAGCTCAAAGTGAGAGCATCCTTTTCGGTACTAGTTTTGAAACTGAGCTTTCGAGACTAAAATTAGCAAGTTTAGAAATTGGATGTGGCTAGCAGGACATAGCACCCGCGTAATGACTAGAGGTAGTAAACAATTCTAACAACATGACTTCACGTGTTTCCTAAATTCAGGAAAAAAGCAGAATTGCATTTTATCCGCATTGAGTTCAATCCATGAGTAGCTGTCAACAGGATAAAAAAGAAATGTTCGCTTTTTTTTTTTTTGGTGGTTATTAATACACTTTGAACAAAGAAAGCGTGGCTGAGCGGAGTATTTGTGATTAAAAAGAGGCAGCCTGAACATTTACTAAAGAAATAGAACGAACTCTTCTATCGCATCGGTATATTTGACTTTACAAATAAACCATAAATGATTTTAGCAATTTTAACATCTCTCGTGCACTAACGTTATTTTTGTGGATAACGTATAAATCGGCATGTCACGAAGTCCTTTTCTTTGAGAAGCATAACATTTCTGGTTTTATGCTTCTCAAAGTTCATTTACAATGCCAACCGCAAAAAAATATATATAAATATATAAACCTAATTTCATTAGAACCTCCTTTATAGTCCAACCATATGCAAATAGCCTTTTTTTTTTTTTCAATGCAGCAGCAGGTAGTTATTGCTGAGGTTGAGCACACTGAGCAATCGTTTTTGTTTTCTTCAAAGTTGAAGCAAAATACACAGCAAAATAAAATTAATAATAAATTATCAAAATACAGTGTCACAAACTTGTTCTATGTGCTTGGCAGTAAGTAACGTTTTCGCTATAGCAGGCCTGCAATCTGTTCCAAAAGCGTTGCACGCATTTGTGGTTTTATGCCTGCGCGTGTCCTTGCGCATGCGCACGCGCGCATCTTTATCGTCGCATTTTGCGTAATTTTAAACGGATTTTTAGAGTAGCATCAACGTAAAAAACTAAGGCTTTCAAAGTGTACGCTTGATGAATTTGTTCATTCAGCCGAATAAACTTATTGCATCAGCAATTTGTACTTACCTGTTATACGCTGACCTCAGCAACCTAATTCATAACACCAGTTCTTAAAGAGCGCGTATTTATGGAGCAACTTATTTTTATTTCTTACGTGTAACCTCAAAACGGCTGCCTTGACTACGTAAGCGCTTACAGTTCAACCCCTATCCGCAAAATATTTTCGTTGTGTTGCGATTTAGTTTCTGTAAGAATGGGGGGTTTATTCAGCAGATCAACAGGACTTGATCAGCAGGACTGAACAGATCAGCGGCGAACACAGCGGCAGCGAACACAGTCAGATCCAGCACGCGCAGCGATCACGATGCCACTGACTGGCATGTTCTTTGTGCACTTCTTCCTCTTCACATTTCTTATTTTTTTTTAGCTAATATGTAGCACATTGCAATGCTCGTTGGACTCAAGAAGTTTAGTGGGGGCATTTTTGGTCCGTTGTGCGGTGCTGCTGAATATCTCACCGCGCATTTCCCACGGTCTCATTGTTTGTGTGCACGGAGGGCAAGCTGCGCATAAGCCCCACACAAGCGCAGTAAAAAAAAAAAAAAAAAAAATGGCAACAAGGAAAGGGTTCCGAAAGAAGCCGTAAGAAGTGGTTGCAGTTCCCCAAAACATGTCAACATCGTTTCGTAACTTACTACACACGACAACAGCAGATGATCCGGAGGACGAGAACAACACAAACGAAGAATAATAATGGCCATAGAAAAAGCAAATGGTGAGTTACTCTGAACTCGATACACTGAGGAAACACCAAAGGGAGCCGAGAAGAAAAAAAAAGGCGGTTGAAGCTCGCATGCGCGAGTATTAATCCAATTAGGCGACCACTCGTTCTTGCCTTTCGACAGTGATGTAAGCTTATTACACACCCGGGCTTCGCTAATAGGATTAGCCGCACCAAAAGCGCGCGGACGCAGAATTCAGGGCACATACGAAACCTACGCCTAACCACTGCACCCGCAAGCACGCAAGCCGCGCGGATGCCCGGGCCATGCATCACTCGCTGCTGCTGCAACACGAGCGCAGCGGGGGCACGCTGATTTTGTTACAAAACAACGCCGACCTCGCCCGTCCCCACTTTTCTCGTGCGGTTCGCTCAGAAGTGAACATTGCTTCTGGTTAACCAGAAGGGACGTCACATGGCGCGCTTAATCTCTGGATGTACATCTGACCCCGCGCTGAATGCAGAACGTAACGGAGAAGATTGAAAGCGTTGCCGCATTGTTCGTCCTGCAGATGGACCCCCCCCCCCCCCCCTCCCCTCCCTCTTATTATATGTGCTTGCTCTCTATGCCCTTGCTTCAGATTAGTGCGGTTTCTTATTTTGCGGCTTTCAAGAACATTACACTGAGAGATCCTTTGTTCGTGCGTATACACTGCCCAAGGACGTGTCCGTACTTGCTGAAACCAAGAGGCCTATGGGCAAGACATGCATGTTGCGTTTTAGTTAGCAGAAAAGTGAAGAAACGACCTTCGCTATTAGCCTGTAAGACTGAATACTTCGTCATATTTTGATTCATGCTTTATGGTTCAGAATATATGGCTACGCTGAAAGTAACTGCTCTCCTCATGTGGTTTCGTAGTTAATAGCCTGTTGAATTCAATGTTTTCAGCTAAGATTGCGATTTCTCTTACCTTTACCAGAAACAGCCTATTTTTGTGCGCTTTCTCAATGCAGTTTTTTGTATTGTTTTTGAAGTTTATTTGTACTGTTTGTGAACAACAAGAACAACAAGAAACATGTAGTATAAGGAAAAGGGAACAGGTACGTAGCTCATCTTGAACAGTCTTAGGGCTCTTTGGAGACAAAGAAAGTGGCTGCTTGTACCCTTGGCCGGGACAGATGCTGCGCCGTCACTTTGGCCTCCATACATACAGCGCGGTACTTATTCTGTCCGTCCTCTCGTTAATGTCTTAATACTGTTGCAGGAATATTATCATATGTACCACCTAGTCGTTATTGCGTACATGAAGCATAATTCAACCACCACGCTGCGCTGTCTCTTCAAGGTCGAAAGCCAACAAATCGATTGTTCGACATTCTCGGTCTGACATTCTCCTTGTTCATGGCTCAAACTTTGGTTTGCTCAAGACAGAGGTAAACCTCGCAATAAATTAGAGTTATAAACTTAAGCTATATTGTGTTTTCTGCAAAGTTATATTTTTATACATATCATCTAAAGTTCAATTAGTCCGACATGTTTATTCTAACTTATTAGCATTCTAAATTTTTTTTTATCCCTTCATGTTTCAATAGTAGAATTCCAGTTAATTTTACCACACACTATTTGCGGAGTAAAAGTATTGCACGGGTCATTTTTCACTATTCCGTACAGGATCCCGAATCACGTCTACACATCCTTCCGACGAATAGCTTCGCCAATTAAACGGGTGCTTGTTTAATTCATTCAGAATTCCGCAAAAGTGCCCTGGTTTCCCCGCCTCGGAATTAGATTAATTACAAGGAATAAAGGTTCGGCGTTTGACGATCATGGCAAAAGGGAGAGAAAATTCTCCTGACAGAACATACACGCAATAACGAAATGATTTAGTGTGCATCACGACGTTTAAGAGCGCATGCGCATATCACAAAATGCTTTAATATGATAGCATCAGCTTCAATACTTCGCGACACCGCGGGTGGCACCCCTACTATTGGACTAAAATCCGTGATCGGTCGAGAGCGGTCACGTTATCTCGTGACGGTACACATCCCGCCGACCAATCAGCGCTCCGTCCGGTGTCATTGCCTTGTGACGTCATTAACATCCTGACCAATATATGGCAATTTCGTAGCCAGGTTGCCGGGTGACATGACCGAGCGCTCACTGTTTGGCGAGGTGTGTAGCATGAGAAGATCAGATTATAAGGCCGAGCTGGGTTGTACGAGGTTGTTACGTCAATCACAGGGTCGCACACTTATTCAAACCGTCTGAAGAAAAAAAAAAAAAGCTTTCGAATAAATAAATAAAAAAAAAAACGTGTCAAGCAGAATTGAACCACTGTCCTTTGAATCACGATTAAGGCTCATTAACTCTACACCACTGTGAGAAGTCGCTTCAGTCCGATAATTCACAGTGTTTATGTGACCATCTCATACCGTAGGGGAAATAACAGCCCCATATGGGACCGCAGTAACACTTCGTTAAAATTAAGACCACAGGTTGACACTACAAAGTGTCCCTCTTAAGCAGCCCCACTGATCGGCTCTGCTCTTAGCCCTGAAAAGTATCATATTATTTAGCCCTACTAATTTGTAACACCACGCAGCACTGCTAATAAAGACTACCGCTTAATAACTCGGCAACACCAGCACTTAACAACAACGCATATATCCGTACGGGAATGATATCGTAGGAATCGCATCACCCTTCCAAGACATTTTAATGTCACCTAAGCTTTTTTTTTTTTCGCAAACTAAGCATGTTTAATTGCAAATTTTGAGCGTAATATTTAATTAAAATGTCAGGTAACCGTGTCATTCTGCCGGCCGCGACTACACCGAAGTGCCGACCATCGACTGTGTGCCTAGTTTTTAAGGTTGGCTTTGCCTCAATATAAGTGTATGTGTGGCGAAAACATTTCTAGAGAGCATATATGAGCACTGTAAATGTGAAACAGAACGAAGGAGGATGGGTGGTACAGACACACGATAAAAAGGAAAAGACGAGGCAGCTTATGCGTCCTCAATTTTGTTTTTTATGAATCCCGTCTTTCATAAGCTAGCGCACTAATGGCACTGAAGAATCAGTCGGAAGACAAGACAATAACAAAACAGTACGCGCGAAGAAGTTATTGTAATTTGTATGAGGAGTTAAAACTGCAGCGTCAGCCCACGACTTACGTGACAAACTCAGAAATGCTGCGGCGTACAAACATCCTTATTACAACAGTCGGTGAGGCTCAATTTTCACTTTCATGCGACTTAACAGCGATGCTGGGGCGGGGTACATATTGCCGTATTGGACGTTGTTTTGTTGCGAAAGCAACATTACGCTATATTTCGCCTCGTCGCGTAGCCGGTGGCCGGTGGACACGAATGGCCTTGAACATCCGTTGCCTGGCAACCGTTTCAGCCGCGCTCCACCAGGTGGCGCCACAGACGGCACCGCACCGCTGCCACTCGCTTCCGCCAGATGTTTCGCCTTGTTTTGCTGCAAAAGCAACACTCCGACAGCCAAAGCGAGACCTCGGGTGGCCGCAGCAACGCCGTGCACGTCAAGAGGCGTAGCTACGGTCGCCTCATAAAAAAAAAAAAATATGTGTGTCGGATCCTCGGATCCACAGCCGAGTGGTTTAACCAACTGAGCTACGCCTTGAACTGTGAATAACGCATCTTAATTCTCCTTCTCTAGCGTAAGGATGATAGCAGTGATAATAGTCGGCTAGTCAGCGACGTATTTCGGGCAAGCATTTACTCAGCAAGAGCGCTCACTCGGGCCTCTCCTTTCATGTGAGAGGGTGACATTATAATCAGCCTGCCATGACATTTGAATTCACGTTACCCCTATTCCACGGGCAGGAGCTGCCAACTCGGGTAGCTCCTTTCATATTGGAGGGTGATATCAGAATCAGTCTTCTAGAACCGTTTGCATTCTCGTTACCCCTACGACATGCAAGCACGCCCGTACGGCTTGGTTGAAGCGTGACTTTATATGTGGGCTGGTAGCTTACGCTCTCGCCCAATAACGTAGCACCTTACATTGATAGGGCATGATAGGGGAATAATGTAGCAGACAAAAGAAGCTTCCGCCGTTGCTTTCGCAATTCAACTAGGGTTAACCAGAGCTAAACCACAGCCAACTTTTTTGTATTGCAATGAATTAATAAATAAGCATATGGGAACTGAGTTATCATTCAAGAAAACGTACTCGTCATTACTGTGTGTGCTTTTTTATTGGCGCGAACCATTGTAACTTATGTATTGCTGCCAACAACCATTAGCCAGGGGCCTTATCGCTTCGTTTGTAGCGCGTCGCCAAGACCCAGCTGTATACTTTATTTGTAGCGCGACATGCACCGGGATATTATCACCAATGATAGTAGTCAAACACGACGGCTTCCAGATTGTTCCAGACAGTTCTAGTTTTCTTTGATCGGTTTATCTAGACGCTTCTGCGCTGGTTTTAAATTAAGTGCTAACAAGCAGCTGGCATTCGCTGTTCGACGACCGCCGATCAGGCTCCTATCCTGCTATAGCCCCAGCCGAGTTACTTAGTTCTTCTGTGGGCGCAAGTCAGCCCAATAAAGCCAAAATTGCACTTCAGTGCAATACCACTTTCTTCGTTTACTGCCTTCAGCACTGCCACTACAACGTGATATCATCGGTGTTTTACTAAAGAAATTATAGAGCTAGTCTATATTTAGGGTCTGTCATTGTCATTAGCTTCTCACCAACTTGAACATCTACGACATTGCTTAAGAGAGGTCTAGTTTAGTGGCCAAAGTTTCAAGCAACTGTCAAACTCGCGCTGAAGACGTGTGCTGCGAAGCACATGGGAATATATTCACGATCGGATAATGTATTTGATACCATTACATATGACGATTTTAATATAATTGTTACGAAAAAATAAAGTCGTTAGGGCGAGCAGCTTTATGTAGAAGTTCGAAAAGTTCGAAAAGCAAGACACGTGACTAAGACAACAAAATAAATAAACAAAGCGGCAAATCCAATTACAGGGGTAAAACGAAACAACAGCTTCCGTAGGGACACATACATAAAGAAGCAAGAAATGTACTAGATCTCCAGAAGGCGCTTTTTCAAATACATCTGGTTTACCTCGTAAGCAAAACTGAAGTACAAAACAAGACCTAGCGTGTAATCCTGCCATAGCCGGAACAACACTTCACCCTCCCTCCCCCCCCCCCCCCCCCCCCCCCTCATCGCGGAGGCAACAACAGGAAGCATGCGCCTTTTCACATCTCTAGACTCTCTAGAATGCAAAGAAAATTTGACGTGCCCTCGGGCGTACACAAAACTTGAGAGGTAAAACCACACGAAATTCTTCGACCCGCAGCCGCGGACTGACAGAGAATGGTTATTCTTCGCCCCAAATCTCACGCACTGAATGTTCTTCCCCTTTTGCTCATTTACGGTGCGCCATATTTGCCTGTACACCTTTTCATGCAAAGTATTCCTCGATGCCTGAGGCAATAACTCGGTCTCCGAAAAAGCCGCAGGCGCTTGAAGAGCGGGATGGCTCCGAGTTGCAATTGAATATTGAATTTTCAGGGCAGGGCATTTTCTCTTTTTTTTATAAGTCTCTATTTTGTCCTCCTCGATTCTTGTTTTTCTGCTGCAATGAGCAGCGTGTACGCCACTCACTGAATAGCAAAAGGGATTTAGAAGCAGCGTGGAGCTTCTACGAGTCTAGTTAGGAATTATTTATTTCATTCTTTACGACCGCGAAGAGAAATTTCTTTTCCTTCGACGCAGCCATAAATTGCGTTGAAGGCATTAAAGCAATATTTCCTAGCTACGAACAACAAGCCAAAACATCGAACTGTTCGTGAAATTCATTAAAAGTAGGCCTTCAGGAAAGGATGATACACTGTAGCTTCTATGCTTATGCAAATGTGCGCTTCAATGTTTCCGCAGGTAGTGAACGCGGTACTATACAATAATGTAGAGCCCCATACGAACGTATAACTCATGGGGGCGCTAATTCTGACGATTACATGCCGTTTACATGACAGTGCAAAGAAACTGCGAGTAAAATGAAAGTGATGAAGCTTTTAGCAGTAGAGGTAAGAAGAATAATGAATTACTAATTTAGAGTGTTAGGTCAACTGCGTTAATTTGCGAGTTTCGCGTTATTCTTGGTTATTCTCTGACATAATACCTCACACGTTCCACAGATGACATCACGTCATGCGCCGCGTGTTATTTCATCTCGCGTTGTGCAGCAAATATCGCTGTCTTCATCATCGTGCCCAGGCATAAAAGCACTACGCTGTCGCCTAAGACGATCATGGCTCGTGTAAAACTGCAACACACTCTGAAGCTGTGCAGTAAACATCGTCGTCTTAATCACGTTCTAAACGCAAAACACTGTCGCCCTGTTCATTGAACATCCCCGTTTTCATTAAGTTCAATCTGCGTCGCCTCTTCATTTATCCTAGGTAAATCGGGATATACCTACGTCATCTAGCTAAAGACAGAGACCGCTGCCGTGCCTGGAAGGCTGCCGAGATCATTGAACAAAGAGAATTCAGAGCAGCCCGCTGCCGAGAAGCTTACTAAGAGTGGAAGCGGGGCAAAGTCGAAACGGCAGCAGAGACTGCGGGTGCGTCCGATGGCTAACGCTTGTGAAACTTGTAATTCTGCAATTTTTATTTAGTTAAAAGTGCGTTACAATACTCCCTAGTCAACGTCTAGTTAGAAGCCGCCATCTTAGAACGCGTTCCAATCCCTGCGAAGCTGTCCCAGAAGACTGTTTCGCCGAAGTCAACATTGATGCAGGCTAGTTTTCTGTCTAAACGTGGCGGACAGCGCGCGGTTCTCCGCAGCTGAGCGAGCCGCGCTCTTCGTGATCGCCGGAGTATGCATATGCCCCACATTTCAAATATGTGTAGTTTAGTTAATGCGTGCGCCGCCTAGCGGCTAATTAAACAGCCTTCATGGCCATGAGATTCCTAGCACTGCATATTCCTGAATCGCGCAGGAAGCGTGCCTTGTTAGGAGAGATGGACGCTGTTGCTCTGTTTACATGGTCGGTTCGCAATTTGACAATGACGGGTATTTGAGCCTTGATTATATAGACAAACTCATCGCTCTTTGGGTACCGTGCGGGTTGTCAGGATGGCTGCTGTCAGGACGGCTGGTGTCAGGCAAGCAAATGTGCTTCTCCCTTGCCGTAGTAACCGTAGTAAAATCGTCCGTGCATATTCAGTTAGGCTCAGAACAAACTCATCTGACAAGGCTGGCTTATTTCACATTGATTTTTGTCTGTATATTATTGAAATCTGCTGCTGTCTTTGGTGTCCTCGTCTAGTGAGAGCAGGTAACAGGTGCAATGGTACGAATTAGAGTTCTGCTGTAGTAGCCATACGAATCACATTTCGTCCATACTTTTTTCAAGTTTACAGCATTTTGTATCTTTTATGTTTGCGTGACTGTATGAAGGACCACATCCGAGAAGCATGTACACTTCATCTTCAGTAATAAAAGATTATAATAATGTCAGTAACAGTGTCTTTCGTGAGTGAGCCCATTGCGCGAGCAATACGGTCTGCTTCAACTAGACCTAAGGACAATAATTTATAATGTGACGATACAACACACACTATTATTACTGCTAAAAATCTGTGACATGTTAAAAACATGTTTCTTTCTAGCCTGCATTATTACAAAGCTTTTCAAAAAGCAACATTATAATAGTTATCCAAAAGCTTCAGTTCATTTTAATGCCGCGAGGTGGCGTGAGGCATAGACATGTGACAGTAATGTAGAAACAAAAATTCAATAAATAGAATGATGGTATAGTTAACCAATCTAAAACAATATTTAAGATATAGGGAGAAAAATGAGCATGATAGCTACTGCTACCACCCCGTTTCAAAGGGGACGCTCCTATATTCCATCCATCCATCCATACACGTGTTCCACGTGTTCCAGTACGCGAAAAAGTAGCCATCTACTATGACGTCTACGAAGCAGTCTTGCTGAGACTTCTAATGAATTTGACACCGTGGAATTGGAAGGCAGTTTAAGTATGCTCGGTTTTTTTATACTTAAATTTAGTATGTGGTCCTTACTTGCAGGGATCCTGGTGAGATAAAAATCGCGATGTTACTTCGTCTGTTTTGTCAAGTGAAGATTATTTTATTTTATTTATTTCAAAATACTGTTAATTCCTAGAGGGGTTGTAACAGGAGTGGGTACAAAAACAAATGGTACACTGTGGTTAAACAGAGCAAAAAGTAAACAAATATACCAGAGGACCTAAGGCGGCAGAATCGATGTCACATTACTAAAATTCGAAACACCCCAGGTGGTCGAAATTTCCGGAGGCCTCCACTACGGCGTCTCTCATAGCCTGAGTCGCTTTGGGACGTTAAACCTCACAAACCAACCTAGAATTCGAAACAAAGAGGAGGTAAAAAGAACAAAGCTATACAGCACTCAGAATTTCAACATAAATGTATACAAAGAATGGTACACACGCGTTACAGTCAGCAACAATTGAAACCATAAGAACAGCACAAGGAAATAGATTTAGCAGAAGATAGATTCATGGTGAGTTCGACGGGAGTAACGACTTTTCCAAAAGCTCGGTAAACGTTTCAGTTGAGTTCTGTTGTGTTATTTCTGGGTCAAGCGCGTTCCACTCGCGCACTGCGAGTGGAAAAAAAAAAAGGAATAAAAGAACGTGTTATTGGAGCATGAGAATGCCTGAAGCATGAGAGCGTGTTTATGACAGGTGTTTCTTGAATGATTGACTTGGAAGAAGGCTGAGGGATCCATTTCAAAAGTATTTTGGAGTAGCAGGAATAAAAACTTCAGACGGTGCACCTTTGCTCTATCAGACAGTGTGGGGAGGCAAGTGCGACGTAGTAATTCACTAGGCGAGTCAGTGCGGCGATAACTGTTAATTATAAATCGAACAGCCCTGAGCTGGACGCTTTCTAAGATAGCTACATCGTTTTTCACGTACGGGAACCACACTATGTTGACGTATTCAAGTACAGGACGGATAAGTGACATATGCGAGTTGCTTTATGTACGGTGTAAAATGACGCAGCACGCGTTTCAAAAAGAATAATTTGTTTGTAGTTTTTTTAGCAACATTATGAACATGCGATGACCAGCTAAGATCCGACGTGAGTGTTACGCCTAGGTACCCATATTCCTGAACTTTGCGTAGTGCGACGCCGTTAAGGCAATATTCAAAACTTTAAGGTGTCTTCGTCATGGTAATTGTCATGCTCACTGTTTTCTCTGTATTGATAACCATTTCCCATTTCAGGACCACTGCGCAATGCGGTTTAGGGCATTGCTCAGATTTACTTAGTCCTCATAGCTTTCTACTTCGGTGTAAATCACGCAGTCATCCGCGAATAGGCGAACATTACAATTTATATCCTCTGTGATGCCATTGATAAACAGAAAAAATAAAAGCGGAACAAGCACTGAGCCTTGGGGGACCCCGGAGAGAACGGGAACGGTGTCTGAAGTGCAATTATCTTGTTGAACAAACTGGTAACGGTCTGTTAGGTAATCTTTAATCCAACAAATAATCGGTCCATCTCCAAATACATTCTTTAGTTTATATAGCAACTTAATATGCGACACGTGGTCAAAAGCTTTCGAAAAATCTAAAAATGTTATATCAATTTGGGATTGGTTGTTTATGCCGAGCGTTAAGTCATAGTCTCTATGAGCTGCGTTACTGTAGAGAGCCCGGATCGGAAACTATGCTGATTTGAACTGAGTAGGTTATGTTCTTCTACAAACTTATTAATATATTTTAAAATGATGTGTTCTAGTAATTTACAACAAGTACAGGTAAGGGAAATAGGACGAAAGTTAGCCGGCGTGGATAAGTTACCTGATTTGTGCACGGGGATTACCTTAGCAATTTTCCATTCCGATGGCAGGCGGCCTTGACGGAGAGACTTTGAAAATATAAGGAAAAGAAACTTACTGACTGGCTCAGCGTACCGTCTCAAAAAAAACAATTCGGGATTTCGTCCGGTCTGTTGCTTTTCTTCTCATCTAAGTTTATCAACAGTGATAACAGTCCAGCCTCAGATATAATAGGCATGCCTGACAGTTTTTTTTTTTTTTTTATGGCTAGTAGAGCGCAGCCTGCTTTCATTAAGATGAAAATTGTCTGGTGTAAAAATAGATTGGAAGTATCGGTTGAATGAGTCTGCTTTTTCTCTGTTCTGCTGCAGAAGGGTGACAATGGTCACTAATATACCGCCAAAACTTGTGCGGAGCGCTTTTGCTGAAGTTATTCAAAGTGGGTGCTGCAAAATAGTTCTTTAGAGCAACGAATTTTGTTCTTTAGAGACCTTGTTAAAGCACTTATCTGGGATGAGTAGGCTAGGACAGGCCGCGACTTGTTAGATTTGTGTAGCCTTTTAATTTTGCGTTTTACGTGTATTATGTCACGCGTGATTCTTCTTCCGGGTGGTTTTTACTAGCGACGGTACAAAACAGTCAATGCAATGTGCAATGTGGGCCTTGAATTGCATCCATACTTCATTAATGCTATTTTGTTCATTTATGCAAAGATCATAAAAGTTTGGGTATTCATGTGCAAAGTATGTAATTATGGCTGCGTAATTTGCTCTGTTGAAGGCATGTACTCGTTTCAATGAACGCTGATAACGAATGAGGTTTGGCGCGTGTAAAGTGCAGATCACCATTTCATGGTCAGAAAGGCCTTCCTGTGTACGAATGTCGACAGTACCTCGCAGAAAGTGGTCGGTTACAAATATTAGGTCCAGAATTGTACTGGATGCCCCTTGAATACGAGTAGGTGTGGCAACTAGCTGGGTTAAATTAAACGTGAATAGGAAGTCAGCTAATATGTAGCCTGCCGCAGTTCCCACACACAAAGAGCTCCAGTCAAATTCGGGAAAGTTAAAGTCTCCTGCCATAAGTATCCTGCTGCCGGACATTCGGTTCAGCATGTAATCAAACAAAGGGTCTAAGTAGGGTTCTTTTCTGAATTTGGCGGCCGATACACAACGCCAACATGTGCAACACCATCTGCCAAATAGATCTTCCACCAGACCGCTTCTACTTCCGGCACGTCTGGCATGACTGAGTATTGCATTTCACTTTTAATAAGGAAGGCAATGCCCCCACCCCTAGATCTCTGTCTTTTCTCAATATTGTGTAGCCCGGCGGTGCGATTTCTTGGTCCAAAATCTTGCTGTGCAAACATGTCTCGGTAACTGCAACGACGTCGGGTTTGAAAGCCAGTAGGATTGCTTCGAGTTCATGCGCTTTATTAATAATACTTCGCGTGTTCACATTGAGAACAGTCAAGAGCATTGGCTCCTGGTTATTCGTTTTCCAGGCTTGTTTTCGTCTTCGTTTTTGCCTTAATTTCAACAATGTCATAGGTCATTGTCCCACGCGAATAGCTTACCTTTAATTTTTACTTTGTCATATAAGGACAAAGTCGCGGTGTTGTTTAGTTCGATCGCATAATTTTTTCCTGATATTCCTAACAGTAAGTGAGAAATCTTCACCGATTGAGTAGCCAGAGCCCTTTAGCTTGGTGACTGATTGATTGAAAACTTTATTTAGTGCATGGGAGTTCTCGGAGTTGTGGGTGGTCCGCCTATTTCGGCAGCCCAGTGGGCCTGCGCCGCAGCGTGGGCCCTGCGAACCAGTCCTCGTTGTTGGTCGGGGTCCTCGCTGTGCAGAATGGCCTCCCACAGCTCCAAATTCGGATTAGGAAGTTTATCGATAAAGGGATTTAATTGGCATGCCCACACCATGTGAAAAGCCGTAGCTATTTCTCCACAGTGTGGGCACTCTGGTGTGTAAAGTGAGGGGTACCATTGGTGAAGTTTAAATGGTGTAACGAGAGTGTCTGTCTGTAGCCGCCGGAGGGTGTGCTCTTCTGCCTTGTCTAGAGTTTTGTGAGGTGTGGGGTATGTCTGTCTGGCCTGTCTGTAGGCCTGTAGGAGTTCAGCAAAGGTGATTATAGGCTGTGTGATAAGTTCCTCATCGGCTAAGGGGGGTGTATTGCTTAAGGTGTATTGCTTGATGTATTGCTTAAGGATGTTAATTTTGACTCTGTAGTTAAGAAGTTCAAGATTATCTGCCTAGGTTTAGTGTCGTTGTCTTTCCTTGCTCTTCCCAAGCGATAAATTCGTTCGAAACCTGCTGTTGAAGCATTAAGAATGTCTTCAAATATAGTTTTCGTGACGGTATTGTGCAAGCTGTCGGTGGATTCGCTCTGCTCTTCCTCAACACCGTAAATGATTAGATTAGAGCGTCGGCTTCGGTTCTCAACATCGTCGAGCTTATTCGTCATGATATCAAGGTTACGCTCTAACTCAGCGACTCTCTTGGTGCATTCTGTCACTTGTTTTTCAAGCCCGCTTATTTTTTCAAGCTTCTTTTTTATTGCGTTCAGTTTTTGATTGGTTAGAACTTTTCCTTTTTTAATTTCCTGAATGTCATCCGCAATTAACTTCAGTTTTTCTGCAATCTGTGTATCATTGGGGCCCGGATTCGCCTCTATATCACCGCTCAGCATAAGCAAATACCCAAGCGAGGCAATCACATTCGAGAACATTTCACAAACTGGTGTGGGTACGGCAGCAAAATTAAGCAGACATTGTTACTTCGAAATGACTTCCCGTAGGGTTTGCTCACCTGCACGAGGAAAATGAACGGGTTGGTGATGCTCATCTTGGCGTTGCTGCCGTGGTCACTGCCGAGCAATCCATGGTGGTCCCATTTTAAACTGGGCAGCCGTGATGCCTGTGACGATGCGTTGAATGTTTCTGTTAATAGCATCGTGGCGCCGTAAGGGACATCGAAGCTGCGTTGGTCAAATACTGCCGGTCGAAGTAGTTGCTTCCCCTCGTTGACGCCATGATTCCAAAGAATGGTCACCGTCGGATGACATGTCAGCGGCGGTGTCTCTGGTATCAGTAGCAATCCAAGCACAATCTGTACGAGAAAAATGAACGGGTTGGTGATGCTCATCTTGGCGTTGCTGCCGTGGTCACTGCCGAGCAATCCATGGTGGTCCCATTTTAAACTGGGCAGCCGTGATGCCTGTGACGATGCGTTGAATGTTTCTGTTGATAGCATCGTGGCGCCGTAAGGGACATCGAAGCTGCGTTGGTCAAATACTGCCGGTCGAAGTAGTTGCTTCCCCTCGTTGACGCCATGATTCCAAAGAATGGTCACCGTCGGATGACATGTCAGCGGCGGTGTCTCTGGTATCAGTAGCAATCCAAGCACAATCTGTACGAGAAAAATGAACGGGTTGGTGATGCTCATCTTGGCGTTGCTGCCGTGGTCACTGCCGAGCAATCCATGGTGGTCCCATTTTAAACTGGGCAGCCGTGATGCCTGTGACGATGCGTTGAATGTTTCTGTTGATAGCATCGTGGCGCCGTAAGGGACATCGAAGCTGCGTTGGTCAAATACTGCCGGTCGAAGTAGTTGCTTCCCCTCGTTGACGCCATGATTCCAAAGAATGGTCACCGTCGGATGACATGTCAGCGGCGGTGTCTCTGGTATCAGTAGCAATCCAAGCACAATCTGTACGAGAAAAATGAACGGGTTGGTGATGCTCATCTTGGCGTTGCTGCCGTGGTCACTGCCGAGCAATCCATGGTGGTCCCATTTTAAACTGGGCAGCCGTGATGCCTGTGACGATGCGTTGAATGTTTCTGTTGATAGCATCGTGGCGCCGTAAGGGACATCGAAGCTCCGTTGGTCAAATACTGCCGGTCGAAGTAGTTGCTTCCCCTCGTTGACGCCATGATTCCAAAGAATGGTCACCGTCGGATGACATGTCAGCGGCGGTGTCTCTGGTATCAGTAGCAATCCAAGCACAATCTGTACGAGAAAAATGAACGGGTTGGTGATGCTCATCTTGGCGTTGCTGCCGTGGTCACTGCCGAGCAATCCATGGTGGTCCCATTTTAAACTGGGCAGCCGTGATGCCTGTGACGATGCGTTGAATGTTTCTGTTGATAGCATCGTGGCGCCGTAAGGGACATCGAAGCTGCGTTGGTCAAATACTGCCGGTCGAAGTAGTTGCTTCCCCTCGTTGACGCCATGATTCCAAAGAATGGTCACCGTCGGATGACATGTCAGCGGCGGTGTCTCTGGTATCAGTAGCAATCCAAGCACAATCTGTACGAGAAAAATGAACGGGTTGGTGATGCTCATCTTGGCTTTGCTGCCACGCCCACTTTACGCTTTACGCTTGTATAAATGCACTTCATCTGAGATCACCGAAACACGATTAATTAATTATTATAGTAATGTCAAAACAATTCCAAGTATGCCGTTCCACGTGCATTGAGCGATTCGTATTAAAAAGGTTTGATCAAATTGGACCATCCAATTCGGCTTTTTATCATTTAGAGAAATGTTCACACAAAACCTTTATCGCATTTCGCTGCATTTAAATGAGGCCACCACTGCCTGTAACCGAACCCGCGACTTCTTAAGCCCAGTAACTGACCTAAATCAGCCTGCGTTCGGTTTAAAGGAGTAAGCAAAAAGAAAAATTCGTATTAACGTTTTACAAGACAAAAATACCATTTTTGACTCTACTCGAACACAACCACAATAATCATCACCACCCTAAAATCACAAGAAAGGTAACTACCGTCTCCCCTTTCAGTGCGCTCAAGGAAAACAGAAGCGAAAAATGTCGTCCTGCGATCAACAACAGGAACGCTTCAAGGCACGTATCAGCCAGGTAGTAAACCTTACTTCTGATCGCCGAAACGAGAGAACGTGCCGTCGGAAAGCCTGGCGGATCATCACCTGAACCAAGGTGCTTTCCTGCGTCCATTTGCCCGCGCACTCGAGTGGCGTGCAGCTCATCCGAACGCGCAGTGGCGGACGACTGCAAACAGTAGTGCGACGCATCATAGCGGCTGCTCCTGCTATGCAAACCGATATATATATATATATACATATATATATATACTTCTGTCACTTTTGGATGGCTCTTCTTTCTGAGTACTCAAACGGAAGGGAAGCGATGAACGCTGGCGTGAAGAGGTCGAAGTGCGATACCGATAGCGCTTAAAGAACGAAGCACTCCTGAATGCTAGCATATCAACCACGTGCGTAGCAAGCTGAGCGCAACTCGGCTCTGATTTTTTACTTATATCTGTGTAGTATGCATCTTTCGTCAAGATTTCGTCCACCGAATGCCAAGCAGTTATTACGTTCCTGGCATCCTTCCCTCCTGCATCCAATATAGAATCTTAGCTTTCTGCCCATACGTCCTCCCCATTTCACGTCTATGTTTTTTTTTTTTCTTTGTTTCCTCTTCCTGCTCCTCCAGCGCGAGTACAGCCACACAGAAGCTTCTCCACTTGAGATCGTCGTTTTGCTCGTCATCATTCTTCATTTCTTTTTTGTTATAGTTCAAAGTGTAGTAAACAAGTAAAATCGTTTTTGTTCACGCCCTTCCTTCTTTTCTTCTTTGGTTTATTTTTCATTGTCATTTCTCTCCTACTTAGTGTGCGGGGCTGTAAACACTAGGAATAGTTTTTGGCTAAACATCTCTGTGCTTCTCTCTCTGGTGCTCGCTATCTTTGATATTTTATCAAGCAGCTCCACGACATGAACAGGCCCCCATTAAATTTTTTTGTCCCAAAGTAAACTGCGTCGAATGAGCAGAAATTGATCTATTGAATGAAATAAATTGAATTTTGCCTTAACAAAGGCGATTACACATTGCCCCAGTGAAGATTTTTTTTGGCGTGCGTACCGTCCATATTTAATGCTTCGCCCAGAACTAAATACCTATCGATACCATGCCGTAGGACGAAATTTCCTAGCGGTGTAGTTCCAGCATGAGCGCTTATGGAATACCTATTAATTAGGCTCAGAATAACACTCACGTTGAAAACGCAAAAATTAGGCAAAAGAATCAGGAGGGCGCTCAAGTGTTATTTTAAGAGTATGCGCGATAGCGGTTTTAACACCACATATTTGTCCCACTATTTTCTTTAGAGCGTTAGCTCTACTGCGCACATTCAGTGACTTTGGGATGACGCCCCAATCGACCATTACAAATTGTGTTTGCTTCAGCGCTGATACAGTGTGCCTAGGAAGTGACCTCACGCATACCACGTGATCATCACCTCACAAAATTATAAAAATTAAAAAATATGCAGCGACTTTGTGCCAACAGATAGTGCTACTGATAAATTTTTATAATTGCGAAAGATGGCGCCACATGTCTATGCCCCGACAGGTGGGCTGGGGTACCTATAAGCACGCGCTTCTCTCTGTATACCATCGCATGGCTTTTACGTTAAGTCAACAAACTAACATATGCGCAAATGTATTATGAACTTGGCGTATATTCATTGCTGAAAAAGACATGACATCAATTTGGGCAGCAGTGCTATCCCCGAGCTGTGTTAGTTCAATAAAGCTTGCTGCTTGGATAGTTGATGACACATACTTAGAATAAAATGGTAGAGACGTAAGGACGACCACAGTGTTTGTGAAGTCTTTCTTTTGCGGTCCGCTTTATTGCGCTACTTTTTTTTATCCTAGGTAAGTTTATGAGCTAACGCTAGATATCCATACTCGGCAGCGTCTAACGGCTTCAAATTTTAGTTGCTTTGTTTCCGGACGGAAGGAAGGCACAGTACTTCTGCGTGGATATCTTCACTTACAATTATCGCCGTGTAGCTGGAGGCCCATATGTCGCCGGTCTGAAATTCCAAAAATTTATATTTTGCTTCCAACTAAGCGTGGATGGCACGCGCAGGAATAAAACCTGAGGCCTCATGCTCACTGAGACGAGTGGCACAACCACTTAGCTTTTATATATGAGTTAAGTCACGCAAGGTAGTAATAAAAAATCAGATTCTTCCAAGTATGGTCTTGGGGACAAATATGAGTGGTTTCTCTCCATGTTTTATTAGCTAGTTTCCCTTTACGTTGTAAAAAATAAAGAGCGCATCTAGCTCGAAAAAATTGCTTTGAGAAATGGTGGCAAGTTTTCACGTGCTATGTTCCGAGCTTAGCCACGGCCGCCTGTGAACATACTTTTTTCTCAAAGCCGCCTTCCGGCCTAAGTCCCAAGAGTTCGCTCTCTCTTAGGATTAAACCACAACGCCGAATATGCCAAATCACAAATAGCGCCAAAAGGGTCGTTTAGCTCTGCCCCGATAGTTATGGTAGTGGCGCTATATGTTGGTTGGCTTGTGGGGTTTAACGTCCTAAAGCGACACAGGCTATGAGAGACGCCGTAGTGGAGAACTCCGGAAATTTCAACCACCTGGAGTTCTTTAATGTGCACTGACATCGCAGAGCACACGGACGCATTGCTTTTCGCCCTCATATAAACGCGGCCGCCGAGGCCGGAATTCGATCCCGCATCCTTGGGAACAGTAGTCGAGCGCCGTAATCACTGCGCCACCCCGGCGGGGTTAGTGGCACTATATGTCTCCTTTTGAATAGGTATCTACACTAGAATTGTGCGTAGGGAACCTGTAGTAGTGGCAGTGGCTTATGCATTTCGTTTTGCTCTGAAGAAAAGTGTTGTTCGTCGTCTAAAATGAAATCATATTTGTTTAGGTTTGGATGTCCCATTGGGTGCATGAAAAAAAAAAATGAGTGCTTGTGTCTTAAAAAGCGCCAAATTATTCGGTTGCTGATGTACACTGTGTGTCAAAAATGTACAGCCCAGAGTGCCTGCTTCTAAGCCGTGCAGCGGCTCTGCTTTAATTCTCATGCAAGTATTTCGCGTAGGAGAGGGTTGAAGCACAAAAAGTCGTCTTGTACCGTTAGGAGATTTGGAACACTGGAACGGCATTACGAGCTACGCGGTGTGGAAGACCTCTTGGCGCTAAACTTTCATTTGTAACTGAATGACACGTCCTGGCTGTCACTGCTTGGTCGACACAGGTTGTACCTAACTGCACATTGCGAATAACTCCTTGGTACACTGCGGACAACTTAATGCCTACAAGGCAGCCGTCAGTCGAATGCTCCCCTGCGCGGGCTGTTCAGAGCTGCTTTATCGTAGTACATTTCTTGAAGGAGTGATGAAAGCGAGGCAGGTGCCCCGTGATATGCTGGAAATTTCTACTGAAGTTTGGCTTCAGAAACGGCATGTATTTCGTGAACGATGGACAAAGCGAATGTACATTATAATGTACAATCATGTCTGACATGCATATATATGTGAACTGTGAATGCATTTCCCAGTCCCCTTACTATTAAAACTATTAAATACTATTACTAAATTACAATTAAATAATCTATTGCTAATTAATGACTAATTAGGTATTAATTATTTACTAATTACTAATTCAGTTTCAAATAATTTTTTAATAAAATAATAATTATTACTAATTAGTACCAGTTCCGTAGCAAAATTCGGCACTCAGGCTTTGTGCCTTTCACTACTTATGTCGCTAAAGTCCCTCGTAATTTTTTTCGACGTGTGAATTAGACGAATTCATGCTTCATTGATAAGTGTCGGGAAAAACGCCGCGCCGTAGATAAAGGTCCTCTTATAACTTTTGCATGTAACCCCTCAAGCAGGAAATAAGCCTTACTTTGCCAGTCCGGACTTTCATCATCATAATCATCATCTTCCGCCTGACTATATACCCAGTGCAGGGCGAAGGCCTCTCCCATATTTCTCCAATTAACCCGGTTCTGCGCTAGCGGCATCCACTTGACCCCTGCGAACTTCTTAATCTCATCCGCCCACCTAACTTTCTGCCGCCCCCTACTACGCTTTCCTTCCCTTAGAATCCAGTTTGTTACTCTAAACGACCATCGGTTATCCTCTCTTCGCACTACATGTCCTGCCCATGCCCATTTCTTCTTCTTGATTTTGCACTAGAATGTCAGTAACTTGAGTTATTTCTCTGACCCAATCTTCACACTTCCTATCTCTTAATATTACCCCTACCATTTTTTATTCCATATAGCCCTCTGTGTTGTCCTCAACCTAAGTAGAACCCTCTTGGTTAGCCTCCACATTTCAACCCCATAGGCGGACTTTTATACAACGCTTTAAATATATAAGGTTTTAGAGCTAGGGACGGTTAGAGAATAAACACATGCACTATGCTCATTCAAATTAAAACCCACATTTCCACGCTTCCACTTAAAGCCGCATAATCTGCATTTGCGGCCCTAATTGGGAACCTGCTTGCTTGAACTGTTGAACGAAACGTGACAAAGTACATAGTTTGAAGAGGAACTACTGCCCACAAGCCATACACTGCCCATCGCTTTGTTGTTAACCTGACGTTAGGCCTTTTTTTTTTTTTTTTTTGGTCGCATTTCGTTTTTGAAGACTGATTACTTCCAGTGTTTCCTTTTTACTTTCCGATTTTATTTTTAGATAATGTATAAGCGGGTCTCTACTGCTATAATTTCGTTTTAAGCAGGTAGCAGGAAGCAGTGTTAATCGACACTCACATATATTTACCGAATCGTGAATTGTCCATCTGTTAAGCGAATTTTCTCGGAGTAAGCACTGAAAACAAGCACATAAATATATGCCGATTTCTTGATTGCTGAACTAGGTTTGACCGTTAAAGCAAGAGTATGTTGACCATTCTAACAAAAAAAAAATTAAAAATAACATTATTGAAGCCTGCCTTTAACCTATCCTCTCACCTATTAATTTGTGCACAAATTACCCACTCTTTGTTCGCGGTTTAATAAGTGCCAGTGACAGATAGAATTCTGCACGCGTCTAGAAAATATCTCATTATGTCAGAGTTCAATTTCAGTTGATAAGAGCTATATAATAGGCATAACAAATTTACAGCTCTAGAAATAACCATCTCGCGAAGTCACTCGCTTTAAAAAAAAGTAACAAATTCTGCAGACGAATTCAGCTCTCGTGTAAATAACACTCATAAACTGTGTTTCTTCGAATCTGTACAACGTAACGCGGTCAAGAAGGAATGCCGGATCGCTCTGAAACGTTGTATCTAGAACGAACGCCTCGTATCTAAAAATAAAATAGGGGGACGGGGGTAATACTCCCTTGCTATCCGAAACAACCATAAAATAGCAGCATATGCGGCAAGTATCCCCGCAAAACTTCGCGTATTACGTTAGGTAGTGAAAAAGATTGGACATTCTTGAGAAATGTGTAGAAGGGGGAACCAGGTAAATCATTATGCAAAGTTGTCAGACATCATCTAGCCAGTCCCTGCAGGCGACGAGCTCTCTGCGAAGGCAGATCCCCGCGAACGGGCGATGCGCGCCAGGGTATTAGGTGAGTGCGCCTACTAACGCTCACTGGCGCTAGAGGCAGAGGCACTAGTACGGCTGGTCTGTAAGCAAGCGGATTTTCGCTGTGATGGCAGCACAGCTTGTAAGGCACCCCAAGGCTTGTTTGAGACGCTTGAGCCACAGACATACAGACAGACAGCCATCTCGTGGGTCAGCTACGTCAGCAAGAAAGAAATATGAATCGAAATCCACCAAGAACAACAAAAAAATTGCATCCCGGCAACGAGTTCGAGTCGGCCAGTTTGTATAAGCCCCGCAGCTATAGGAGCCCTAAGCCGTGGCTCAAGCTCACCCTTCGTCTTCTCGCACCAACGGACCCTCCTCTGCATGCATGCGTCTTCTCCCCTCCCCCCAACCTTCCATCCCCTCTTCGCGCGTCTCAGCGCAAAGCTGGCAGGACTTCACGCGCACGTTATAAGCCTTAAGGTGAGATCGGGCCGCGTGCGGGAAATCCTTCGAATAATTCATGTTAAAATTCGAAGGGATTTGCGAGCTCAGGCGCTGGCAGAAAAAGCTGCGAACAAAAACACTGCGGAGGTGCAACGCACAATGCGATGCTACGGCGGCGAAGCAGCTAGACTCGAAGCTTAGAAGAAAAAAAAAAAGAAAGAATACACAACTTTCAAGTGGACCAACATAAGGCGAAAAGTTAGAAGAAAGAATGATCAAAAGAAAAGATTGGGCCTGTCAGTGGAGAGTGCCCAGCGCCTTCGGGGAAGTTTACAGGCCACACGTGGCTTTCGCTACGGGATTTGGTCGTGCGACTAAAGGAAGCTGAAAGTGAAAAACAAGATAAAGGAAACTACCGATCAACATGTCCAACGCACAGAATAAAATATATATACTCCCGATTCTCGATGCTTTACACGGGAATCGGCCAGAGTAGTAAGCCGACGTGTTTTGAGGCTGTGTATCCATAATAAAATATGTCACAGCGGGAAGAAGTTCGCCACGAAGGTACTCGTTTTCCTCTCGCGAGTGAAAGCGGCTTTCGACCATAAATCAGACATGCACGTGAGTCCCTCAGGGGATTATAAAGTTTCGCAGCTGAAGCCCTGCGAAAGCTGGGTCCTCTCTCTGCGGGTGGATTAGTGAGAAGTGTTTTCGGCTCCATCGAGCTGTGCATCTGTTTGCTACCTGAGGGCTGTCGCCGTGACACTCCTGAACATGGAGTTTGTTTTACGGGGCAGTATAGAAGCTTGGTGAGTTGATGTGGCATACATCAACAGCAACAACAAAAAATAATTCAGCATGCAGAAGTGTACAAACCTTGAACACAACCTAACCGGTCCGCTAGAAGGCAAAATGGTTAAGGACCAAAAAGAGCATGGTACTACACTTTTCGTCTTTCCTAGTGAACAATATATCACAGCAATATATCGGTCTCGCCTCCTCCCCCTCTGCGCAATCGCACACGCATACGAGCGCACACGCCCACATGCACATACACACACGCACATCATCATCATCATCATCATCATCATCAGCCTGATTATACCCACTGCAGGGCGAAGGCCTCTCCCATATTTCTCCACTTAACCCGGTTCTGTGCTAGCTGCATCCACTTGACCCCTGCGAACTTCTTAATCTCATCCGCCCACCTAACTTTCTGCCGCCCCTGCTACGCTTTCCTTCCCTTGGAATCCAGTTTGTTACCCTAAGCGACCATCGGTTATCCTCTCTTCGCACTACATGTCCTGCCCATGACCATTTCTTCTTCTTAATTTCCACTAGAATGTCGGTAACTTGAGTTCTTTCTCTGACCCACTCTGCACGCTTTCTATCTCTTAATGTTACCCCTACCATTTTTCGTTCCATAGCCCTCTGGGTTGTCCTCAACTTAAGTAGAACTCTCTTGGTTAGCCTCCACGTTTCACGCACATACATGCACACGCACATACATGCACGCATACATACATGCACGCGTACATACATACATACATACATACATACATACATACATACATACATACATACATACATACATACATACATACATACATACATACATACATACATACATACATACATACATACATACATACATACATACATACATACATACATACATACATACATACATACATACATACATACATACATACATACATACATACATACATACATACATACATACATACATACATACATACATACATACATACATACATACATACATACATACATACATACATACATACATACATACATACATACATACATACATACATACATACATACATACATACATACATACATACATACATACGTACAACGTACGTACATACGTACATACGTACGTACGTACGTACGTACGTACGTACGTACGTACGTACATACATACATGCATACATGCATACATAAATACATACATACATGCATACATGCATACATGCATGCATGCATGGAGGAAAGTGGCCGAACCTGGATTTTTATGTTACCCCGTCCCAAAGGTGTTTTATGCAGAGATCTTTCCTAGAGTCCCGCTACACATGTTCTAAATTAAAGTCGGTAGCCAAAAGAACTAACTTCTAGTAATTAACTTGTACGAGATATAGTGATTTAAAGTTCAAAGTTCACAATTTATTCAGGAGTAAATACAAATGTTATGATAATACAGAAGGTTACAGAAAGAGTTCCCAAAGTTTGGCACTGGAATTGGATCTTTATATACAAGCAAAAAAAAATACCAACATGAAGAAGCACTGCATAAAAGCATTGCTTTAAAATCTTGATAGCGAAATTTTAAAAAATACATTATGAAGTGCAGACAACAAATACTCTAAAGCGTGAAGTTTTGATAGGTGGATCAAAACAGCTTCAAGAATAAACAATGAACGAACGGAGGTTATGTTTAAGTGGCGATACAGAGGAGACGGTTTTTATACCATAAATTGTTTTATTGAAGAATACCCGGCAGTCTGAATTCTGAAATTGCGGTGTGCATAGCGTCCTGCGCACACCGCAAGGGAATAAGCATTCGCTAATTAAAACGGACAGAACAGTGGAATTTCAAAGTTTAAAGTCAATAACTCACAGTCTGGAGTAAGTAACTAAAAAGAGATCTTAACCCTGTGACAAAATGTTGCATGTACTTGTATGAGTAAACCTCATCTTGGCTGGCAATACTGTCAGGACGACCTATAATTTTGTAAATGGAAATGTTTCTTGAGTTTTAAGGCAAATATAAAAAAAAGAACATCATGGCTGGATTACGTTCAGAAAATAGGTAAAGGAAATTTGTACAAGCCTAAAAAAGTGATCTGCTGTTCCAGTGGAGACCTCGCTGCTGTCTCCTGCTTTCATCTTATTACGGTTTCTTTTATCAGTAGGCGCCGCATCTCTCCTTGTCTCCTTTATTCTCACTAGCATTTTAGACAGACCCGGAGAAGGTGTTTTATACATTTATTCGTATTTATTTGATGATGGCAGAAAAAGAGAAACGATAGGCAAAATAGTGCTTGCGCACGATTGCGACCGCGCAAAGGCGCTGACGCCTTTGCGCGGTCTCACTTATCATGGGGAAGCCTGCTTTGGGCATTCCGCCGCTATGTGTCTTCCCGAATTTGTATTCGATGGCAGTGCTATAACATCATTCAAGCCTTCGGTTCTCCCGGGGGTTTTCTGTTTTCTTCGCCCTTCTCCCACTCACTCCCGCTTTCCAGTGAAATCCAAGAAAAGCACAACACCAATCCCCCCTGCTCTCGCCTCTCAGCGTTTGTGTCCTTTTTTTTTCCTTCAGAAAAGACCGGAGTCCATCAGCGCGCAAAACAGTTCCTGTTTTATTGAATTCCTTGAGTTTTGCTTCGGCCTAACTTTTAAAGCATTTTATTCGTTACTGCCGCTTTAGCATTTGCTTATCCCAGGCAACTCTAGTTCGCCCACAACCTCAAGGATATGAAGGAGGATGCCTTTCGGAATGCGTTTATCCCAACTCTTCTCCTTCCATCTCCGAAGGCGAGTGGTCTTTCTGTTATATCTTGTTTCTCTCCGTTTTCTTTTCCCTAGAAGCCTCGCATTTTTGAAGGCTGGAAGCCAAAGAGCGCCGATACGTGTTTCGCTACTTTCATTCCGCGCAAGGGTAGGCTGCAATTTATCCGTGCATAACTCGCGCAAAAATAAGCCGACTGTGCGGGAACATATTTCAGGGGTGCACGCCCTTCTCCCCCTGTGTTTGCTTCAATAATTCAATTACCCTTTTTTTCCTTCTTTCGTAAACTACTTCCAGTTTCTCGTTCGTGCTCCTTTCCGTTATGTTACGTCGACCTTGCAGCAATGACTTATCGAGACGCCAGCGCAATACACAGTCAATATTTTACGTCGCTCGTAATTGAAAATATAAGAAATAAATAGTTTTTTCTCGTCTTCTCGGCAATTTTCCCAGCTTTGGGTAGCATCGCTGTTTCTGCTTGATTCACTGCGTTTTATTTTTTCTGTACGTGCGTGTAAGCGGTGTAGGTAAAATAAATAATTGAAGCAATGCTACCGGAACACGCGCAGGCAGTTCTGGCTGCTTCAATAAACGATGCCTCAGTTTTTGGCTACCTCGAGCTGCTCGTTTATAACGTGTGCAGTGGTGATTATATAACGCAAACATCAATGACGTCATAGCACGTTACCATTAGCTTTTTCCTCTGAGGAGCGGTTGGTTGTATCTCACGCAGAGCAATCAGCCAAAATCAAACATCCCAGCCTTTATATTCGATCACAGCCCATGACAACAAGCATGACAACGCACTCTCCAGTCCATGCTTGCCATGACAACACGCAAGTACTACAGCATATCATATAATGTACACCCGGATGTACAGCCGTTGTCAAAATTTAGAGCTTAGGGAATCTACTTCTGAGCCATACTATGTGGCTCGCAATGCAGTCCCAATTTTCCGAACTTGCTTAAGGGAAGAAGATTTTATTGCGATAGCAATACTACGCCAGGTTTCGGCCCGTCCCGTAGTCCCTGGAAGGGCCACGTTTCACCTTGAACAGCAGCGAAGAAGACGAAGAAGAAGAAGACGAAAACTTAGAAGAAGACGAAGAAGACTAAGACGAAGACTAAGAAGACGAAAACAAAGAAGAAGACGATCACGAAGAAGACTACTAAGACGAAGAAGACTAAGAACGCTCGGTCACCCGCAGTTAATGCTTTCGCTCCACATTCGGTTCAGCAGCATTGAACCCTTTACATTTATATGTGGGCTGGTAACTTACGCTCTCGCGTCATACTCTTAAATGAGAGCTGAAGTGTCCCCAATAATCTGTCACCGTATACACTGATAGGGTGTGATAGGGGAATAATGTCGCAGGCAAAATTAGCTTCCGCCGTTGCTATCGCAATTCAACTAGGGTTAACCAGAGTTAAACCACAACTAACTGTATTTCGTCCTACCCTCTGCAATGGCTAGGACATCCACGATTGTTAAAGAAGTCATAATATACGGCTTAAAAGCAGGGGGAGAGTGGTTGCTCCTGGCCCAACAGGGCTGGGACTGGTAGGTCATCGCCGATTAAGCCGGGGGCTAGCCTACCACCAGCGGTTGTGCCTGTTGTAGGCCGTCATTGCACCCGCCACCGTTTCAGTGGCGGACGATGGCTGTTGTGACTCGCGTCTCTCTCTCTCTCTTCTATCCGCTCGAGGCAGCTGAGGTGGCTCAGCTATAGAGCCAGTAGCAGGCACGTGCACTTTCTTTTCCTTCTTCCGACAGTCGCAAAAACAAGCTACGGCTTAAAAGCAAACCTTCTGGGCTCTAAACCTTTGACAACGGCTGCGCCGTCAGCGATAAATGAAACGCTAAAGAGACAGGTTGAACAGTAAATTGGGAACACCTTAGCCGGGGGTAGGTTAACACCGGAGAAGATGATTATCCTGTCGAAGGCTGCAGTTTAAAAGTATGAATCAACATTGCTTGTAACGGAATGTGCGTTTTAACCAATTTGCAGATTTTTGTTTTAAACCTACGATAGATATGCCGACGCCGTCAGTACAGGGTAGTTGTACAGCATGGTGGACATTATGTTCGTAATAGAGCATAGGTGTGCTGTGCGATGTCAGCGCACGTTAAAGATTCCCAGGTGGTCGAAATTACTCCGTAGCCCTCCACTACGGCTCCCCTTTCTTTCATAGGCATAGGGAACATAATGTCACACAATGCACGATATAATTTCTTTCGTTTTACTGTAGACAAATAATCCCTTGAGAACCGCGCTGAGAGGAACCGAACACTTGTTACGACTTCTCTATAAAAGCCCTTAATCACTGCGGAAAAATCTTCCGTTGAAACCACGTACTCCGGTAGCAGCCGCCTCAGCCCGACTTGGCATACGGTGCGTAAGAACGGGTCGGTCGTGTCTCTAAAAAACAAAAAACGACTGACCAGCTATCGCAAAAACAGGTGGCCCAGTCCTAGCTCATCATCTTTTACTCGTCTGAACAAGTTAGTCCGGCTGCAGCGCTCCCATTCAGATGCCCAGACAAATACAGCGAAATTCCTGTGCAGTTTCTGAATATTTAACCGAGAACAGTGCAACACCTGCATAACATGCCAGAGCTTACTGATAAAGAAAAAATTGCAAACTGTGACCCTTGCAAAAGTAGATAGGTTGGTCCATCTCCACTTTTCAGCTTTATCTTTTATCTCTTTAGCCTGCCCTCTCCAATACTGTTCACTGTCACGGTAAGCCATAAGCGGAACTCCCAAGTACCTATCTGGTGTCGTCGTCCAAGGCACACATGCAAACCGTTCAGGCGTACATGGCCACCTTCCATGCCAATGACCGAGGCATTTCGACCGGTGACGCGACTGAATTCGCGCAAACACTTCACAGCTTGGCTTATGCCCCCCTCATCATCGGTAAAAACCGCGATGTCGTCTGCATACGCTAACAGCTTTACTTCGACTGCTTGTACATTAAATCCCTGAATGCTATTATTCTTGAGTAATTTCCAACAAAGGGTCTCTATATAGATGTTAAATAAAAGAGGGTTGAGGGGACAGCCCTGGCGCACGGAACGCAGTGCACTGATGGGCTCCCCTAAACATTTGTTAACGAACAATCTTGTGGTGCAGCTCCGGTACGCCAAAGTCACACCCCTCACGGACAACAGAACCGACATTCACATGGTCTAAAATTGCAAACAACATTTTCGTGAGCGACATAGCCAAATGCCTTTGCTAAGTCAATCTGGAGAAAGGCAACCCGACCATTACTGTCATCACAGTATTCTAATACATTGCGCGCTTTATGGATATTGGTGAAAATGGAGCGCCCTTTGATCCCACACGTCTGATGAGGCCCAACTATGTCTTTAATCACGGTCTGCAACCTTCGCCCTATAACCTTCATAAAAATTTTGTACTCCACGTTTGTGAGCGCTATTGGCCGGTATGCAGTAACCAGTCTTAACTTACTTATTTCATTTGTTTTCGGAATGAGCACAGTGTGGGGCGACCCATATGACGGAGGAAGAGCCTTTTCTTTGAAGCCCCGCCGGGGTGGCGCAGTGATTACGGCACTCGACTACTGTTCCCAAGAACGCGGGATCGAATCCCGGCCTCGGTGGCCGCTTTTCGATGGAGGCGAAAAGCAAGGTTCCCGTGTGCTGTGCGATGTCAGTGCACGTTAAAGAACCCCAGGTGGTCGAAATTTCCGCAGTCCTCCACTACGGCGTCTCCCATAGCCTGAGTCGCTTTGGGACGTTAAACCCCACAAACCAAAACAAACCTTTTCTTTGAAGGCTTCGTTAAAGATTACAATTAGGACAGGGACTATTTGGTGTTGAGGTACGTTATAAAAAGTCGCACTGAACCCGTCCGGTTCAGGGGATTTACCGGGGTTTAATTTATCAATTGCGTGCTCCACCTCCGTTTCTGTTATGTCCAGTTCTAATCTGGCTTTTGTTTCGTCGTCGAGGCGTGATAGCTCAGCTAGAAACTCATCCTTAAATATAATAACATCTACCGGGTGTGATACGAAGAGCGCCTGGTAATGTTCGAAAAACGCTGTTTTGACATGATTCATGTCTGTTGATAATACCCCACCCCATTCTATTACTTTGATGTGGTTCCTTTCAGCATGGACTTTTTTCTAAACCGAGCGCTCTTTTCGTTGGCGCTTCGCCTGCAGCTAACCATGTTTTCATACTTTTCTTGTATATTGTACATTGGTTTATAAGAAAGGAAAGGCGCAGTGTATGTCTTTGACCTTCAAGATTGTTCAAGGTGAGATTCCCCCAACCCAGGGCTGCCTCTCCGTTTTTCTAACTGGTTCATAAGAATAATTGCCCCCGATTACGTTACTTCCTAAAGCGAAATTTGAACGCAGTTCATCAGCTGTTTCACCTTTTCGATAGACGTATCTACAATTACAGACAACTTGTTTTTTATTTTTCGCACGTATTTTTTCAAGAAACACTCCACTAACATGGCTTTCATGAAAAAAGCTTTGTGGTAGGAGAAATGAAGAGAGCAATTGAGTTATTGGGAGGTTACGGGAAGCAGCGCGTGAGCCCATAGGAATGTTGCGCTCGCCGTCGCGAGCCTTGAAAACATTTTTTTAACGCCGACATTGTTCACTAATCATTTATTACGGCAATTCCTTTCTAGGCTATATCGACAGTGGAAGTGTCCGCAAAATGTGTAGCCAGATGTGACGTCATTAGTTGTGACATCACCAGACATAATCTAGAGTAGTGCGGCGAAGTGTATAAAAGCAGTGATTAATCAATACAGTCATAGCCACAAGTTAAGATAAGTTGTGTAATTAATTAAAGACGTTGATTAATTATCAATAATTTAACATTAATATTGACACACACATAGCTATAAATAATTGACAAAGAATGAATTAGTACAATTATGTAACTGTCTGCAAAGAGGTAATCAATCACTCTATTTAAGGAGGTTGATTAGTGGCTGTATGTGACATTCTGTATAGGGAGTCATACCAAACGTCTATAGTGATATTACGCATACGACCAAGCAATGTGCATTAACAAAGGGAGCACTGTAAGTCGGTGTCCAACGTCGACTAGGAGTTCCAAAGTGGTCGAACAGCCACCATTGTTGATGCTTTCCCATTTCTCCAATGCAGTCTCTGCAGTCTCTGCAGTGCTCTCAAAGTATTTCCTGTCTGCTCTTCCCATTTCTCCAATGCAGTCTCTGCAGTCTCTGCAGTGCTCTCAAAGTATTTCCTGTCTGCTCTGGTTGGTTACCTCGGGAATAGGCCAATCACGTGAAGGCTCGCGTGGTACTCCGCATAACGGCTCACGCAGTGGAATGCAGAGCTTGGCGTGCTGCCACAGCTTCAAAATCCCGACCTACACAGTTTGGGAAATGAAGGAGCGGGCATTTTCGGGTTATCCTCACACAGCTGCCGGTTTCGCATTCTTGCTCTAGGAATGGTGTCAAAGTGGAATTCTGCACTTGGCCCAGTAGTGGCGCTCAATTAATGACCCCGATAGAGTCACTCGATAAGTTTGAAAAGTTTTTAGGGATTTTAGATCCCAAGGAAGCGTGTTCTATGGCGGCCACACCAGCCGATTTTATATGGAGGAGAAAAGCAAAGCGCCGGCGCACTGTGTGATGTCAGTACACGTTTCGAATCCCAGATGGGCGAAATTTCCAGATTCCTCCAATGCGGCATCCCTCATAGCCTAAGTCGCTTTGTGACGTTACACTGTACAAACCAAAGCAAAAGTGGTAATCATTTTTTTCCAGCCTAAACATACAGCATCAAACTTTGAAAGTTTCAGTAATTTCGTGTGTTACAGCCCTGAGGACAGCCCACCTGAATTGAAGCAACCCACGGCATAAGTTGTGAGTTGACGAACTGTCAGCTAATACGCAGCTAAACAATCTGCACTTTTCTTGTCTACGTCGTGAACCTGAATATCTCTGCGCTCCTTGATGGATAACGTTATAACTTTGCTTTGGTGGAGGGGGCTGATGGTCTGGTAATAGAGGTCTGGTAATAGAGGCCCTTGACATTTTTAGTAGGATCGAGATACGGGCAGGAGCTTCAGCCCTCCATCAACACTCCTCGGCTGTTCTCGTTGATGTGCAGGTTTGCGTAAGCAAAGAAAAACGCACGTTTCCTTAGTGCCCGGACAACTAATCGGGTAGCGCCATCCATCTTCTCTGCTTCTACAGAGGTGTCCTTATGCTGATGCTGGTGTCCCCAGCTGAAACGACCTGCAAATTCTGTGAATGTTGAAGAGCATCCGGACGCAGCAAAGGTACTGTGGCATATGGCATTATAGGAAATTTGCAGAGACGTGATGTCTAGGGCTTACAAAGGAGAGCGTAAGCTGTAAAGCAATCATGGAGAACTATAAGTTTCTGTATTCTAATGTGTATTGGGCGGGTTGTTTTGTATGCACCTTCCAAACATTTAGCGGGACAAAAAAAAAAAAAAAAAAACGATGGGCAGCGCTCGTGTCGTCTATTCCTCTGGTCCATCGTTTTTTGTCGCGCTAAATGTTTGAGAATTATAAATTGTTTTGAATCGTGGCAATTATTCTTGGGTAACAATTTCTGCGTGCACGAGAAGTGGCTTCAGAAGTTGAAGAATGGGTTGGAAGCTGATGGCACGTTGCTGTAGGTATTCCAGAAAAGCAAGGTGAGTAACTACCTGGAGAACGTATCACCGCCATCATTAAATGGTGAAAGCCTATGGTTTGTGCGCATAAGGAATCCGCCTGATCTGCCTGCAGATATGCCACAATAGGGTTGGTGTGACAAGGCTTAGCGCTTGTGATAACTGGCTTCATTCTTCAAGCGCCCAGATTTCATTTCTTGCATTGCAGAGAATTCGTGTATTTGGCAGGCCCATATATTGTCAATGCGTTCTTTATACAAAAACTGCTGCTGTTCTTTTACGGTACGACTGTGACACGCGCATCCTTACCTGGCATCTTAAGTCACGAACCTAAGAGCATGTGTAGGTTGTCTTACATATGAATTCCTGAGTCCTAGTTCAGTCATGTGTCTGAAGTGAACTGATAGCGCGAAGTCGTTTTTATTTCTTTTATGCTTTGCACCGACACATTTAGCAACGCTATTACCTCGTGAGTGTGCGAACCTAACATTATTCTGTAGAGCTCAATAGAGAGAGAGAGAGAGAGAGAGAGAGAGAGAGAGAGAGAGAGAGAGAGAGAAGACTGGCAATTAATGCACGCTGAGAATAAATATGAGATAAAAGAACTTAGACCTTAGAATCTACCGAATTTTATCAAATAACAGGGGCAAACGAGCATGTATCTTGGATAGGGCTGGGCACAGAGCTTTTTGCTACAACAGCGTTCGTAGGCCGTTTCTGAGCAACTTCTGCCAGATTAGTAGCGGTGATTGAATTGTAGTTTCTGATATCGAAAAATGTGCGTGAACGTAACGAGTACTGAGAAGAGTGCGTATGTCTCGTAAAAACAACTCGTGCTTTAGTTATAATCTCATTTAGCAAGAAAACACATTTTTCGGGAGAGTACGGCGGCAGATGCCATATTTTTTGGGCAAATAGTTTGCGATATAACTAAAGCGTGAACCGTTAATAAGCGCCTTTCATTTACATACAGTGAAAGTAGTTTGTATGCGCAGAAAAAATTACTTCGCGCCACATTACTAGAATAGCTGTAAGTACTAGTTGAGGAATAAAAGTCTAGTACAGGATTCGTTTGATCAACATTTTAGGGGTGCAAGATCATTATTCATGACTGCATTATTAACAAAAAGAGCTAAATACGCAGGAACCGCATCCTGCACGGACAAGACTTCGATCGATTATTGAGAAAGGGGAAAAAAAAAAACTTTCGTAGCTTGCAAAGCTTCCCGGCCTTTTATTACTAAATTATATCGCTATCTTTATAACAGTATTAAAATAAACCACCCGTTTGCCCAGCTAGACTGACATATTCATCTTTCTAGGGCGTCCTTTTTTAATTGAGGCAGCAGTGCCGTATTGATACTGTTATAACGAGCTCCGAAAAAAAAATCTCCAGAAGAAAAGTTTCCGGAGGAAGCGATCGCAAAAAAGGTGCCTCCAATTGCGAAGTATAAAAAAAAACTGTTTCCAAAATATTAATTTGAAGGGTGTAACCTAGTGATGCGGAAAAAAGATTTACATTTAAAATTTGTCCTGCACTCACGCCAAGTATACAAGCACATGATAAGGGAGTGATTGCTCATTAAAATCCACACAAGAGCAGCTACGGGTTTATAAATTAAAGCTATATAGCTCTCTCCGAAACTTCGTATAGTTGAAAAGAAATTCCTATTGGACCGGGATCGAAGACCAATTTTTCTTTCACTACGGATCCTCTGTGAAAGCTGCATAGCTTTTCTTTGTCAGCCTATGGCTTCTCTTTCGTGAATGATACTGAAAAAAAAAATTTTTTTCAAATATATTCCCCCTTAGGGGATTGTCCTAAATGTTGGAGAGACTAGCAATTAGGCGATGGGAAGGCAACGAGATTCATTTTTCAGTGACAGTTTGGGGATATTGTAAACGTGTTGTGAATTACTGGTGGAAACGGTCGAATCTTCCTTTGCGCAGCAAAACCTTACTTTTGATGTTTGTCGTGCACTTGCAACAAGTTGTTGAAACTGCCAAAGACAAAAAAAACTGAGGTGCGTTTTTGATAATAAATAAAAAAAATAGCAAAAGAAATGCAAGATAGCAAACTGGTTATCTGAAGAGGCTTTGCAAATAGCTGAGGAAAGGAGGATGGCAAAAGTTATGGGGGAAAGAGAAAGATACAAGGTTCTCAATGCGGATTTTCAGAAAATAGCAAGGAGAGATAAGAATGCCTTCCTGAACATACAGAGCCAAGCAGTTGAGGACAACAGCCAATTAAGGAACACAAGCGCTCTGTAATCAAAGATATCAAAGGAAGCTTCTGTGCTAAGCTGGGCGTGATAAAGGACAAACGAGGCAAGGACCTGACTGAATCCTCAGAGATAAAGAAGAGGTGGCAGGAATACACAGAAGAACTGTACAAGAAGGACCCGAATGTGCAAACCCAACATAAGACAGCTGTGATTACTGATCTCGAGCCGGGCATCCTGAAGAGTGAAGTTGAATGGGCCTTAGCCAGCCTTGCTAAGAACAAAGCTAGCGGAATTGATGGCATTCCAGCTGAGTTGCTTCAAAACCTCAACCATGACGCTGTTAACATTCTGCATACATTATGTCAGAAGATTTGGACAACCCTACAGTGGCCACAGTTTACATCCCCATTCCAAAGAAAGGCAGTGCCAAAGATTGTTCCAACTACCGCACGATCGCGCTTATTTTGCATGCTAGCAAGGTGATGTTGAAAATCCTCCAAGGTAGGCTGCAGCAGTATGGCGATCGAGAGCTTCCGGACGTGCAAGCTGGGTTTCGCAAGGGCAGAGGAACTAGAGACCAAATTTCCAACCTTCGCTGGATCATGGAAAAAGCAAGAGAGTTTCAAAAACCCATCTACTTCTCCTTTATTGATTATGCGAAAGCGTTTGACTGCATAGATCACAGCAGATTGTGGCAAGCTCTTCAAGAGATGGGAGTTCCAATTCACCTCATCTGTCTCCTCAGGGACCTGTATGAAGGGCAAGAGGCCACAGTCAGAACTGGGCATGGTCTTACTGATTGGTTTCCGATTGAGAAAGGAGTGAGGCAAGGCTGCATACTGTCGCCCTGCCTATTTAACCTATATGCAGAGTGCATCATGAGGAAGGCCGGGCTGGACGAGTCTTCAGCTGGAGTGAAGATTGCTGGAAAACGTATCAACAACCTTAGATATGCGGATGATACCACTTTAATGGCAGAAAGTGAAGTGGAACTGAAGAGACTTTTGATGCACGTACAAGAAGAGAGTGAGAAGTTTGGGCTTAAACTGAACATTAAAAAGACAAAGATCATGGCGTCTTGCCCTATCAAGTCCTGGAGCATCAATGGGCAAGAAGTGGAAGCAGTGACAGATTTTCTGTTCTTGGGCTCCAAGATTACCTCGGAAGGAGACTGCAGCCATGAAATTAGGAGACGCCTGCTTCTGGGAAAGAGAGCAATGGTTAGCCTTGACCGCCTAGTAAAGAGCAGAGACATTAGTCTGCCAACCAAGATCCGTATAACTCGTGCTATGGTCTTTCCAGTTGTGATGTATGGATGCGAGAGTTGGACTGTGAAAAAGGCTGACCGCCGAAGAATTGACGCGTTTGAATTGTGGTGCTGGCGAAGACTCTTGAGAGTTCCTTGGACTGCCAGAAGATCAAATCAATCGATATTGTCGACCATAAACCCTGACTGCTCATTGGAGGGTCAAATTCTAAAGTTAAAGCTCAGCTAATTTGGTCATCTGATGAGAAGAGAGGAGTCGCTGGAGAAAGATTTGATGTTGGGAAAGGTTGAGGGTCGCTGGAGAAGGGGTAGGCAGCGAACGCGATGGTTAGATAGCATCCTCGAGGCACTGCAGATGAAGTTATATGATGTTAGGAAGATATAGACCGGAAAGCGTGGTGTGACATGGTCCATAGGGTCACGAAGAGTCGGACCCGACTGAACGACTGGACTGAACTGAACAAAATATAGAAGTCTCCCGAGAGAGGATCTCGGGATACATGCAATCATATGCCGTGCAAAAAAAAAAAATCGTGTTTATCAACAACTTTGTTTTTAAAAAATGCGCTTGGCCATATTTTAAGGCCATGGACACTAATGACCAGATTTGCAAGGCAATGGATACTAATAGCAAGAAGCAGCCTGAAATGCTACGCTGAAATTCGAGCATTCATTTATAAGTACTCTGCACATCGAAAGTTCGCTCTTCATTACGCAGTGTGAGTGCGCACAAACAGTTTCCATTTGATGACGATGATGTTTAGTTGTTATTGCTAGCTTTTCCTGGCAGACATGCCGAACCGAACTTCAGATAGGACTAGGAAAGAGGGACAACAGGAACTCCCGTCGCTGTCATCCTTGCTCGTAGTGCGCAAATCCTTTAACATTTTCCTCCCCGCGAGGCGAGCGCCGCCTACACGTTAGCCTTTCGGCCGTCCAAAAGACTCCGCCCTGCCTCCCACGGGCCGCAGATAGCGAGACTCTCCGCTTATTTCGTTCTCAAGTGTCTGAGAACGCCTGCGTCGCTCTGCAAAGTGGATTCCGTGTCTCTTTTATCGCTCGCTCGTGGTCATTCAATTTAGCGCCGGCTCTTCCAACCAGTGAGAGAAGACATCGGGGAAAGAAAGAAAAAAAGGCACAAGAGCAACCGGAAGTAAACCTTTGAAGTCCTTCCCCAGCCCTGCCCCCTTTCCAACGCGCTGGCACCCACGCACAAATCTGCAGCGCAGTGGAGCTTTCCGCAGCTGTTTCGGCGCGTTCGGTACCGTAAAGCCGAGGCTAGCACGACCGAGCACACATGATCGAATTTTGTGTGGGACGAAACCCATCGCCTTCCTCAAGCCTCTTCCATGCTTCCCGCCCCCTTCCCGAAAACCGCATAGGCTGTCGTAGAGGGAGCCAGTAGAGACCAGCGAGGGCGTCAGTGGGGAACAAGAGGAATAGAAGAGAGAAGTGCAGAGCACGCTGCTGGTTTTGCTGCCTCGAGAACGCGCAAGGAAGACAAAACTGCTTCTAGGCTTTGAAAAATCCGCGGATCTTTGTAAGGAAAGCGCGCAGTGAGCCGGCACTCGATATCGATTAGGCGACGAGACGGCATGCATTAGAGTCGGTTTCCGCCTCTCTCTTAGGAGGGGTGAGAATACGGGACGAAGTTTGGATCCACGGAGCTGAAGAGGCGCTCACTGTGCATGTGCTTTCTCAGAGCGAAATGGATTCATCGACGCATTAAACCAGCTTCGCATGCGGCACGCTTTCACCCGCAATGCTCGTCCGACTCAATGAGATTTATTTGCACCAGCTAAAATAGAGATGAATCGTAATCTCGCTGCCTGGCTGCACTCAGAACGGTTTCCGCCTAGTTTGAGTGGTGCTCGTCTTTCGTTTTTATATTAGTGGTGTGCACCTTTGGGACCAACAGCTTTCCTGCCTGTGCATCAAAACGTGCAGCCTCATCATTTTGTGACTCTAGGGCACAAACCTCCAAGGACATGAAAATCGCCGCCCCGACGTTATGGTGCTGTCAGCGGTGGTTTTCATTAATCTAGCACGGGATAATTAGTTTGCAAGGATTACTATCATAGACGTCTCAGACGTGCACAACCGATATGTTAAGAATAAAATTTACTTATTAGTAAAGTGACGAAAGGCTGGAAGTGCATACAGGCAAAAACTATCAAAAAGTGTGCGAAGTTTTTGACTTTAAGACGACTGCAGCGTTTCTATATGTCATTCATTAGTACCCTGAAGCCCGTTGGAATTTCAGAGAAACGGCAAGTAAATAAGAAACAAAATATAAACACGAAACGCAGCAAAAGAATAAAATAGAAAATGTTAGGCTCCTAATCGTACACTTCTGGCTAATTATGAAAGAGCGCCAAACAAGAATGGAAGGATAGTCTTAGTTCTCAAGCCGGGCTAACGTTTCGACAGAATGACAACTACAAAACCGGGAAGGCGATTCCAACCCTGAGAAAGTGCGAGGATTACATGGAACTTATGCGTAAACGTAATTAACTTTTTTCTTATGGAAAGTGCGAAACACGTGTAAATTCGTTTATTTGTGCGGCAAACTCCTTTTCTGAACACTGCTCTTAAAAGTTGAATGAAAATTTTATTTTCAACTCGTTCTAACCAACGGCTGTAAACTTATTTTGGGAAATCGGCGAGCATGCAGTCTCTCCAACGTGTCTTCTTTCCAACCAATTGTATTCTTTTCTCTTGAATGAGAGAATGCCCTGCTCGCAAGACTCATCCCAAATTTTCTTATTTGAAACATCCCATGGGAGGTGTTCGCACGATCAAGAGTACGCACGATCTCTCATGTACGCACACACACATGTGTTCCTACTTTTTAATCCCCTCAAAGCTCCTGTAACCTGCAAGGAGGAAGATAAGAGTTTTATCGATGCACTCATATCATTTGGAAGAAGAAAGTGGAGATCATTTTGGTGCTGGGTGGCAGTACCTACTTCATCCCCTGAAGTTTGTAGATGTTTAAAATTTTTTGCATCACTGGAACAGCGCAGTAACAATATGCAGACCGCTGTCTGAGCAATACCACGCTTTCGTACTAAATCCAAGCTACAGTCTTCAACCCATAATTATGTCCCTGCCACTTTGACTAAATATATAAACACTGTCAGTTATAATTCAAAGAACTTCGAAATCATTTTGGGAAGCTATAACCTTCCTATAGCCTGCATTTAAAACTGACTTTTTAAAGATGTTTGCTTGATACTTTAATTATGTGTATCTTGCATTTTATTATGTGGTTTCGTTGGATGTTTGCGCGCTCATAGATATATATGGTCTGTATATTGTTTTTGTCACAGCATGTCTGCTCTGTTCTGTTGTTTTTATTGCGAAAGCAATGCTACTCTAGGTTTCGAGCCTTCAGCGTGGCGCGGCCGCACCCACGTGACGCTTTGATGTCACACCCCACGTGACACTAGGGTGAGAGCTGGGCTACCAACTCAAGCGGCCGGCGTAGCGTGGCCGCATCCACATGATGTTGTGACGTCACACCCACGTGACACTAGGGTGAGAGCTGGGCTACCAACTCGAGCGGTCGGCGAAGCGCGGTCGCAGCCACGGCGCAGCGCGTGATGTGACACCCCACGTGACACAAAAGCGAGATATGGACTGGCAGAAGCTGCCAACTTAGGTCTCTCGTTTCACATGAGACGGTTCTGTCAGAATCAGCCTGCTAGGACCCTGGCATTCACGTTACCCCTATAGGCCACTAAGGCACGTTCATACGGCTTGATTAAAGCGCGACTTTATATGTTGGCTGAGGAAGAGGAAAAAGAGAAGAGGAAAAAGAGAAGAGGAACAACGCTCGGTCACCCGCACCTAATGATTTCGCTCAATATTTTGTTCAGCAGCATTGAACCCTTGTAATTTTATCACAATGTTTTGTCGGCTGCCATGTAAATGGTTCCCGGGCCTTTGTTAAGCTATATATCTGGCTTTTAGCCTGCAGAAATCCATCCAGTGTTTGATTACCGGAAAATAAAGCCTGATTTTGAAAAAAAAAAATCCTGATTCCGGGTCACCATTGGCCGTCGCCACTGCCCGAGCTCTATGGACCAGGGCCCGCTGGGCCTCCTGGCTGAACATGGCCGTTTCCCAGGCTTCCGTAGCTGACTGACTTATAATTTCTATATTTATGTTATGCTGGTAGACCTATACCACTAGGTCAGCATACTGCCTGCAGAATTAATTTTCCCCTACTCGTGAATGTCGGGTTCAAATACGGCGGGATTTAAGAAAGATACGGTTGAAACAGTCTAAGGTGGCACTCCGTGGACCTTCGAGACCCTTAGCGGGTCCCGGGAGTGCCCTCCTGTAGAGGCGTAAATTATTTGTAACCTCAGCATAAGTAAACAGCGGGGTGAGTATGGTGGCCGCGGTAGAAACGAAGGATTGAGTGGAACCTGGGGGGAGGAAAACTCGAGAAGCCGCATCAGTGGTCTCGTTCCCATCCGCCCCTGGTAATCGGGCACCCTTACAATCTTTTTACAAACTTTTAGCTTTACAATCTGCATAGGTCCTGTACGTCAATAATTTTCTGCGCGCGAGAGGCGCTATATCTACCCCGCACGTAATTTCGGCAGGCCTGCTGCGAGTCCGATATTTTATACGCTTCTTCGGAGTAGATGGTGGCCAGCGCAATCGCTACTTCCTCAACATGAAAATTGTGGTGAGCTACAGAACCACAGGTTCCCAAGACCACATATGGGCTCGGCCCACTCACATTTCCCCTTGCACGGTGTTTGGCTGTGTGTAGGGAAAAGGGCATCTCGGTGATTGAGTCGATGTCGAATGTTCTGATTGCTAAATCCGCTGGGCGAAAGTAACACCTTACTTTGACCCCGGCACCCTCGGGCTGAGCTTACCTGGGTAATTCATCGGCAGTCATCTTTTCCGGTCGTCCTTTCTATCTTCCCCGCTCATATCTTCTTTCTCAGCACTGTCATGTCTCCTTTACCCTTCACTTTCCCTTTATTCATGTCAGCTAGGGTTAACCTTCGTAAAGTAACTAGCTTGAGTTGTGTCATGTTTGGATGTATTCGGGATGTTCAGCGGTAGTGGACAGACTTTTTTCTCTAATTTTCTGTCTTCTGCCTCGTCGTCGATCTCGATGATGGACTGCTAGTACCACGGCCGAATAAGAAGCATTTCACGACCTCTTCCTTTCCCAAAACGTTCGTTCTTGTAAAAAAGACCAAACCGGAGCAGCAGCGCATTTTTTATCATAAAATGGAGACGACCATCCCTAAACACCATGTCGTTCAAAGCAAAGCGTAAGAGGAACTAGCTCAAATAATATCCCAGATGTTCTTAATATGCTAGACAAACGCCTTGGGAAGTTGCAAAGCAGCCAAAGTGACGAGCAATGATTTGCTACTACAACCTCGAAACGATATGAAACACTAGAAGCTTTCAAATATTATATCTGTGATGGAAATTCTTCTCTCTATAAGAGCTTCCAGGCCCCCAAACAAACTCCGGTGTGCAACCTCTGCAAACGATTACACCTTTGTAAACGACCGGCTCCTACTATCTCCCTCTTCATGTTTCTATGTTCATCACCTACCCTAACTAAGGAGAGGATGATCTCCACTCTACCACCTACCAACCTAGGCAAGTGCGCTGCGGATGCGACGGCGCAAATTGAGGAACGAGATAATACCAGTTAACAGTCTGAAGCGACCTTTTTACTTCGCTACTTAGCACCTTAACGCAGTTTTTGTGTGTGTGTGTGTTTGTGTTTGTGTGTGTGTGTGTGTGTGGGGGGGGGGGGGGATAGTCGGTACATATTTGAAGTGGCGAAGAAAATTGGGCCAAGCTATGTGAACCTAAAGAAAGAACAAACAAGAGACACAGACGCTAACTCTAACCGTACATTTCTTGTGGAAAGTTCCTATTGACAGCCACATGCGCTTTCTGATTGGATATTTCCTCAAGCATAATAAAAAAAAACTGTCTCTTTGCCTGCTTGCATGAGCTTAAATCTGTTCTTCCTAAATAAGTTAACGACACCATTCAACAATCTGTCGCTCTGCACAACGACGCTGCTCTGTGAATATTTCTGCATATATTCCACACCCTCTACAAGACACCGGTCCTGGTTCTCTTCATCTCTTACTTTAAGGGCCATTTTTCTGTTCACTGCGATCAGCTCATTTGCCGGAACACCAGGCTCAAAACTGTATTCTGTTACTTTCGGAAGAAACCGGATTACGCTGTCAACCCAGAGACCTCCCCCGAGACAGTTACATTTCCTTTTTTAACTGGTGTTGTCTTGTCCCGAAAGCACAGCAGCAGCTAATTCAAGATGACTCTCCAGTTGATTTCTGTGAGTTGAGCAGCTGTTTTCCTCACAGAAGAGAGCTTTCTCATGGCGAGCTAATCGGGGTGATCATGGCAGCACTTCATGCACAGCCACTCTAGGTTTGGTTTTGGTTTGTGGGATTTAACGTACCAAAGCAGCTCATGCTATCCAAATCCACTTTATTTCCAACCTACAAGTTGGGGGTCCCCCAGGCAAAAAGCTGTCACAGACACCTTGACTGGGCCCTGGGGGCCTACAGGCAGCATCTCGCAGTGGATTTCACAGCACAATCAAAAAAGGATATGTACATGAGATCAAAAGCAAAAGAATTTTGCGCACACCAGATTTCAGAAATGAATATGAACATCGCAGTAATATTCATTGCCTCATCATAAAATTTGTTAATTCGTGTCTAAATGTGTTAAGCGGGGCAGTAAAGTCAATGTGGGCTTTAAGTTTATTATAAAGTGATGGTGTGCGGTAGTCAAGAGTGGCCCGGCCATAACTTGTTCGTGTGTGTGGCACTGGTTTTAGTTTCCTACGTAAACTGTAAACGTGCAAGGGACGGTGGCGTATCATTGGGAAGGTTACGTTTATGCCTATAGAGAGACAGTTTGTAATCATATAATTTAGTTGCTTTAAGCATGGTATGTTTAGTAAACAAGGGATCAGTAGATAGCTGGCTAAGGTTTCCATAAAAGTTTTCAAGAATTCGTAGCACCTTTTTTTGTAGTCGCTTGAGTTTGTTATAATTATGGACGGTTGTAATTCCCCAAACTAAAATGCAATATGAAAGACGAGTAGAAATTAGCAAAATATATTGCTTTTTGAGCCTCAAGTAATTCTCTCAGCTTATAGAGATAGCCAACTGTTTTGCTTAATTCTATCGCCAGCTTCCTAACATGCGTGTTCCACGACATGGTTTCTTCAAACCAGACGGTTAAAAATTTCTGATGTGGCACGCTGCAGCGCTGTACCTTGAAAGTTTAGGACTAGCTCAGTGTCGCAGGCTTTGTTATAAGGCTTGAAAATAATATATTTAGTCTTTTTAACATTCAAAGTTAATCTGTTTTTATGCATTCACTATTGAAGTTTGATCAAATAACTATTTATGACAGTGTTCAATTGGGTTACGGTTTGTACGAGTGTCATCAGCGTACATGACCAGTTTCGGTGAAAGAGGCAAATTGAACATGTCATTAATATACAAAATGAACAACAAAGGTCCCAGGATCGATCCCTGAGATACACCATGTCTTACTGTTGTAATCGAAGACGTCAGGTCACCAACTTTTACACACTGTTTTCTGTCTGAGAGGTAACTTTGATAAGATCAAGAGCGACACCACGTATGCCGTAATCTTGCAACTTTGGGGGTAATATATTATGGTTCACGCAGTCAAATGCTTTTCTGAGGTTAATGAATAAGCCTACAGTGAATTGTTTGCTATCCATATTTTTTTAAGTATTTCATCTTTGATTTGTAATAAGGCCATTTCAACTGATTTTTCTTTCTAGAAGCCGTTCTGCGATTCACTGATAGCATGATATTTAGTAAGAAAATTCGTAAGTTGAGCATTAATAACATTCTCAAAAACCTTAGAAAATATGGGCAAAACGGATATTGGGCGATAATTTGATATATCACTAACACTTCCACCTTTGTGGACCGGGGTTATACGCGCTTGTTTATGGTCAGAAGGAAATATACCAGTTTCAATCATTTGATTGATTATAAATGCGAGTGGTTTGGCTATAATAGGTGCTGCATATTTAATAGGAACCCTGCTCAGGCCATCTAGTCCAACCGTGACATTCTTTCGAATTCTGGCCATGAAGCTTATGACTTCTTGGGAAGTAACTGGGGAGAGCATAACTGAATTCTCAAGCCTTGGGCGAAGTCTCGACAACGATTTAGCACAGTCTCTGTTTGGAGAAACGTTTTGGCCAACGTTAGATAAGAACTCATTCATTGTGTCCAACGCTTCTATACCAGTCTTCCCATCAGCAAAAGCTGCAATACAAAGAGGGCACTTAGCTTTAAGTTTATTGGATAAATTACTGACCTCTTGCCATAGCTTTCTTGGGTTGTTGTATATCTCAGCAAACAGACACTGATAGTAGTACACTTTTGCACTACTTAAATCCGCATTTAATTTATCACGGAATGTCTTGTACTGTTTTAGTAGGATAGTGTCACGTGATCAGAGAAAAGAATAGTACTTTTTTTTTTTACTTTTATTCTCTTATGCAGGGTGGTCGTAATCCAAACTTGTGTATTTTTTCCCTTCGGTTAGACTTGTGTACCAAAGGAAAATGTTTCTCGTAGCAGGCCTTAAATATACCCAGGAAAAGACTGTATGCTTGACTAGGATCGCATTTGACGTAGGCACTTTCCCATTGGATATTTTCTATTTTATTGTAAAATTCCTCGAGCGAAGCAGAGCTAATGTCCCGATAAGTAGAGCTAAAAGTGACTTTCTGCTTGACGATCACTGTCGGCAAACATGTAAATATCGGGAGGTGGTCACTGATATCAAGAGAAAGCACACCTGATAAGCACTGGTCACAAGGTACATTGGTGATGCAGATATCTAGAAGTGTGGCACTGGTATAGGTAACACGGGCAGGCAAGGAAATTATATTTGAACAAGCGAAAGTGCGAAGTATGGTTTCTAGGCGCTCAAAAGATGAATCTTCACCAGGCATATTGATATTCACATCGCCCATAACTAAGAAAGCTCCTTGCATTGAATGGAGGCTTGACAGCAAAGTTTACATGAATAAAAAAAATTGGGATTTGTATCCTAACGGTGGCCTATAAAAAGCTGCTATAAGAATGTTTTAACCGTACCACAAAGCACTCAATATTGAGTGTAATGCATGTTAATTCGCTGACAACTTCACAGGCAATTGAGGCTTTGATGAATATGGCAATTCCACCACCTCGGTTTGTGGGCAGGGCCGCACAGTGCCGCGATAAATATAACCTGGTATTGTCGGTGGACTATCAGTAACAAAAAGCCCAGGATTCTGTGAGTAATATCGCATCAAATTTATCCCTAGGTCATCAAAGAACATGCGCAGATCGTCCATTTTATTTTTAATGCTTCTTGCATTTAGGTGAAACGCCCTGAAGTAGTGGGACGGCAATTTCAGTGCTTTGTTGAAATTGTCAGATTCATAGTATTTACACTATGGTGCGGTAACCGTATCGCTGTTTGCGCGATAGTGAGTTTTAAGAAAGCATTAAAAGTCCTATTATTGCATTTTGTTCAAATATTCCTGGCAGGTGATTTTTACCATATCTGATGAATCTGTCTTCCCAGCATAAACTTTTCCGCCTTGTGTCCAAACAAATTTCCATCCTGCCTTTCGTTTCTGTGCTACTGCGGCTCCCAAAAGCGGTTTGAGTCGCCTAGTCAGGTGCTCATTGACAAAAACAGAAGCATCTGTTTTGAAACCAACGTCTGTAGTGGAAAAACGTGACTTCCTGGGTTTAGCCAATACAGAATTTCGCTTGTCACGTTGCACAAAGCGTACAACAATGTTCTTTTCATTAGATTTGTTGATTGGTACTCTGTGGCAAATGTCAGCATCTTCCTGGGTTACCGGCTCCCCTACCTTTTCACAAATTTTCTGCACAATATCAAAAGCATCTCCGCTATCAGGCACACCCTTAATTTCGAGGTTATTGGCCCGTGAGTACTGTTCCAATAGATAGATGGATTTATTGAAAGGAAAAGGCAGAGAGGTTGGCCCGAATAATTCAAATCTGGCCTGCTACTCTGCACTGGGGAAGGTGAAGGAGAGAAGAAAGAAGGTCATGATGGGTGACGATGTGGGAGAAGGTATATGAAATATATATACAGACACAGCAGTTTGTTTTACAAACGTGAATCAAGTCCGCTGGCACTCAAATAACGGCAAAGAGCGCGCACTGCCTGGACGCCCTTCCCCTTGTCCTGCCAAGCGCCCAGCAGCAGTTCCTCCGACAGAGGCCTCTTGTCTAAACGCTTCAAGGAAGCAGCTAGCACATTTCTTTCGTTCGCATACTCTGGGCACACCAATAATACATTCTGTTCCAATTCTGTGATTCGCATGTGCAGTTTGATTTTATGCAGTGAGTTCTTGGTTGCAGTTGCGCGTTGCGGCAAATTCCTCACGTAAAGCCTTTATTTCTGTGGAAAGTGTGTTGACACCGTCACGAGATTCACTGCAATATTCTACACTCTGTTTGAAGGAACGAAGTTCAGCACGAATCTCCCGTTTGAAATCATCAAGCGTCTTACTAAGCTCCTTCACGTTTGACATCACAAACAACTAATAGAAAACCCTAGGACTGTTCTTTGGCAGCAGTGCGCCCAACAACAGTAAGTTAATAAGAAATGAGGAAGAATGGTCCTCACCTGTACGAAAAATAACTTGGGTGAGCGTTGTGAAACCCGCACGCACTGCTTCCAAACTGAGGAAAGCACGTGAAAGTAGTCCGTATATCTAGGCGCGGTGTCTGGTTTGGTAGGACACAGCGCAGGCGCGGCAACGTCGACGTTCACCAACTAATCTTGGAGGACAACGGTGCAGCAATGCTCGTCGCAATCGACGCTTTTAGCTTGCCAAACACGTTCTTTTCCAGCGCAGTTTGTACCCATGCAGAAGCCAACGGATCGTACCGAAGAAAGTATGCGCTCCGCACCTGTACGAGACAGAACTTGGGTGAGCGTTGTGAAACCCGCACGCACTGCTGCAAATCTCCGTGAGAGACGTCGTAGTAGAGGGCTCCGGAAATTTCGACCACACTGACATCGCACAGCACACGGGCGCCTTGCTTTTCGCCTCCATCGAAAAGCGGCAGCCGAGGCCGGGATTCGATCCCGCGTCCTTGGGAACAGTAGTCGAGCGCCGTAACCACTGCGCCACCCCGGCGGAGGAAACGAACTTGCCGTCAACGTTCTGAGCGCATTAATTTGCAAACTCTTATCACATGCCCTCATGTTTGTTTAACAGGGCAGAAGAAGCTCAACAACAAGCTCCTTGCGAATTCAGAAGGCATACCGTCGTGGCCGGCTAGTTGCGCCCACGATGTACGTCAATAAAACATCGGTTATTCAAGAACAAGGAAGAACACAAATAAAAGATGGACACGTGAAAGTAAGAGATGAAGTTCAAGTAAGAGATGAAGAAAACCAGGACCGGTGTTTTCTAGAGGGTGTAGGCTGTTTGCGGAAATGTTCACCGAACAGCGTTGATGTGCAGAGCTACATGCTATTGAATGGTGTCGTTAACTTACTTAGGCACAGCAGATTTCAGCCCATTCAAGCAGACAAGGAGCCAAAGTTTATTGTTATGCTTGAAGAAATGCACAATCAGAAAGCGCGTGTGGCTGTCAGTAAGAATTTTGTACAGGTCTAGACAAGTGCTGTTATCTTCTTCTTTTTTGTGGTGTGCATGGTTCAGCGCAATTTCCTTCCCCAATTTGCTGCTATAACACTAACGGTAGCACTTGACAAAAAAGAATATAGCCGCTTTCTTGTGAACATGGGTAATTTTCTCTGTATGTAGCCCAGTAGAAAGAAGCCACCATCTTCTAGAAGCACAAATCGCCAGCTGCCTTCCCACAGCAAGGTGCCCGCTCACTCATCACCACCGCCCCCCATCCGCCTCTCCACCCTCCTTGCGTCCACGTCTATCCTCTAGAGGTAGCATCCCCCTTCTTTCCCAAATTCTATTCTTCAGAATAGCTATCTACCACTGACCTAGCCACTTCTACAACAGTATAATGAAAGCGGGACAGCGAAATCAAATTAAAGCGCGTCGTAGGAAATCAATTGCCTCTCGGAAGCACCACTCACCCCCTACCTCCCTGTCCCGCCTACAACGAGCATTAGAAGCCTGCATTAGGGTGAATATTAGGATGAATTTTATCAGATATGTTTTGTAATGGTGCCGCTGCATAGGGTCAGATTCGTTGTCCGTTATCAGATACCTTTAGCTGATGTCCCTCCTCAGGCTTCATAAATTGTCTCCCGAGGAAATGAAACAAACAAAAAACTAAAAAAAAAAATGAGTAATAGAGGGTAAATCTAACTGAGTTTTCTTGCGTCACATCGATTTTATTTTGTTAATATTTATTTCTCGCATGCAACGTGGGAAGCGAGGTAGAGGTCTTGGGTCTTGGCTGATCTCGAAATCATTTTCCTCTTCTGTAATGCACCGATAGTGTTAACACGTTCAACTCAAGTCGAGCGCCAAACGTTACTTTCCGCCTGAATTTTTAACGTTTGTCGTACAGTTACACAGTCTTGCAGCCACGAACTTCCGCTGTCAACCTGTCAGCATGTTAACTGACAGGCGCTTGACAGGCGCGGGACTGACAGCAGCAGATTCTAGCGGAGACGAGTATGTGCGAAGCAGGATAGACGCTTCTGCGCGCACCGTGCTTTCTTGCACAACATCTTTAACAACATTCCTCAATGGTCAAGTGAGCAGTCTGGAAGCCTCGCACCCACAGAAGCGGCTCGCCGTCAGTTTGATGCAGAAACATTACTACTCGCCTTCTTGGATGTTTTAGCCGGGATGGCTGGGAAGCATCCTTCGAACAATCAAAAAAAAAAAAAAAAAATCTAGCCTCCAGTGAACTTTGAACCCAGGCCGAGGTAGAAATATAAACTTCGCCGACTACTGCCCCATCTTCTTTTTTCTTTACTGCGTGGAAAAGCTGTCAAACGAGAGAATACAAATGGCTAATGTCTGAAATCATCGGGCTGCATAATGCGAGCCGGCCATACTCCAGCCATTCTTCTCCGCCTTCAGAATTGGCACACACAAGCATCAAGATATGGCAGTCAGCTATATGCGGCTCTTCCAGGGCGCACTGCTCTCGGATTACCGATTTCGATGGTCGTGAAGGTTCGGCACGGCGGTTCATAATACGCTTTTTGTTTTCTACTATAGTATTTATTAGGGTAAACCAGTTGTCTGTGTAAATGAAATAATATGTACTGGTGAGGACAAAAGCGAACGGAGCACGCTATTTGCTTCTAAAAGTTTTCAAGCGTTTCATTATAGAAACTGACAGTCGTGTTATGTGCGAACCGGTAGTAGACGCCAGTGCCCTTTCACTTGGACAAATACTGTTTTCTTATCTCCAGTATAGAAGACGTCATTTCAATTCCAACAAAAAAGCATGCTCCGTTTACTTCTTTCCGCACCTGTACAAACTGTTGGTCCATCGTATGTGTTTTCCACGGGCTAAGTAATCCAGTTAGAAAGAATATGTCAACGGGTCCATCGACAAATTACAGTTCAGAAAGAATATGACGTCAAATTATTTTTCTTTATTAGCTGTTCCAGAATATTCTAGAAGTATATTATTTGAGTGAAGTCGATGGTGTCTGAAGCATAACAAATACGGCCAATTACCTTTGACATGAAACTGGCTTTTTTTTTTTATTTTCGGTGCGTAGAGTATAAAAAAAACTTTAGATTGGTGGCGGGAGAGTCATTGTACGTATAATGTAGGGAATGCGTTATGTCCGGTCAAACAACATACACAGAACAGTATGTTATCACACGGGCAGAGAGAAGTCCATAGAAATTAAATCCTTATGCAAAGCTTCCTCGACAATCAAATACGCCTCACGCATTACTTCCCATAAATACGGAGAACCCGAAACACTTGAAGGAAATGAGATTCTATAAAACAGGACCCAAATTACTTTCAAGAATGCATGTCGTAGAAAAATCCGAATCATGCAACTATCTGCAAGACATACACGTTGACTGAACCAAGGCCACCAGAGCTTACTGGCCGGGATAGATTATCACGCCCCACCAAATTATCAAATGAGGAAGGTATTCATCCTGATCCAGCGAAGGTCAGTGCTATAAAAGATTTGAGAGCACCCAGAAACGTTACTGAGCTTAGAAGCATTTTGGGCATGGCGAATCATTTGGGCCGCTTCCTGCCACATTTAGCCCAAGTGTCTGCTCCCATGCGTGTTCTTTTGCACAAGGATAGGGACTGGGTCTGGGACAGCAATCAGGAAAAAGCGTTCCAAGAACTCAAAGAGCTCATTTGTTCAGCGCAATGCATGGCTTTGTACGACGCTTCGCTACAAACCACTCTTTCAGCTGACGCATCGTCTTTCGGTCTGGGAGCAGTTTTGTTTCAAAAGCAAAAAGACGGGCAACGTAGACCAGTTGCATTCGCTTCTCGTTCGCTCACCAAAACCGAGCAACGGTACTCCCAGATCGAAAAGGAGGCACTGGCGTTGACGTGGGCAGCGGAAAGGTTTGATGAGTATATACGTGGTCTGGAAGTTGTTTTTGAAACTGACCACAAGCCCTTGGTGTCGCTGTTGGGTCACATGGCAATCGATGCTATGCCGCCAAGAATTCAACGTTTTCGTCTGCGCCTGATGCGATACAGTTTTTCTGTATTATATGTACCAGGCAAATCGCTAACCACTGCTGATACTCTTTCACGTTCGCCGTTAGCTCGTACGAAAGTGGAAAGCTGTTTACCTGTCTCAAAGGTAACCGCTTATTCGAAAGCTTGTTTACTGGGTTTAGAAACAGGCGACGATTTCTTCAAAAGAGTAAAAGAAGGTCAAGCAAAAGACGAAGTGTGTCGAAGCTTGCGCACAGTGTGCAAAAAAGGGTGGCCCAGGAAACAAAATGTTCCCTGTTATCTTCTGCCATACTGGCAGGAACGTGCATGCATTACTTTGGTGAACGGGTTTCTGCTCAAAGGTATGAGGCTTATCATTCCTCAGACCCTTCGCAAGGAAGCGCTAAGCAAACTGCATGACGGTCACCAAGGCATCTCGCGATGCCGCAGTGTGGCTAAAGGTTCTGTCTGGTGGCCGGGACTTAGCACTGAGATAGCGTCATTCGTGAAACAGTGCAGCGTTTGCGCGATGCATGCGCCAGAACAGATCGAACCGATGATTGCATCGCCAACGCTCTCTTTTCCTTGGGAGAGAGTAGGGGTCGATCTGTTTCAAATTCAGGGACGGCAATATCTTGTCGTAGTAGACTATCTTTCGCGATACCCAGAGATTACCATTCTTCCGTCAACAAAGTCTGCTACCGTGATAAGCCGAATGAAAAGTATTTTTGCGAGACATGGCACTCCCGAGTGTGTGGTGACCGACAATGGTCCCCAATTTGTCAGTGCCGAGTTCGAGAAATTTGCAAAACTGTATGGCTTCCGTCATGTCACCTCGAGTCCAAGGCACCCCCAGGGAAACGGGGAAGTCGAACGTATGGTAAAGACGGTTAAGAATCTCATTCTAAAATCGGACGACCCTTACTTAGCCTTGCTGGCTTATAGGGCCACGCCTGGTGTTTTGAACGTCAGCCCAGCGGAGATACTGATGGGTAGAAGGCTTAGGACGAGAGTCCAAATGCTGCGTTCGCACCGCAATCCGGGAGAATGCTGTCTGCAAGAAGCGGCAGCCAAGGACCGTAAAGTCAGAAAGGAGCAAAGCCGCCACTTCGACCGACGTCACCGGTCTAAAAATCTCCCAAAGCTGGAAGCAGGTGATGTGGTGTGGGTGACTGATCTCCGTACCAAAGGTACAGTGCTCGGAGCAGCACCACAGCCGCGTTCATACAGTGTTCAAACGGAAAACGGGGTTGAAGTCCGTCGAAACAGGAGAATGCTTAACCGTCTCCCAAAAGACCGGGTAGATAGCGGGAACTACGAATTTCCGGATAGTCAGGAACAGCCCAGCAGGGCCGGATTGGTAACTGGAGCAGACAACCAATTTGACGAAGCTCCGGAAGCTTTGGTGCCTCTAACTCAGACGGAGACTGACGGTGGCAATTCTCAAGCTAGAATTGTAACTACGACCAGATTTGGAAGAGTTGTTCGCAAACCCATAAGGCTGGGCGTGGACGACTGATGCTTGGAGTGACTGTGTTCTATCGTGTTTTCTTGGGTGTGTTCCAATGTTATTTTGAAGTGTATGCATGTAAAGTTAATAGTGCTTGAAAAGGGGGATGTGCTGTTATCATCTGTTTTGGCTTGGCTTGGCTTGGCTGGCAGCTGCGACTGCGATAGTGGCGCAAGTGTATCTGTGGCGTAAGTGTGGCGCAAGTGTATAAAAGCGGAGTGCAAGAATAAACGGGGGTCATTTTCGTCGTCTGGGAGCGCGGTGTCTAGACTGCTTTCTCGGGCAGCGTTCCGGCGCGGGTGCAGCGGCGCCCCCCCTGCCTGGGCTAACACGACAGTAATGTGCATTATGCTTATAGGATATCAATTGGACAGGTACTTGGCGGCTTATATGCCAATGCCACGTCCGCAGGTGTGGATTGGGACATGTCAAACCAAAGATCGCTACTCTTGGACCGATTAAACCGAGCACCTGACGCTATATCAAAGTCCTACGTTTAATGAATGACCTCACTGACGCTTGGTTTGTCAGTGCAGAAAAATGCGAGGTCATCTATGTAGGTTGACACCTTCTGTTAGTGACCCTTAATAAGAAATCTACTGGCGGCTCTCTTCTTTACAACACATGCAATGTGGTGTCGGGTATAAAACGAATGGGAGCAAAATCAGTGGGCCCCTTTGTTTAGCCATTTACAGCCAAGAGTTTTTGTGACAAAGACGTATCTTATAGTTAGTTATATGAGGTTTTGTGGCGCGTAAGCAACTGCGGCTATCATGCGCCAAACACAAAGTTAGGTGAGCAGGTGACTAGAGTTATGTTACTCATATTTACTCACGTCATCGTTAGAAACGATTCATCGAGATAATTTTATGCGTCTACGCATAGGTCACACACACTATCACCCATAACTTCCTGCTAACAAAACAAGACAAACCTGTATGTGAAATTTGTGGAGAGGAGCTCTCAGTTAATCACATTTTAATCTCATCCTCACAACCTGAGGAAATCAGAAAAATATATTTTACTGTATTTTACAATAAACACATTCCATTTCATCCTTCACTGCTTTTAGACGAACAAGCACTCGTCGATTTTTCCCTTGTTTATACATTTCTGAAGAAAGCCAAGCTAATAAAGACATATCTAAGTAGAAAGAACTGAACGAAGTTTGACACATTCTACAGGAGAAAATAGGAACACACGGTGCACTCGATAACACTGCAAAAATGCCATCGCCCATTAGCGCCACTGCAAAATTACAAATTCGTGCGTGCCACATGAGGATTAGACTGTGTTAATCGGCATGTTAAGCCGCATCATTCATGAAACTTAACCAATGTACACATTGCACGTTGCAGTCAGTTTAAAAGCACTTCTGTGAAAATTTTAAATCAACTTTAGAAAACGTGACAGGTCTATAGCTATCTACTGATCGCAGTTTTCCTTATTGCATGGTTTGGTATTTGTGATATAGCATGACGCTGCTTTGAGACGTGCTGCGTTATCACGCCGATCGAGCCTACATATGTAGGCATGCGTGCTTTCACTGAATGTTCTTCGTCGTCCATGCCTGGCGCCAGTAGTACAATATTAATCTAATAAAAATTTTGCTAAATGACTGTGGCAAAACGTCTATATCAAACCGATATGAACCAATATAGGGTGTGACACAGACATTGTAATCTGTTAATAACAGCCGTGCATAAATAACTCGCTATCTTTAGTACTTTGAACAACAGCAATGTCTAGCCCACTACCCGAAAACAACCCGCGAAACTGTACCTAGTTCTGCCTATACTGGAGCCCATATACGTTGAGGGTTGGGGAGGAGGAGGAGAGGCAAAGAAGGCGCACGCGGAATAGCGGCACTAGGAACAAAGAGCTACCACCTGGTATTAGGTCATCTTCTCATTATGCACAAGACTGTATTTCGGCAAGTTCGTCTGGTTATTTTCACTCTACGAGTCAATTCAATGAAGTGTCGAGATCCGGGGGTATGCTGCGAAAAGCTGACAGCACCAAGGACAACCAGGAAGCTGACAAACTGGTCTACAAAAGATCTGTTGCATGAATTGCATCAAAGAAGTTTAATGTGTTATTCTTAAAGCTAAACTATGATCGCTAATACGGGCGCTTCTTTTTTGTTTTGTTTAAAACCGACATTATTCGGAAACCTTAAAGGTCCTAACGCTCGATTTCGGGCCGCTATATTAAGTCCCTCAGTGCGGCACATAAGTGGAGATTGAATATGAGAGGCTGTGGATATTAAGTCACTCAGTGCGGCACATAAGTGGAGATTGAATAGAGAGGCTGGTGGCGTAAACCGAAATAAGCCCTTCGTTTCTGGCACATTCATCTAGAGACCATCTGATGCTGAGCGAATATGCAGATGAACGGAATGATGAGCTTCTCGAGACTATGTTGGGACAGAAAACTGATGGTGCCATAAAAACAGAGTTTGCCGGCAACAAAAGAGGCAAAGAGTACACGTATATATGCAGGCATTTCAAATATTTTCGAAAAGCTTGGCAGAGGAGAAGAGTTTGTTATAAATCTACAAACACTACGAGAAACGTTTAGGCTCCCTTTGGGCGATCACAAGTTGACATTATCTCGCATTAGAATATGCGGTAGTGTTGCGCCCACTCAGCTTATTTGTTTTTCGCTGAAATAAATAAGCTAGAACGGCTTCGAAAATTACGAAGTCGAAATGTGTGATCGGTGCGTCAAGAACTGTCACGTACAACAAATGTATACTTTGAATTGCTCGATTGCGTAGGGAATGTTATTTTTTTTTTCTCTAGTCAGCATGCTTGCCAATTAGTGGCTTTGATTTATTAAGAAATAAATTCTGACTAACTGCGATGTGTTTATGCTGCCTGGCAACAAGTTTTATTCTCTATTTAAGGCAGAGGCTTTTATCAATAAATAAGTAGCAATGTGGGAATGTCGGCAATTTTGAAATTCGGTTATAAGATATTTACCTCGGGTAGCCGTGCTCTCAAAGAGAACAGAACCGAGAAAAATTATTAACCGTCTTCGCTCTGGCTCGGTTTCAATGGAACGCAGGAAGCAAACAACAAGAATACAGATGCCCATTATTTCGAACGGCATTCATATAAGTTTTTCTCCTCGATTAATGTCATTGCTAAATCTGAGCTTATTTCGAAATTGAACTCTAACGGAGCATAGTATACTTCGCGTTTTTTTTTTTTTTTTTCTTCTTCCTTGACCTCTGCTGTCCTTCGCGCTCCCATGATTTACCGTAATAATGAACTATCTTTAGCAAGCCTTTTCGGCATCGGGGGAAAAAAAAAAAACATGTTTTTGTTTTTCAGAATTTGGCTGTTTCCATTTTTTTTTTCTTAGCCCTGCCAAAACTAGCTCTGCAGGGCATGTAGGAAGTCCTACATCGTCTTTCATGCTTCGTATTCATACAAATTTCTTTAATCATCGTTCAAGGCCATTCGGTTCATTTGTGCAGTGTATACTTGCGCATAAAGCAACACAGGCGGCTTATTAAGCAAGGTTACGGTTGTACACCTGAAAGAAAATACTTAGATTGCGTTTAAAGCCTGTATTCTAAAATCTGCAAAATGTTACGAAACTCTAAAAGAAAATATTGTCCAGGGGCTTATATTCTTTGCATTTTTGTTTTAGTCAGCGTATTTAGAAGCACTTCGTCATTTGTTTCGTCACTACGCCCACGAGGCAAAAAAGAAAAAAAAAGGGGGGAGGTTCTAAATCTCATTTTCCTTTTTTGCAGTGATTCCGGTGGAAGCTAAGCATTTGTGGCTTTTGTTTCAGCTGCAATGCTGTGTTCATAGAGCGAGACGGTTCAAAGGGAACGATGCGGCGTGATGTTAACGGCGCGTTACGTAATGTTTAAAAATAGCTTTGTGCTTTGCGCTGCGTAAACGAGGCGCATGGCAACTGTAAGAAAAAAAAAACAAAACACGAAAGCAAGCACTAAAGCGGACACAGAGCAAAACGGGTCTAATTGTCACTCCAAAAGCTTCCACATCGGCGTATTGTCGCCAGCACGTAGCAACCTGAAATTTTATTCTGGGTTTTTACGCGGGCAAGCAATGAACCCGCCTTAACTCTTACCAGAGAAAACCAGGTCTGAGGCCGCGATTACAACTGTTTTGTCATGTACTGCGTCCGTTTTAACTTTTTCTTCACCGCAGCATACAGTTTTGAACTATATAAGACCCCTTAAGTCAATCACAGCGCCATGGATAGATATGAAAAATAAGTAGCAGACGCAAAGCCTTCAGCTTTTAGAGCCGTCCGATACTCGTCTTTACTATCGCGATGACGGACCAGTTCAATATTTTTGTTGCGCAAAAGAACTGCTTTCGCTAACGAAAGTGTACGCGGTTACAGGAGGGACATAGAGCACGGGTTGTTGAGGCACCGAAACCTATGTAAACTGCGCATCGTTATAAGATTGTACTTTGCCGGAGAAGCCATGTGTAGTGTGTTTAAAACTGCTGGCGTAAACATTAGTATACTTTTTATTCACCGCAGCATGCAGTTTTGAACTATATAAGACCCCTTAAGTCAATCCCAGCGCTATGAATAGATATGAAAAATAAGTAGCAGAGACAAAGCCTTCAGTTTTTAGAGCCGTCCGATACTCGCCTTTACTATCGCGATGAGGGACCAGTTCAATATTTTTGCTTCGCAAAAGAACTGCTTTCGCTAACGAAAGCGTACGCGGTTACAGGAGACAAGTGCGTGACTTGCTACTCGAGACGGCCGTGCACATTTGTACCGCGGTCTGCCACGTTTCTTCGTAGAGCGGGGTTTGCCGCGGTGGTGCAGTGATTAGGGCGCTCGATTGCTTTCCCCGCGGATGTGGGACCGAATTTCAGCCATGGCGGGCGTTTTTCGATGGACATGAAAAGCCAGGCGCCCGTGTCCTGTGCGCGTTAAAGAGCCCCAGGTGGTCGAAATTTCCAGAGCCCTCCACCACGGCGTCTCTTTATAGCCTGAGTCGCTTTAGGACGTTAAACCTCATAAACCAAGCCAAACCTTTGTATAGTGATGATTGCGTATCTCTTTGTTCCACACTGAAAATGTCTGTTTTGCAACCACAAGTGCATCGGTTTAGTGAAGAGTACGTTTACTAACTTCACTTTCCGCGGCAGGGAATACCGAGTCTTATAGTACTATCGGATGTGCGATGTATTTGAGAACATAATGTTGATTTCGGTGAGAGCCGCATATTCCCAGCAATAATAGATGGCAACTACTTTCAATAATGTTTATTTTCACAATTTTTCAATGAATCCGCCATTCGCATAACCGTTTCAATTCGGCTTCGAAAACAGCTGCATGATCGGATCAGGTGGTCCTTAGAGATTTAGGCCATTGAGTGAGCAATAGTGGCTTTTAGTGACTCTTTGGTGTTAAGTTGCTTTCTTTTTGTTAACTTCTCTCGCAGCGAAGTCTCAGACATTTAAATCTGAAGAACTAGGAAGCCATAAATAAGGACTGACGTGGTTAGCCAGACAATCCTGGGTGATGCAGGTGGCGTGGGCAGGAGCCGAATCAGCTGAAAGACGTAAGATATTCCTTTCGATAGTCTCTGTGCAGGACTTTACAACGGTGGAAAGCAACTCCACGTACGCAACAGTAATAACGCAAAGTCCGGTAAAACAGTGTGGGACATGGCGTCAGCCTCGTTGCTGACAGCGGCTAACATTCACAAATGATGGAACTTTCTTGAACAGCATCGTAGACACCTCATCAGTCCAAAGACACCTGTCGTTATGGTGGTTAAACATTTTGTCTTAGTCAAACTTCTTTTCATCTGAAAAAAGAAAGGAATTGAAAATTCGAGGCTCATCACGCTTCTTCAGCTTGTTTAGCAAGCGCTTGGACACGAGCAGACGATTCTCCCGAGTTTTAACGGATAATAGTTACCCCCTTCTCATGACATAGGCAGACAGTCGACTCTGCGACTTGGCGCCCATTTGCAATGACACTCATTGACTTTATTGAGTTATCTGCCAAAACATACAGTCGCTGGAGAAAATCAGGTGTTCTGACTGCTTTTTTTAGTTTTTTTTTTTTCGTTTCGCCACTGATGCCACTTCAATGGCAGAGCACATCGCGGTCCATTCCGTGCCTTATAAATGAATTACTTCACTATTTTGGGCCAATTTCATTACAATAATAAAGCATTCGCTTCCTTTGTGACAACTTGCGGTAAGGACCGCTGCTCTAGCCTTTAATGTATGCACAGAAATACCGATGCCGCACCTGGCGGAACCCCACACATCCTGTAAAGTGTCGTGCTCTAGGCAAGGTTTTCCGCCCTCCCCTTAATGCATTTTACCCAGGAGGGAGCTGTGGAAGAGGAGGACAGAATCTGGCCTAAGAAGGAAAAGAAAACGAAATAAAAATCGGCGAATGCTTCCGAAAGCGAAGCACCGCTCTTGGCGCCCACGCCAACCGCTTCAGGCGACGGACGCGACAACTGGCTGCATCCTCTTGGGACTGCTAGAGGGGCTGGCGTCGCGCGCCGAGTGGCTTGACGGCGCCTCCAACGGCTAGGGGTCCCCGATTGTGAGAAGCGCCCTTTGCTTGCCAAGCGTCTCTCCTTTTAAACTAGGCTCCTTCGACCGGAGGGCAAGCGTTAGACCTCGCCAGCATTCTGGCGGACAAAGGAGTCTGGAAGCAAGTTGCCGGTGTATTTGCAATGCGCGCCTTTGGAAAAGAAATAAGCATAAACACGAAAGCTCGTATTTTTTTTTCCCCGAGGATGTTTACGTCTATCGTGGGTTGTTTGTTCTGCATTAAAGAACGCGCCCTGTTCCTTCCTGTGAAATAGCAAAAAAAAAAAAAAATCGCCCTGTGCGCGGGAGCACATCTATTCATTTCTCTTTGTGATGATGCAGACCGGACCACTTCGCTGATTCCAGAATAGACGCTGCTATGCGCTCTCATCTTCTGAAGAATAGAGCATGCTGCTGCTCTCCTTGGAATGATGGTCGTTTTATTTAAGTGAAAGGCGTTGCGCGAACCCAGTTTTGAAGAGACACTGAGGACAAACTCAAAACTCAGAGAGCCTACTCTCGACAAAAACGCAGCTTTTATAATTGTAGGATAAAAAGCGTAAAAAAAAAACACAAGCAAGTGTCGCCATAAACCGAGGGATTTGGCACCTATTTCTTGTCGTGGGTCCCGGATTCTGAACTATTTGCATTGATATCCACTTCAAAGTGATACCAACCAGTTTTTCTCACGAAAGATGTCACGGGACGTTAGTAGGCAAGAACATGTTTTCAATTTTGTGAGACATAAATGCGTATTTTGCTCCCTAATGAACATCAGCTACGAAAGAACCGACAGATAATCAATTTTTGCTGATAACAATAAAGGGATGGAGTTCTCAGTATCCCTTTAAGTATCCACTTCTATATGACAATATAACTGACACCTTACGCAAGAACAGATACCTATAGATCTAGCAGCAGAACGTTTAATAAACTGTTACTATTCTCCAAGGTCATTCACCTGCGTCAGCTAGGTACTGTGCATGCTCGAATTTCAGCGCGCCTTGCCACAGCTGCGCCGCGCGCTCGCTGCTTCGGCTCGCCGCCGAACCGCGAGTAATGTCTATATGACTCCATGAATGTCAACGTCGCAATCACGTGACCACCAGCTGCACCGTTTGCTCATCCTCGCCCTCCGCCTCATCTCTTGTTTAAACAGGTGATCTCGCCGCCATGTGACAGTTGTTTAGAGGGGGTATATAATCTGCTTAACTACGGCTCGCTTCCTATGTCTAGCTATTGATAATGTGAGGTCTGAGCCGTCGATGTCAGGCTGAATGGTACAATACTGCTGATGTAGCTCAACGCAACAGCTACCTCGCTAGCCATAGGGAACGCTGCCGTGCCAGGTTTAAAGGCTAGGCTCCCGAACAGCGAAAAGCCTGATTGGCCCCTGCTAGTAACAGGAGCTTACGCTCGTTAACTAGGGTAAGCCGTGTTGAACCCCCCCATTTTTCATGCACGTACAGTCTCGCACAGATGCGTGCAAACATAACCACCCTTATCGGTACGCTAGTGTGTCAGTCGCGCGACTGCCCCTTCGTGGGCTGTTTTATTATAACAATTTAACTGCGGTTTTACTCTGATTTCAGGTGAAACAAAACTGACATCTACTGTCTTAACCCTTGGTATGAAGACAGGAAATTTCGGCCATGCGGTGGCGAAGAACGAATTTCAGGCTACCGCTGACACGTCTTAATATAGCATCATGCCGTACTAAAAAATATTATTAATTAGTTATAGAGAGAGCTATGCGTCCTTGAGTACGGTTGCGTTAAGAGGCAGCACTCGCCTTACAGTAAAATTCTCTCGCGTTTGACAATTCTTGTTTTCTTTTGTTCTAAAAATTTCCAGACCGAGGATAAGCAGTGCGAAGTGATGGCACTTGTCATATGACTGACGAAGAAAACAATTCGATTTTCGGCTCATTTCTGTTGTGCGAAAATATTGCACCCGCTATGCGATGTCTGCGGCCCTTGAAGGCCGCGCACATACCTATATAGGCAATAAAAACGTCGTCGCGCCACAGTTTATACAACCAAGCACAGCTTACATGGTATGAAACAGGGCTAAGAGCTCGGGGGCAAACTGGTATAAGAAATCAGCAAAGCGACAGCAATAAAGCTCTATTTTTATAACCAGACATGGTTTTCAGAGTTTGTTACTCATCTACCTAGTCATAAACGGATATAGTAAAGCACATGATTAATTTTATGTTTCGCGGCCGTTTTGCGGGATAGCCGGCACGCTGACGACGACGCGGGAGTATCAATCAGAACGACGAGCATTTTGATTATAGTTAAATTGTGAAGAGACTGCGCCTGTCCGGACGTGTTTCATTGTCATGCGTCTTCGTACGCGCGCACGTGTGTGGGTGTGCAAGGGTGTGCAAGGGGGCGCAAGGGCCCCTTTTGCACACCCCTGCCGATGCTCATGGGCAGGGGTCAACTCTGTTAAACCGATTATAAAGCGAAAGCACGACAAGCTTCCGTTTCAGCTGTACATGTGGCGCCATCTTTGATGCGACGCTTTAAGTGGCGGAGGTTTAACCGGGGCCTTCGCGGCCAGTTCCGGTGTAAAAGTGCGCTTGATCGCTACGGTCACAGGTTTGCGACGCCACCTCTGAGCCGCCGCGTCAAATGGAGAATGTTTAACCCTACTAAACCTGATTAAAATGAGCGAAAGCACCCGCCCTAGGGGCCATAGGACCCGTGCTCGAACCTGTCAGGTTATAATCCCTCCGATGTTGTTTTTTTATGGTTAGTTACAGGCTCCATAGTTGCCTCTGTTGGCTGGCGCATTTGGAAGGCCCACCGGGAGAACTCGCGCCTTGAAGCCGCAGCCGCTATGCCGGACTTAGTTTGAATTACACGCGCGAGACCATGTGGTTGGGACCTCACGAAACAGCTTAGCCAATGGCACAAACAAAAAACAAAAGAACAACAAAGTTCTTAGTCGGTAGTGGTGAGAGTTGGAGTGCTCTCGCACTAAAGCTTTGAGAGCTCATGTTGCGGGTTTAAAGAGAGCGAATCAAGGCGCTGCGAAAGACAACACACAGACTTTTGTCGTTATGCGGTTTAATCGCGCAGGTTATTTCTTTCCTCGTCCCGACCGTTCATGTCGTTTAAATATGCAGTATGACAACGTGCCTCTACCAAAATGTCTTCTTCGTGGAGTCTACGGCTCCCTTCATCACGAGGCTTTAATCATCAAAGAATGTTACTTTCAGATGAAAATGCACTTGCCGATTTGTTATGCATTTTTAGATTTATCAAGAAAGAAAATGTCCAAAATGAAGTGTTAGCAGAAAACTGTTAAGAAAAGTTTGTTTTAACCTCGTGTACATTTTCGTGTCATTTACGGAGTTTAACATCCCAAAACGACTCAGGCTATGAGAGACGTAATGGAGGGCTTCGGAAATTTCGGCCAACTGGGGTTCTTTAACGTGCAGTGACATCGCACAGCGAACGGGCGCCTAGCTTTTCGCCTCCATTGAAAAGCAGCCACCGCATCCGGGATTCAATCCCGCACCTTTGGGCACTGCATTCGAGCGCCCTAACCACTACGCGACTATAGCGGGTCCTTCGTATTTAACACATAATTACCCTCACCTGTTTATGTGCCACAAAACACCTAGCACAACACACCGACACAAAATGCTTTGGGCAAGACAACCGTAGTGTTTTCGAAACGTCATTTTTTTCTGTATTGAACAGGGGCGTAACCAGTGACCTTAAATCCACACTGACGTCGCTATTAAGTCTGGCTAGACTTGTAGGTTAGCGTAACGCGGCGGGAAATATGCAATTCCTACTAAAAGCACAACTTTTATCGGGCAAAAAGTTGCGAAAAGCGATGTACGCGTGGGGCCGTAACTTGCGGTTTTGTACGACAGCGGTTGATGACGTGTTTGCACGTTTTCTCGGCGGACGCTATTTCGTCGCCCAAGGAAAATTACTGTCGAAATACGAGGAGATTAGCGCTGCGATAGTGGCCAATAATCCGGAATCCCTCATACAGCGCGAAACAGACGAAGGACAGAAAAGTTGGATTCCAACTCGAGTGGTGAATCTTGCGCACCATCACTGTGGTTTCCCCGTGGTGGCTCAGGGATGATATTCCTCTCATTGAGTCACTCCTGGAACAACCCCACTCCTGGATGAGGTGGGATTTTGCAAACCACAGGTTTGGGCAGCTGGTGGGAGGGACAACAGACGCCCAGGCCTGGGATGCAGTTCCCGAGTCTCTCTCCCTCAAGCTGTGACCAGGACCAAGCGCAGCACTCCAGTCGGAGGCCTCCAGGAAGAGGTTTCGTCTATGTTGCAAGAAGAGCCGGCCAACTACCATATACACAGATAGTTCAATTCTACCCGAACCATGCCCAATTCCGACTCCTCTTTATGTTTTCGAACCTAAGGACCAACAGGCAGCCCAGACTACCCTTTGCCGCCAACTCCAGTACAGCTGAACTGGCAGCCATTCATCTTGCTGTCGACATTGTCGATGACAACCCAGTAGTGAGAGCCACTGCCATACTTACCGACAACTCTAAGCCCGCCCTCCAGCTCCTCCTGGACTGATGGTGCCGCCTCCCCATCATGCGGGAGCTGGCAGCCAGGTTTGACTAGCTGTCCTCCCAAGGTTGTCTCGTCTGGCTGGGTTCGACTTATGGTCCAGCGGGGGTTTCTAGAAATGAACAAAACCGACTCCCTAGCGAAAACAGCACATTGAGTCTCTACTCGATCTATGTTGTACTGCTGAACGTGGCCGCATCGGCCAGGCACACCTCCGAGCGCCTCCTGCGGCTCGAGCATCATGACCACAGAGTGGCAGCGGTCAAACTTCCAAAGCGGGTATTTTTTTCCAAGACAGAATAGAGGGAAGAAACATAGTTGCATTGCAAAATTTAGGCCAAAATACTGTGTCAGCCACGCGAACCGCAGGCAGGTTCATTTTGAGACAGTTTAATTGCTTCTCTGGCTGGTTCCTGTCCGACATCTTAAAATTCACGAAAGAAACAAATTCCAGGAAGTAACTTCACATCACACTTTTGAACCCTAACCATGAAGATAAGAGGGAAAGCCTGCCTCATGTGACACCTCGTGGTGCGTTTCCTTGGCCAGGGCCGGGCCTCAGCGCTCCTGTGAGCAGACTAAGGCCTTTCTGGAGAAAGAAAAAGGAAATGAGTCAGCTTCGAAAGAGCTTTGCTTGCGGCATGACATAAGTTCTAGAGTTTTCTTGCAGCCCGTTCCTTCATGTTCTCCGCAGCCCGCTTAGCGTGCTGTTTACTTTCAGTATGCAATGTCACTGAGAAGACCTGATGTGCCCCAATTAGACTTCACAGCGCTTTTACCCCATCAGTTTCTTCTTTGAAAGTTGCCTCTAGGCTCGGATTTAGGTTGCTTTACTAGCGAAAATATCCACTTCTAACATGCAATTTGGCGGTGTGCGTTGAAATAAGCTTCATCACAACAAGTTAAAGAATGTTATAAAAGCTCACTGAACATCGCCTATGCAAACATGGATTTTGCAAGCCAATCTCGAGATGCATACAGGAATAATATTTCATGAATCAAGCCCTAGAAAAGATTGGCTTAAGATTATGCTCACGAAAACACGTAGTAAGATAGCTTTGTGTCGCGGTCGATCAAGCAGCCATCGTTTCTCTGTTGATGGATACGAACTGTCGCCGGGAAAAAAAAAAAAATAATCGCAAACGAAGAGGAAAATTGCGATGTTGGAAGAGCAGTAAAAGGGTGCAAAGTTGCATTATACTAGGAGCGAAATCGCTCAGGGCTGCTTGAAATACGTGAGTTCGGATGTACGGTGCTCCGTCAAGTCTTATCATCGGCTTGACGTGGATTCTCCCTTGATGCAAATGCACATGCAAAAAAAAAAAAAAAGGAGAACGTTGGTCTCATGTACCCTGACTGTTGGCGTCGCAACGAGATAGGCCGAGTGGGCGGGCCATCCGTATCGCACCTTGAAGAAGGTACGAAGACCCATTGCTTCCTTTGCGCGGTTTCAACACAGTACGCCCGTGTCCACTCCTTACTGAAGTTTAATCTCAGCGGAGGAGCAAGCAAGCAGCGATATAGGAGATACCAGACTTCAAATATATTCGGTCGACGTATATCAGTGCTATCGGTGCTTCATCGCCGCTCTCTGCCTCTGTGATCAGCTGGATCGAAAGAGTTGCTAGCGAAGTCGGTTCTACGTACAGAAAGCGTCCCTCAAGCCTTAAAAATAGAAAACTTTGACGCTGAAAGCACATTGAATAATAAGAAGTTCAAAGGCGCAACAAACCGCAGCACGCAAGTGATCACTGCTCCCCTCAGCGTCAATCTTGGTGCGCCTCGTTCGTCATTTGCGTGCAAAAAGTAACCGTAAATGAAGAGTTAATTACTCAAAAAACGTTTGTAATATCGGAATGAGAAATGTCGTTGCGAACGTTGAATTAATATTTTCCGAAGTTTCGAACAAGCAGTATCTTTAGCGTAAATTTGACGTGCGAAACAAACGGGACCTAACCACTCTTTTTTTTTTTCCCTACGCGGCCATAGTATGCCAGCAGGGCATCTGTAAACGCATCTTCAAGGCGAAGCCAGGCCGAGCAGTATCAAGTTAATCGGCAACAAATAAGTGAACATCGATTCTCCGAGCGCGAGGCGCCGAGTGTTGCAAAAAAAGGCTCTTTGAAGCACGTCTGAAATGAAGCTTAATTGCATGCTGGTGAAAGACTGATAGCTCTCGCGTTAATTCGACTTGTAGAATGCGTATTCGTGACGGTTCGAAAAGAAATCGCCTTTATGAGCAACGTGGCCGAGGTCTATTGCCTTCAGCTACGGGGATATGATTAATATAACCCGAATAAATAGCACTCCCTCACGATACACCGGAAAAGGCAAAAAAGTTAGATATACTTTCTCAACGTCAGCAGCTTTATGTAGTAAGAGAACATATAAGTTAAACGTATCTGAATAAGTGATAATTATTTTCTAAACTTCTTGTGTACTTCATTGCATGCGATGAAAAGTGCGGTAGTAGCTACTGCCACTGCGTCTACAAAGGGGCAGCAAAGAAGCTGAGATGATACCAGCTCGGCAGCTGATTTTATGGCGACCTAAACTCAGAGTCATGGTGTATATTGAAATGCAGTTCGTCATAACGCATGTCGTTTGGGTTAAAATTTACTTTAAAGTTGCGAATATTAGCTCACAATTGTGAGGTGCATGAGGGTACACTTCTATATCTGAGGCTGCATTTGTACCTGTGATGCATTTTCAGGGCAGAGTGAGGAAAATTCTCAGCCCCATTTGATAGAAGCGATGGGTCGCATCATTTATCACATGTTCAGTCCTGTGCACATATTGACAAACAGCCAACTTGATTTTTTGACCTATATAATGGCTCAGCCACGAGCCAGTAGGACTTCATATGGAACAACTTCTGTTGTTTGCTGAAAGCCGACCTCCGCGCGAAAGGCTCAACAACGAGTTCCACCTACGGAACTCTCATCATGTCTGCAGGGCGTTCAAGCACGGTCGTCAAGGTCAATTGACATAAGAGATTAAACGAAAACCTCAGTGATTCAGCTGTATTAGATAAAACTTGAATGATGCGGCTGCTCCCACCATGACAAAATCACCTACGCATTTTTCTTCGACATACCGCCAGGAAGCACGACGCCTGGTTGTCCTTGCACATGCGCGTCGCGTGTTCAACTTACTGAAAGAAACAAAAGTAGTGAGATATGACCATAAAGCTATCAGCAAATGAGTCGTGCCGGTATGCACCCCTCCGTCAGCCGCTCTATCATGTTATTACTGGTGTTCCGTACTGGGACTTGCCATGGTTGTGAAGCAGCTATCGAAAACGGATGAATGACTGTGATGAGGTATTCTCGTGAGAAAGCACTTAATGTGTTCCTTGGTGTTCACCTCACTAATGATTAACATGGTCTTGCCACGTTAACCGGTAATTCCTCTCTGTTGGATACCTCCGCCGTAACCTGCCAATGGCACCTTCTTGTATAAAACTACTAGCTTACAAAACCCTTATGCGATCTCAACTCGAATATGCCAATGCTATCTTCGATCCACATCATTCTAACCTTACTAAAGGTCTTGAATCTGTTCAAAACCGTGCCACCTGTTTCATTATTTCGAACTACTCGTACACTTCCAGCATCACCGCCATAAAATCTCAGTCGCAACTTCCTACTGTCGCATCTCGTCGCCGAACTTCACGCCTCTGCCTTTATCATAAGTTTTTTTTATGTATCACCTCGTGACTGTCAACTCATCCAACCAGTGTATCGAATACCTGGCACAGGCCATCCTAACAGCGTCATTCCACCAAGTGCCCGCACAACTACGTTTCATGAACCATTCTTCGCGCGCGCCACTAACGACTGGAATAGTCTTCCCAACCATCTGGCACTCGTCAGTGATCCTGTACGCTTCAAGGCTGCCATTGAGGAAGATGTCTCATCATAGCCATGTATAACGCTAGCCTGTCACCATTTATCGCCGTACACAAACCCACTCCTCATGTAAAGTCCCATATCGAGCTTGAGGTATCAATAAATAAATAAAAATAAATAAAAACGTTGAACGCCCGAATTGTTTGAGCTGCGTGAGGAGGACCGACGTCTGAGGAGGCAAAAAACGGTGATGACACCAGTGCAATAAACGTTCCTATTAAAAGTTCGAGAACTAGTTAACACTGGTACCGTTATTCATCCTGGTACAGTTGGTTGCCTTGCTTTAACAGTGAGTTTCACGTATCAAATCTACACACGGGGCTATCAAAGACGCCGCAATCTTGACCATATGTGGCCCTTTATTAAAACGTGCGTTGAGAAGGTCCACAGCACAGCGGAGTTTCCGCATTTCACCGCCATAAAAATCTGACCGTTACGGCCAGTATACGAGCCCGTGGTCTCGTAATGAAGGGACAAAAAAAAAACAAAAAAAAAAAAACGCCTCATTTTCTGCATCAGCGCAGCGCTTATAGTAAACAGCTCCAACTGGATGAGACAGGAGACTAAGTGAACTTTGTTATGATGGCGATGCTTGTACACTTTGCTCGAGCATAACAACGAAGAGCAGCAGGCACTTCCTATGGACGCTAACGTTTGTCGTCATTCACATATTCAAAAAAAAAAAAAAAAAGTTGGCACCAAAGGATTAGCATCTTGAAGGCTGTGTCGGGGCTGCCGGCAGTCGCTTTCCGCATTTTTACTTCCTTTAGCGCCAACTTTTCGTACAGCAAATTGCACGCAAATGCTGCGACAATGAAATATCCAATGGTCATGGTTGGCTTGTAGAGTTGCTCTCAGTGGCGGGGTATCCGCCTTCGAGTAAAAGTGTGCCTGTCCCGTGACTTGAAGCTTGAAATTGCCAGGGGAATGGGTAACTTGTGTCGTGCATGCGCACAAAGGAGAGTTTGAAATAAAAAAGTGCTTGAGTAGCACGTTAAGTAAAAGAGCAAGCGGCCAAAGTGCATTGGCAGCTTGAGGCGCGGCGTGTGCCTGTACTGACCTGTGTCCCTTTGTCTCTGCAAAGACACCGACATGAGCGGGTAGAGCGACAACGGCCGCTGGCAACAGCGCCATCTGCGTAGTTTTGTTACATTCGTTTGTTTTTTCTTAGGTAAAGTCTTGCCTATACAATGCGGCGCCCTTTTTCCCCATAACATCCTAGCGGCCTTTAAAACCTTTACAGCTCCGCTCTTTCCGCAGAAAAGCGGCAGCTAGATCCGGAAAAAAGTAAAAAAGTAAATATAACGACCGAGCAAACGATGATAATAGGAAAAGAAAAAAGGGATGAGAAAAGTACAGAAGAAATGTACTAACTGATAAAGAAAGCATGTCGCCATACTAAATGAAAGTTCACAATGTTTGGAAAGGCTTGGCACAGTAACTTGAGACCGTCATGGTACCAGTTATAAATCGTAATAAGAACGAAAAAGACGAAATAAACACGGGAGAGGAGTCTAAAACCACGTGCGGAAGAAAAGAAGAGAGAGAAAATAAAAAAATAAGCAAGTAAAAGTACAGAACGTGAAATGTAAATCAAAACGAAAACAAAAAAAAAATAAATAAATAAAAGCTTTGACTCTGACAACTGAGCTGTCACGTGGTCCCTGTGTTCTTATATGTTTGAAGTAGTATGTCTAGTATCTTAATCAGAAGCGACGTGGATGTTGTCCTGGGGATAGAAGCTACTGGGAAAAGAGATAGCTGGCGCCCCAGGCATGTCTGAAGTTGTTAAGGGCAATATTCTGCGCACTTGTGCTGTGATAGTTTGTAGCCGGTGGTTTTTTTTATATTTTTAGTTGCCTTATTTAAATGGGAAAGGCTCCCCTTCACGACTAGGATTCATGCCGTGGACGAACGTGTCAAATTTAGGAAGCATGATTCTCTTTGTTTGCTGTAATAGTTGTTAGGGACGCTGATCTGAAGAAGTATGATACGAATGTTTTTTTAAACTGTGCAATACCAGAAAGAGGTGTTTGGAAAAGGGCAAATCGGGTAAGGATGACACATGGGTTTTGTGGTTGTTAAATCAGAAGTAAAATGATGTCTTAGTCTGACCGATTTACTCTTGCCTACAAACCTCACAACGAAGTTGTAAACCACATTGCTTGACTCGCAGTCAGTGTCCTCATTTATGTGAAACATAGAACTATCGGACTTTAATTTTGCCACTTTGATGTCTGACAGATGCGGACAGAATTTGCGGCGAGGTTTACCTCACAGCTGACACCCAACCCGGGCGGCGTTTTTGTCAGGTATGGCAGTGGAGCACCCTTCCCGTAAACATGCCAGCATTCTGTTTTTTTTTTTTTTTTTTTTTTTTTTTGCGCAAAAAACACGACACAGAAGAAACGTGTTTTTTGCGCAAAAAAAAAAAAAAAACAGAATGCTTAGGCACCAACTAGCCTGCAAAAGCGTACTCGCAAGTTATATGCCAGCAGTGTCTGCAAACCTTTACGGCTCTTCTCTTTGCGCAGAAAAGCGACAACCATCTGTAAAAATATAAAAATAAAAATACGACTAATCCAGACAGAGCGCATGATGAGAACATAAAAAGGAAACATGGGAGAGAAGGGTACATAAGGAATATGATAATTTTTCTAAAGGATGCAAGGCGTCAAACTAAATGAAGTTCACGATAGTCGGAAAGGTTGGCACAGATGCCCTGATACCGTCATGGTGTTTTTAGTTAATTTTGTTACTTGGCTCACGTTTGGTGATTACCTGGGTTAAATTATCGTATTTTTTCGTTCCGTCTACATGATTAATTAGCCGTCGTTAATTAATTAACCTTTTAAATATCCCTCTGGACGCTGAAGCGTGAATACGGAAGCTGTCGAACACCACGAAAATAGTAAAACTAAGGCATTTTCGACAAAGTGACATTAGTGTAGCCTTTTTATTCGAAAAAAAAAAAATTAAAGCCCGCAAAGTTTAAAAAGAAAATGCCACATAGCAGCGTGGCAACGCCTGCAGTTACAGCGACCTCATCCACCACTTGATAAAACACTGCCGAATACGCCACCTCTGCACTTTTCAATGCAGAGACGCTTTGCAACATGCTGCTCGCGGGATAAGCGTCAAGGACTGTTGACTGCGCGCTTGTCGAACGCGTCGGATGCCGTCGGCGGTTATCTAACTCCTAGTCAGTCGCAACGCAAATCTGTGTTCTGGGCATCGCAGAAGGCGCAAATCTGGCAGCACTTTAGTCAGTCGTGTATTTGAGGGCTATAACAGCGGTGCAGTTGGATCAACAGAGCGCGCTGTCATGTGGTACTTATTTATAACTACGCGAGCCTTCACTTTAATTACCAAATATAAAAGGTTACGGTGACGCTGACCCATCGAATTTTCGTGAAAAACACATAGAACGGAATATTGTATTTTCGTGGAAATTCACAACTTCCCCATTCACATAGTGCGATATATGAAAATTTATTTAGCTAATGTCGAATAATTATTCCAGCAGATAGAACGAAGAAAATACCTCTGGGTGCTTTACGTGGCTCCTAACACTCATTTTTGTCAATTAGGAAGAACGCCTAGGTATTTTGTTTTTAATCTTGATTCCTCTTAGCTACGACGAACAATATCGGACTAAATATACGCAATATAGACTTACACGCGCGAAAAACACAATGATTTTTCGACGCCTTCATCAAACCCGTCGCGTTATTTCAATGGTTAGTACGTTTGACTCCTGAACCCAAAGGCGCAGGATCGAATACCAGTCGCAGCGGCCGCTTTTCGGTGGATGCAAAAAGCAAGGCTCCGGTGTACTGTGCGATGTCAGTAAACGTCAGAGAACCGCAGGTGATTCAGAGTCCTCCACCTACAGCGTCTCTCATAATATGATTCGCTCTTAGACATTAAACCTTACTAACCAAACCAGCCTTCATTAAAGTTGCACAGGACAGCTCGTGACCAGTATTTACAGGGTCCCCTCGCATCAGTGATTTTTCTTTCTTCTTTCTTGCTGTAGGTTTGGTTTAGGTTCGTTGTAGCAGCCTCTTTCCAACTTCTATTAACGGTGGTCTACATCGATCACGCACTGCTCCAATAAAATCTGGTCCACGATTGAAACTGCAGTAAACCTTTATTATATTTTTAGGCATGTGTGTCCAAGCACGACTCGAAGAGCGCTTCTCACGCTATAGGGTCGTCCTTGAAAAACAAAACTGAAATCGCCTTATCACGGTGCAAGCAGAGCAACGCAAAGCTTGACGGGCCTACGCAAATTAATCACGTGTGCGTAAATCTACCATGTGCATAGATTTACGACGCCGCAATACGCACTGTAATTTGTTCTATATACGCCTTTCATTAACTCTCGCCATTGATATCGGCATTAGTGAGAGCGTGTCTGTGGGCGATTTCCTGCTGAATTTGCAAATTCCTGCCATATATTCCAAATGGAAACAGCTACACACGAATTACGCCTCGTTTGTTTTTTTAAGCCCTTGCCTAATATTTTTACACCATCTACCTCTCCGTTGAATTCATACCTAATATAAGATGAAGGGCAGGTTAAACCATCCCCCAGAAACTGCCGGGGTTCAAACCTTGTAAGGGTGCATCATAAAACGTTGACATCAAGACGCGATGCATGCAGCGAGTCACTGCAGTGAGGAAATAAACGTATTAAGCAACGCCTACTTGGGTCATAGTGTTTCTTAACCTTTGCCTAGCTTCAACCGCCACGCAAGGAGCGAGCAAGAGACATGTGCACGGAGCGGACCATGAACATCGCTACCATATTCGTCACGTACACAGTGACGAAATCAGCCAGTGCTGCGTTCAACGAGCTCTTTTAAATCGCAGCCGTATTAGGGAGGCGGGCACCAGGACATAGTCTATGAGGCTTGGATTTAGATATAAAGGCGCTGGCGGGCAAGAAGAAAGGAGAAACCCAGAAACAGCGATGGCAGTAGGGTCGAGCCCGAAGCTTACTTTAGACGCGTGCGCCTCGGGGTGGGTTGTAAACGGCACGGGCCAGGCTGCGAGGCAATGCAATTGCGAACCTTTCTCCTCTTTGGCGTCGTTTAATAAACGAGCCCCGGCCCCGAATAAAAGCGTGCCTCCCACGGTAGAGGCCCCGCAGAAAGCCCCCGGCAGCGTCAAAGCGGGTGAGCTTACCCCCAGCACGCGCTTTCTTCTTTAGTGCCCAAGCACCTGGCGAAAGTCGTACGCGGGCCATGCCTAAGCCCATATATGCGCCGTTCGCTTATTTGTTCTTGCGCTATAACCGCTTTGGTCTACCCCGATTCTGTTTGTCACATTTATGCTCGCTCACGCAGGGTGCTCTGTGTTGCGCGAATGTTTCTTTGATTTTGTGAGTGCGGTTGTTTTGATTTTGTGCTTTGTTTCTTCCAAATTTTTTTCTGCCCTGTCTTGAAGGAAAAGTAGGATTACAGAGGCCAGACATTATTTATTTCTGTCTCGGTTGGTTCATCTTGCTTTATACTTCACGGCTGCCTTCTGTTTTTTGTCCTTTTTATTTTACCTACTGGTTGTTTCTTCAGCCACAGAAAAAGAGGACATGGGGAATCGTAAGTAGAGTTAACCCTGGTCCATAGGAAACATGTGAAGCAGAAGCACCCTTCCCCCTCTCCCCTCCCTGACTTTATCCATGATTTCGTCAACGGCCTCTCAAGACAGAGCAACCAAAAAACAAAAAGTACGAAAAAGAGACAAGAGAACGAGGGTTTTGTCATTAAGCTGCAGCTAGCTATTTGTCCTTGGTCCAGCCGTTTTTATTGCCCAGAGCCTTCACGTGCGAGCACAATCGTGAACCGTTTAGCAGAACGCTGAAGTCTGTGCGATACATCCCAGTCTACGTGATCCATGTTGCTTAACTCACCACGAGCACTTTTCCAGCAGGAGAAAAAAAAAAAAAAAAAAGATGAGACTCTGGAAACAATAATAATCTCCAGGCAATCTCCATTCTTGAATTCAAGACGCCGGCTGGTTAGATCGAGGCTTCGGTTACGGTTGTCTCGTGGCTACGAAATACTGTTTGACTGCGCGTGAAAAGCTATTTTTAGACTTAAGGTATAGTATATACAGCTAGCGCTACAACGTTACCAATCTGCATGAGTGAATCGGGTTGCAAGTATAAATTTTCGTCGGCAGTCGATAGAGCATAATTAGTTGAGGGGCATGCAAGCAATATTGTGTGACTCATAGTAATGTTCGCAATCCTTCATAATAATTCGTTCTTTCGTAATCTGAGTTACGCACAAAATGAGTTTTTCAAATTAGCAGGGAAAATGTTGGCATCGTATATGCAGCCATTCGGTGAGACGGAGCCCTGTAACTGAGTTCTCGCAGTTGACGCGATAGGACGAGAGTTTAACGGGGAAATTTGTCCCATGAATGCGGAACTAAGTAGGCAGAGAGCGTTAGCATAGCGAGTACAGGCAAGCGTTGTCTCGTCCTTCTGTTGCAGCGATACCAGAGCCCTTAAATTTGTTCAAGGGACTCGGGCGATATGGTCAACCTTGCAGCGGTGGTGTTGATGCAGCCCAAAGTTTAGCTTTGTAAGGATACAGACAGCCTCTCAATCGAGATAACAGCTATCATTCGAAGGGATTAAGAGGGCATCTTTTTGAAGATAGAAGTGTAACAACACGCGAAAATAAAAGTTACAGCCGCGATGTAGACGAGCGTGAAATCATGAAACACCGGTGTCCAGATCGAGACTTTTCTGCCACAGCCATCCCACGGCTTTGCATATTGTAAACGCGGTGTTTGCAAACATGAAGGATTACTGCAAAATGAGGTTATATGTTCTGTTTTTCTCGACGTTAACCGTGCAGAATAATAGTAAAAAAAAATTGTTAAACAAAAGGAAAAAAAAAAACCGGCATCGAGACAATGTTTGGTGCGCGGGATACACCATCAAAACTGGGCACTTTACAAAACCAGCGATTCCATGACATGTGCTCATAAATTGTGCGGCGATTGTTTACCGCCCTGAGAAGAAACAAAATCGAATAATGCACAAAACACTTTGAGCCTTGATCAAACATATTCTATGCGCAGTATTGCCTAATGCGATGGAGCACATCACATTTATTTGTAGTTTACAGCCGGTGCAACGCGAAATATTTCTGCGTCCTCGTAAATTACGCATAGCATACACAGTTTTCATTCCAGGCATTTATACGTCATTTTCTTCTTTTTTTTTTTTTTGTATACTTCGATGGCAGTTACGGTGATCGCAAGATTCGTTAAATTATAAAGCTCCTGGACCACGCCGCTAGGGAAAGAAAGAGCAGATAATTTCCCTCGGTTCTTTTCGCGGTAACAAAGAACAGGATTACTTATGTGGCGTAACATTCGCGAGGGCTTTTTAAAATCTCCTTTTTCTTTCTCGACGCTCTTTTCTCTTTTACCTTTTTTTTAAAAGCTTCGGCCTTTCATTATTGCTTTTTTTTATATTTATTCATCTCACATCCAACTCTGCCCGATCCGAGCCATTCAGAAGGCCCAGGGGGCACGACCCCCTAGCGTGAATTACTGTCTTTGCGGTCCTCGCGAGCCATTCTTAAGCTCGGAGCGGACCAGTGGCCACGCTTCTTACGGCGCATAAATTGACGTAATATTTTATTCTCCCCAAACGATGCGGAATTTGCGAACTTCCTGCTGTATCGCATATTCGTTGGCTTCGGACGCGTTCGCATCTTTCTGTGCTCTTCACTCCTTTTCTCTCCTTTTTTTTTTTCCCCCTGGGAGCTTTCGCCGTATAGGGAAGGATTATTAGGGTCAAACGGAACCCGTGATTAATGCGGGACATTTTCCAATAGGAAAGCCGCCATAATCATCCCTCTCCGGGATGAATCAAGCGGCCACTTCTAGCCGGTTCGTGGGGTCTGCGCCTGCCAAATGACTCCCGTATTTCTGCTCGCGACTCCGGAAAGAAGTTCTTCGTTGTTAAACACGTCGTGGGGAGAGAGCTACCGCCGTCGTTAATTTGATAAGGAAAGCCGTATTTCGTATTCGAACAGGCGGCAGTGGAGAAAGAAAGAGGACGAAGAAAAGGAAAAGAAAGTCGTCAGCAAAAGGCCCCGTACTGAGTCGACTGTAGCCCATCATTTCTGGATTGGTGGTGGTAACTTCGCAGCCCATTAGGTGGCGCTGAAAGCGTCGGGTGAAACTATAGCGATACAAGCGTGTCGTAGAAACCACAGAGCTATTCCGTTGTCTTGGAAATGAATGGTTGTCAGTTGCCATTCTTTATGGGCGATGAACGGTTCGCTGGTTCACCAGCGAAGCAGTTACGCAGTAACAATGAGATCGTCGGTCATTAAACTATAGCTTTAGGAACACCCCTTCTGCTGAGTTCATTGTCAGTGGACCATAATTATACTTTCCAGTTAGCTGTTTGTTTGCCTGTGCAAAGGTAGTTGTTATAATGCGTTCGTTTTGTAGAGTCACTGCGGGGAAGTGCAGACTTTCCAATGTGTCCGTTATATATTCAGCCATGTGGCTGAAGCCTTCTATAACTTCACTAGAAAGGCCACCCTTGCCATCAACAACGGACAGAATGATATTGCAAATTTAAAGTGTGATTCAAGTGTGATGTATATTTAATAAGAAACACTACAATTGTTATGCTAACCAACCAAAAGGTGTCATCCAAGCTGCTCGATGTGAACAATGTCTTGAATGAAAACAGCATTACTGTTCAGTGGGACTTAATTCAAAACGTAGTCAATGAGCTAAACGCGATTTATCGAACGAAGCGTTATAGAATAGCGACAATGGTTCACTAGCTCCTTCGCTTGGCCAGCTTGAGATGAGCTAGCTTAAGCGTTCACACGGCGATGTCTAAATGCTAATCAGAAAACATTATGGAAGTCATAAGTATTGAAGAGTTCACGCTAAAGCGCAGCCAAATAATAAAAATTAGTTTCCCATCGAAGAAAGATACAAATTCAGCATTGAAACCTTTTTCGATGACCGATCAGTTTCTACACTTTTCTTTCTTGACAATATTTTTTTTGAATTTTCCTCTAATCCCGGCATAGGCGCATACATCCTGAACTCTAAACATGTAAGCCAAATGACAATTTTGCCGTTTTTTTTTTTTTAATTTCCGCTGAAAATTTGCTACATAATTAGGAACCTTCTAAGTGTCATTGCTTATATCGTACGTCACATGTCAGTTGCTAAGCAGAAAACAGAGAAATTAGTAGAAACATAGCAATGCCCACCTTTTAGTAATGTATTATTCGTGAAGGAGCCCAATAGTAGATACAAATTAAAAAAGAAAACAAGCTCATCGGGATATATATTAAGCATAATATGAATACCTCTGCAGCGTAAGCGCCATGCGTATATTATATTCAAGACTCTGCGTGTGTTGTGGACTCATATTTATTGCTTCCAGAAACAAGAAGGCAGATCTAACACGGCGTCAAAAGGCCATCCTGGTCGTAACTCCGCCTCGCCTCCCTATCACTTCACACCATCTCAGCATCACTTACTATTTCCCCTTGTGACTAAACACAGTAGGGCGCAAAGCTCAATTCAAAAGTGCACAACTGCAAAATCCAAAACATCAAGTTAAGTATTTTGGAAGGATGAAGAACAAAATAAAGAAAGCATTGAACCAAAATCACTCCAGTAGATTTCGTCTCTGTATCACAATATCGCGTTAAGGAATGCTGCAAACACAAATAGCTAGCCCAGCATTCCGTGGTAAGCGAAAGCCCCTTCGTTCTTCACAGCTGCTCGTGAAGGCCAACACTTCGTGGTAGGCTGCGGTTGTACATCTATTTTCTGTTTTCATTTTCTTCAACCTTGTCCACCGCATGGGCCCTGCCCGACTGTACCGTTTTAGTCTGATTACTTTGTCCACGGGGTGATTCTACGGTACGCCTAAACCCCACTTCTGAGTGCTCTCAATGAGCTGGTCCCCGTTTGCTCTGTGTTTTAGCGCTTGCACCTTTTAGCGAGGCCTCACTTTTTTCTTTCGGCCAGCGCCGGGTAACTACTAAAATGTTGGCGATATGAGATCACATGCCATGACACAGCCAGGTTAATCATACCGAGAAAATATTAAGCATACATTCCAGGCAGTCCAAACTATAGGCTCAATATTGGCCGGTCAAGAGCCAGCCATTGCCAACACAGCACCAATGTAGGGCGAATGGCTTGCGCTGCTTGATGCTTGAGGACAATACAATCCAAAGTACCCTGAGAAACCAAAACTGAAGCACTGCAGCCACCTTGCGAGCGAGGGGCAAAGACGACGCAGAAGATGGCAGTGCGCGGCGCGCGTGCCGAACGGGCACCACGCCCAGAGAAAGCACCACGATGACTTCCAACCCGTCAGGTAAGGCCTCGCTACTGCACCTGCTTTCTCTTCGCCACCTCAACTATGATCGCTCGTAGCCCATGACTGCCGCGATCTTCGTTTCAGCGAACCTACGGTGCTTTAGAAAGTAGAAATCATCGCTGTCTTGGTGTTTGCGGTCTCCAATTTTCTCAGTTTATAGAGCGCTGTGACTACCGCTGCCTAAGATACCGGAAGAAGTCAAGCCCGAGAGCACATCTACCTGAACAGAATCTACCTTGATCATTTAACTTTGCGGAAGATTCCCGTGTCTGTGGCATGGCTTTTACAGCCCCTCGTGACTGCGCGCCTGAGCGAACATTTCTTAGAAATAGGCAAGAGTGCGCAGCATTCTCGAAAAATGCAGGCCTGGACGTAGCACCGTTGAATACGCAAGGTATCAGGTATTTCTTGTCACGTTGATTGTATCGCGACATCTTGGCTTTATTCCCGCTTTGGGCCGATCTATTCACTTGATCATTCGGTTATTTCTTTTCTGTCTTTGCTCTTGCAGAAAAAGGAGGATCACCACTAAAAGATGAGCAGTCAAGTAAGTACACAGCCCAGCCTCTCCAAAGCCTGCTATGTAGATAATATCCGTGATTTGTTACTCGCGACATCGACATCATATCAACGGTCAATAGTAGATCGCTAAATATGTTCCCTATTGCAAGGCATTTGTACTTTGTTTTTGGTTTGCACCTGCGGACATTATATCGGGTTTTGAAAGCTGACGGTCATGTCTTGGCCGAAAGTTACAATAACGGCAAATGCATTACCTAACCTTCTTAGTAAACCGCAGAAACATCATGTATTCTATTATTTTACCGTCTTAATGAAATTTGCATGCTTATTTCTCATTTTCACAGAAAAGTCCACCCCAACACTCCAGACACCAGCGGCTACTAGTCATGGTATTTCTTTCCTTTTTACTCCGTTTTCAACATCGTTGTCAAAGTGCGATCAACATCGACCTGCATCATGTTTAGCGTGCAAATACGCAAGTTCATGACGAATCTGCGCGGGAAGACGGCGAAAAAGCCCTAAAAAGAAAGACCAGTCTTGCTGAACCTTTTTTTAAAATCCAGTTTTCGAGCACTAACAATTTTGGTGTATTTGATTTTTCTATCTCTAAATCGCGGTCGCCTTCTCTAATTTTCTTCGATAGATGACGAAATATTATTGAAAAGTGACATCAATTTTTCCGAAGCTTTATAAATATTTACCTCCCGAGTACTAGAAACGTTTCTGCATTTAAACAATAGCGGTTTTTCATCTTCAAACCGTGGTTGCGTGCTATTGGCTACTTGTTCAAGTGCGCAAAGTGCGCCGATTAAAATAGAATGATGAAAATTGAAAACAATTTTATTGAACGGCATTTTTCATGCGAGAAAAAGGCGTGTATCTTCAGTTACTTTGATAACAAAACCGCCTATTACTTTTGGAAATGTCTAACGTTCGCAAGCCGTTAGTACCTCCATCCTTACATTAGAATCGCTTTATTTCTGTAGAATAAACAAATACTTGAAAGGGGCTCTGCGATGCTCTTAATTGGCTTAAGCGCAACGCTTAGTACACTCACAAAAAAAAAATCATTGTATTCAAAGAGTTCTTTGAATTTATGTTATCTACCTACTTTCTGGAGTTCCATAAAAAAAAAAAAGTAGAGCTAAAAAGAAACGGACAGACACAGCGCCATCCATAGCGCTGTGTGTGTCTTCTTTCTCTGTCCGTATCTTTTTTGCTCTACGTTTTTTTTTTCTCATTGAAATCGTTAGCCAACAAGCTCTAGTTATTGGCTGTTCTTTAAATGCCGCTTACGTTCCGAGTCAGCAGATGGAAGCCGGAAGTGACGCGTCTTAGCTTAGCTCTCTTCAAGGGAGCTTTGCTGTTAGTTTTAGTGACGCGGTCATGCATTTCGGCTTGCGTTTATTTTTAAGTTGTGCATTCTACATCACAAAACCCCACATCGCACATGAACGTGCCCATCCAACCGTCCCGTTTTCTTTTTCGTTCATTTAACTCTCATGCCTGACTGTAAAAAAAAAAAAATAAAAATAAAAAATAAAGAATACTGGAGGGCGCTCAAACTTCACTTTAAGAGTAGACCCAATAGCGCCTTTGACAATGCCGTTTTATTGCGCGAATTTTCGGCATTGCGAGACTGGCACCGAGTTTTTCAAAGTGTAAAACACCTTTTGTTGGTTTGGCTTTTCGGGAAAGGAAGGCGCAGTATCTGTCTTATTCTGCAGTGGACACGTACGCTTATAATCGATGGCATACATTTGGAGATAAAGTCGTCGGTTCAAATACCTGTCGCAAACTAGCCTCCAACTTGAGTCACAGGTGGATGCTAAACCGAACTCGAAATAGTATGATATCGCACCTAACTCCACACAAAGTGCGGGTGCGTCACCATTTCTCATAAGAAATCACACCCACAATTCTTCCGGTATGATTTTCTCGAATTTAGGGTACAGCAGCGACAACGACGGCGGCAGTGGCTTTTCGACCGAGGGATCTGTGTACGCTATCGCGTAATATATTTCGCACACACAAGCACACAACCTTTTTTTCTTACGGCTTAGACGGTTCTACGCTGTTAAAATTTATTCCTGCTCAGTACCTGGCAATATATTCACTAACAAAAAAGAAAGAGCTGTTAGACGCTGTCGAACATGGATAGCTAGCGTTAGCTCAAGGTATTTTACCGCTGGTGGCGCAGCAATGGATCTTCGATGCATGTTAGTTATAATCGAGGTTACGTTTTCGCTATATCCGAGATCATGTGGTATGCATGCATCTTCGTTATAACCATAGTTTCGTGCTTTGGTATATCCGAGATCACCTGGTATACATGTAACTTCGTTATAACAGATGTCACATGTTCGTTATATCCGGTCAGGTATTTTGCGTGCATCTTCGCTATAACCGATGTGGCATATTCGTTATATTCAAGGTCAAGGATCGATCCAGGAATAACGCGAAACTCGCACATAAACGCGGTAGAGCGAACACCCTAAAGCGAATTGTTGAACTAGTTGGTGCATGAACGGCGGAACCGCTGAGGAAAGGCGGTAGAATGCAACACAAAAGAATAGTCTCTTTGTGCTGCTGACAAGACCTCCGTCCGCGCAGCAGACAAGGGCACGGCGACCACGTTCTCGGACTCCGAGTTGCTGCGCAAGGTGCAGTTCCCCGTGGCGCGCGGCTCGCATGAGGCGGCCGCCGCCAAGACTGTGCCGCCGGCCAATGGGCTGGCCGAGGAGCTGCGCGTTTCTATTCAATGGAACGACATCTCGTGCACCGTGCCCATCATTAAAGGTGAGTGATGATGGGGCACCTCCGCGCTGGTGTCTCATGCCGAGTGATGTCTCTTATTGTTCAGCCTGCATCGAGTATGCCACAACGGTGTGATTAGTCTCAGTATTGTTCTGACGTGTGGATGCCGAGGGAGTAATTAGGTGTGGAAGGAGGGGGTAAAGCTGGAAGAAATAGTTAGTCGAAAGTGAGTGACTAACGTGAACTTTTTTCATTGCTGCCTCGTAAACACGTTTTCGTGCACAGAAGGTAAGACCTTGCGTAGAAGCCGCTTCTCGTGCTTAATCTCGAAGGGCAGATAAATAAAACTTACGGCTCCTAGATGCTTAAAACCTTGTCCTTTGCAAAGGCGTCTTGAAAAGCGGGCACTGAGAACACGTCTCAATAATATACGTGACAATTAGTCTGCATAAGCGAAATGTCTCGCATTTGATGGATAAAAGTGACGTTCGGTCCCATATAGTGTACGCTGTAGTGAATGGTACTTTATAACGTGGAGACAACGTGCCGCTGAAGCCAGCATTCTTACAAGTTTTTTTTTTTTTAAATCAATAGCGAGAAGAGTATGCGGTGATGATTTCAGGGCCTCGCATACTGAAGGTTCTTCTGCGGCTTAACCAGGTGACTTAACTATAGGGTTCAATGCTTCCGCACATGCAACATTTCACGCCCAACTTCAAAAGAAGCCGGTCGCGGATACTTCGACATGCATGACTACCATCTACGCGACTCTCTTGCTCTTATTTCAGCATCTTTGAGAAGAAAAAAGATGGTTCATAATCAGTGCGAGTCGGTGTGTTTGTTTAGAACGTGTTATCGTAACCGATTCCCAACTTTTGCGGCAAACTGCCCGATTACGCCTTGATTTTTCTCGTCCCTGCAACTATCACGGCTGCGGCTGACTTCCGCGCTCAGGAGTGTTCGAAAAGACGGTGGATTCCATGAACAAGCCTTCGAGGAGGAAGACTGCAGTTCGCTGCATGAGCGGCAGCGCGGGGCCGGGAGACTTGGTAGCCATCTTGGGGCCACCAAACAGCGGGAAGTCTACGCTGCTCAACATTCTTTCCGGATACTGGTAATGTGCCGCAGGCGATGCCTACCTTCGCTTTAGTTCCCAACTACTCATTCAGTGAAGCAAGTAGAATCGGTTACTAACTTTTACGGGGTACGTGTACCTGTAAAAAAATGCTTCAGCGTTGCCTCGAGACCAGCCTTCTGGTAACACGGGCAGCTGACAGAGCATGCCATCGGAAATTATGATCACCTTGCTCCGCTGCTTTTCACATCCGCATTTCGTAATCGTTTGTCACAGATAGTACATTTCGACTAGAACGCTAGTTTAATAGAAGAACGTCGCTATAAGAATGCACATTTTTTAAGTACGCTAAAGCTTACACAAAAGAACAACAGGAAGGCAGCCAACCACGAGTATGCCTGTGGACTATCAACAAATTGTTTGCTCACGTAAAGAAGCGCTTAAGCCTACACGAAGATCTTTGTAGACAACCTGCAGTACCCAGGTGGCTCTGAATTTGTTAGTTCGTGAACATCCTAAGGTGACTCTCACGCAAATCCGTCTGTTCATAACGTAACGCGTAACGCGCAGCCTAAGGATATTTACGCACTGTGTGATGTCAGTTCAAGTTAAAGTGCCCTTGGAGATAAAATTTCTTTTGTCGTTCACTAAGGAGTCCCTCATAGCCAATAAGAGTTAATTATTACCTAATTATTTAGGAATTATATACTTAAAAACTCGTTACCTCTCATCGACACCACTAGTTAACAAGATAAAAACAACATTAAAATAATGACATTCAAAACAAACCAGGTCTGCATCTCCTACATAAACAGTCGATAATCGCGAGAAAAAGATGGTTTTTAAGCATTCTTACGCATACAATGACAATACCCTTAGAATTCCTGCATATTTTTTTATGTCACAGTGTTCTTAAAAAGTGTGACCGCCAGCAGCTTAGGCCGTTACAAATGCATGAGCCCTTTTTGATTTACTTGACGCCCGCGTTTGGCTTATAACGTACGTTGCTTGGCTAGCCTCTCTCGACGTATCCCAGATAGTTGACGCACGCCCCGGGTAGCTCGGACAGCATGGGGAAGCTCGTTTCGATAAGCGCAAGAAGGTGGCGTGGGTAAGCACTGCAATGTGGGCGACAAACTGCCTGCACAGGTCTCTTTAGGCTGTGAGCTATGACGCTGCAATCGATGCTGCAAACTTCAGCGCAGGTTACTTATGAAAAGCTTGGCTCACTTGGAAAAAGAGAGGACCTAATTTCTTCAATCAAATTCGAGACGGCTTTAAACTCTAAGGCTGGGAATCACTTGGAAAGACCTTGGTTCGGAAATTTAGCTCAATGTGTGATTTTTTAGCTGCTAGCTTGCAAACCGATGAAGTTCTCGTGGCAGTTAGCAGCATACGACAAAGGCCCACACCCCTCGCGTGTTTTAAAATAACCCTGATTATCATTACCAAAATGCCGGGTTGCATCGTTCTGTACGAATGCATTGCAGACTCGTCTATATTGAAGACCCAGACGAATAAATATATGTCCGCTTATTTCCCTGTATATATGTAAAATCAATAATGACTGCAGGACGAAACTTCTCTGTTCACTGCGAAACACATTGCTCTACCGAATAATTTGCACCCGTTTGATCAGGGACATGAAAGAGTGCGTGCGTGAGCTTGCGTGCGGTTAAATAGAGGGAGGCAGCGTTGTCATTTTTTACTTCATGGTCGTTATGTAAAGTCGGCTGGTTACATATAACTAGAGAGTCAGACATGTCTCTCTGCTTTTGATTAACGAGTGGGCGCAGTGTTGCGTTAAGAACACGCATAGCACGTGAAAGCTTATACAGTGGCGTTAATGATGCTGAATGAAAAATTGTTGCTGAATCATCACTGTCATGAGTTACAGATGATCGAAATGTAATCTCTCGTGTCGCAACCGCTGAAAGCACCATTATAAAATTCTTTGTAGAGCTCAAAGTGTGGAAATATTAGGTCAACACTTTAATTATTTCATTTGTGTTTCATTTCTAGTAAATGATTCGTCAACAACAAATTTTTTTCCCTATTCATCAACTAGTTAACGTCTTGAGATGCCAATTTCAGCTTTTAAGGACTGTCAACCCTAGCAGAGGCAAAATTTATTCGCATTAACATAGGCGACGTGCGTTCACAAGTACTAGCTTTTACGGCAGGCTTATTAGTTGCGCATCACTCGTGAGTCTCCCTGCGGTATAAATTTCAAGAAGTGCTCGGATTGGCTTTTTCTACCACAACAATTTTTTTATTTCTTTTTTTTTATCCTCAAGTATTTCTACAAGACACTCCATCCAGCCCTAATCTCCTTCGAGTACATGACACTCGCATTAATCACTGTCATCTCGAGCAAAGGGTGAAGGATTCCGCTCGACTCCGTTTTCATGCTGTATTCTTTTATTTAGGGATATTACCCCGAAGCATTCCCTTCCAGCGAATGTCTATAGCTTATTTGTTACTAGAATTTGTTTTCGTTTTTGTGCGTGTGTTTTCAGGTTTTCTCAGTGGATGCGGCCATTTGAGAGGGAGCTCTCCAACAAAAACGCCAGCATTTCCAGCAGCCAGCATCAACTTCTACCCCTGTCCGAAAGACGAGACCGCTTTAGCACTTGCTGTCGTGTTAGCGGTGCCGTTCAATTAAAGTACCATCTCTCCTCTCATAATCAGAGACTGCGCATCGCTTCTAATCCCCCTACTTATCAATAGTTTTCCCTCTTTGAACGCAAATTTTTCTCCTTAGCGAGGTATTTCAAGCTTGATTGCTTCTTTTTATTTATTTCCGGCACCGTTCAATTCATTTTATCGATATCTAACGATTTAATCGACGAACGCAACAAGAATAAATAATGCCACAAAACAGTTTCACGAAGTGCATCATCAGTTCCGTATTAGTGTTCAAGTGACAAAAAAATACTTTTCAGCACATTTCAAAGCAACCCTGGATCAAAAAGAAAGCAAAAAAAAAATAATAGCAATTCATAGGCAGCAGTCCTCTCTTCAGACTCATTGCCTATCTCTTGTCGCATCGTCTTGTCTGTAATTTCACTCTGCCATGGCATAGTCTTGTTCTAGTTTCAGCATTCAAGTGCAATCCTCGAAAGAAGGTAAATGAAAGACAAGAAGTATTTCATTGCCCCCTCCACATCATTAGAAACAGCTTAACAGTTGCACATATTAGGGACAGTGTATCCATTTAGAAACTTGAGAGAGCTAGCACACTATAGAACCTAACCGTTCAAGACAAATCTACAGTCATGCGAGGAAGAGCAGACATGAAATCTCTGGCACACGCACGCTCCCGGGAGAAACGCATGCATGAACGCGGGGCGAGAAGCAGGGTAAGCCTAACGTGCAAATCTCTGAAAAGCCGGCATGAGCACAGAAGCGTCAGTGGAACATTCAGCGACGGCTGTGTGCCATCATACCTATCTTCGTTATTGAAAACAGTGCTGCGTATATACAAGCATCACTGTTCTAATCACCTAATCACAAGAATCACAATGCGAGTATTTAGTCTCACGCACCGTAAAACTGTTACGTACACAACTGAGCAGCTGGTATCCCACAGCAATTCAATACAAACCCTCGGCGGCCGCTTTTCGATAGGGGCAAAGAGCTAGGCGCCCGTGAGCTGTGCGATGTCAGTGCACGGTAAAGAACCATAGGTGGTCGAAGTTACCGGAGTCCACCACTACGGCGTCTCTCATAACCCTAGTCACTTTGGGACGTTAAATCCCACAAACCAACCAGCCAATCATGCCTATACCTAAATTAGCTAGCACCCGCTTTTTCAACGTTTGCAAACGTACCATGCGCACTTCTGAGCTGAACATACCACAAGCATTTAATTTAAACAAAAAGTGACGAGCGTCTACTTTGCTAACATCTCTTATCTACCTCGTGCATACTATGTCAGTCCTTTATAACTCTAAGGCTTCTTTCTCTGTACAATGGCATTTATAACGTTTTTCGGAGAGCGGGGGGGGGGGGAGGGGGGGGGGGGAGAGGGGGAATAAGGCACACTGTAGCTGTCAAAACAGATTTCTGCCTAGCGGGAACGCTTGTATGAAGAAGATAAAAAGGGGAAAACCAAATGAAAGAGCTTCGGAAAGCGCTGCTAAGGCGTATTTCCACGTGAGGTCGATGGTGGACGAGTTGTATGGCCGCGTTTGCGTGAATGCAGTTTGGAGCGGTCAGCGGATGTGCTGCCGCTGCTGTTTAGACGCCATAGGAGTGGCAACTCGATGCTGGTGCGCTAAACCAAACGATGGCGTATTAATTTATAACCTAGTGCGCGAATATTAATGGTCTGAATAGGATAACAGTAAAATTTCCGTGACCTTCTAGGCTTGGCGAGCTGAGTATCTGACGCAGCTGCTCCAATCGTTAGCGCTGCCTCGGGAATGGGTTGGTGCCTTAAAAAGGGAGACCCTGCTGACTTAAGCACATAATTTATTAACGATAGGGGAATATGTGCTTATTTATCGTAACATTTTCGGAGCACTGGTAGCTGCATCTGCATGATGCAAAGTTGTAAGCTGAAGTATCAGACCCCTCTGATGCCCACATATTCATTCGTTCTTTGTTTTTTGTTTTTTTTTTTTTTATTTGCCCCGGTACTGATACTTTTTCTCATGTTCCTTATGCGCGTGTGCGCCTTAGCGGACACACTCTTCGGGTTCATTCATTTTTAATAGCACAAGACGAAGAATTGTCAAAACAGGCGTTTAGCCTGGACACAAATGTGGCCTGGGATCGGGAAGTGAAGAGAGCGGAAGAAACTTTAAATCTGTAAATCCGAAATAGCGCGAGGGCAGCCCCCTATCGAGATAGTAACCAACAATAGAAGCTCCGCGCATAACGCCTTCGGGTAGCAGTGGCATTAGCAGCATTGCCGCATTTTCTATCTTACAAGATGCGACCATTGCGCAGAGCATGTGGAACGCAGGTTCAGTATATGATGCTACATGTATTATCGCCCGATGTAGTCGATTTGCATCTGCATTCTCGTCTTCGTTCACAGCGAAAGTTATTCTTTGTCGATCGAGGCATGTCTTTTTTTTTCTGCGCTTTTTTAAGCTGTTCTTTTTTTATGTGGCTGCTGGGCTAAGTTCAGAGCCCACAACTTTCCAGGTAACCTCAGTGTTAATCCCTTCCTCCCTTCGGCTCCGCGCGGTCGTGCATTTTCGAGCATGGTTAGTCTCGCGTTTCCGGAAAGCGCTGAAGCTAATTACCGCCGAACTGTTGTTGGAGCTCAAACGTGAATACGATCTCGTATACCGGAGTCGCTCTTTTTTTTTTTTCACCTTCTCCCTTTCACACCCCGAGTCAGGCGCGGTTCGCGTCCTGAATACGAACCAACACTTAGTCGAGGCCTGGCGACGGCGGCGTTTCCTGATGACGCTCACACACACTCGCGCGCGGTTCTGCCGCTACCCTGGACAGTGCGCCGCGTACAGAGCATGTTCGCGGCTTTTGTGGCCGAAAAAAACTGCTGCTTCGGTCGGTCGCACCGTTGCATTAGGCCCCACGGTAGACGTGGACTGCGGAAAACAAATGGGAATAGTGCCCGCGACTGTGGTTCAAGCCAGATCACGCGTAATGAGGTGACTCAAAAAGAATAGCCCAGGTGTTAGGAAGAAGTGAATCTACGACACTTGTTGAACAGTTTTTTTCTTTTTTTTTTTAACGCCTAGCTGACACAGTACACTGAATCTTGTGTTTTTGCTTTTTATGAAAGCAGCAGCAAGTCTTTCAGGCCGTGCAGTTAGTTGGGGTGACGACGATGATAATGCCAGCGAGAGTTAGGCACACTTAGCTTCGCTACATGGATAGAAGGCAATGTACAAAAGGAAAAAACGATAAAAAGCGTGATATTTGGAAGCGACTCTCACTTACAGTGCATTTTAACTTGCAGTGTCTGAAGCTTAGAAACTTTTACTGTTCGAAGTTGAACTAGCCCGCTCCACTCAGGCCCTGCCTGTTCCTTGCCTTACAGCAGAGAGGGATACGGCGGCGAAGTGCTCGTCAACGGCAAGCGGATGGGAGTGGACGCGGTCAGCGAACGCAGCTGCCACATCCCCCAGATAGACCTACATCTCGACTGCTTCTCGGTTAAGGAGACTTTGTGGATCGCCGCAGAGCTCAAGTTTCCCACCTCCACTGAGCGCAAGGATAAGTTTCGAGCGGTAAAACTTTATTCGTCTGTTATATTCATTTAGAGAATAAAAATAATCACACGAAGTAAATGTATCGCTGTCTGTAGACAGCGAGACCCCGTTAGCATGGAAGATATGGAGGAAGGTGCAAAGTAACGAGGAAAAAAAGGTTTGTCGTAGTGGAGGGACTCTGAGGTAATTTCGACTATGAAGTCCTTCAACACGTATAAAGCCCAGAACTCCTCTGCCTTCTACATTTCGATCTCCACCGATTCATTTATACCGCTTCCTCGCAACCAACGGCCAATTATGCGAGGAAGGTATTTTTAAGAAAGGAAAGGCACGTGCATTTGAAAGCATGTCTCAATGCCATGTCACGGCAGCGTGTCCAATCTGCCATTACCATTCGCAGCACTTTGCCGGTAATTTTTTTTTTCTCATCTTTTAAGTGATAGCAGTTCGGCAAATGGTTGTCAGATGTGAACTATTCCTCCTTAGCAGATGCTGGATAAATCTATATCTCTCTTTTTCGCTCGCTCGCTGGCAATGCCGATCACATTTTCACTAACCGAATCCAGTGAGGTATGCTCCCGTGAGGCGCAGGCGTGGCTTTGATGTTTGCGAAAACGTCTTGCGTGAAATAGAGAAATAATAGCGAAATAAAGATGCAATCACGTCGGGAGCTGGAGATAAGGTCCATGATAATCGTACGATCCGGCGTAAACATAAACGAACCTCTCTTGAGATTATAGCGTTTGAGAGGCAATCTTGAACTCCGGCGTCGATTAAAGCACGGAAGAGTATAATTTGTCCGTGTCTGACTGATGGCACATTTCAAGAGCATAGCTTCATGTGTTCTCCCGTGTTTGTTATGCAAAATGTCAGTATTCTGAAAAAGAAAAACTGGCATAAAACCAAGAGCTCCAAATTTAGAAAAAAAAAATAGGTGGCACAGTATCTTATAGAGACACTGGTGTGTTTATATATTGTCGTGACGCTGGGGCTATGGCGACCCGGCCTTCACTTGGTAGCGTGCAGAGACTCCGGGTTGAAGAAGGACTGAATCTTCGAAGTTGGTAAAATATGTACAAGCAGGTTTACTGGCACTTTGAGAAAACGTATTTACAAGAATATTTACATGAAGAAGAAGGGTACATCAGCAAAATGACAAGCGTTAAGAGTTCATAGCGAGAAGCGACTGGATGAGCCGTTTACCCAGGGCCCAGAGCGACATTTCGTGCTCTGCAGCGTCCTTAAAAACCCCCTATGTCCAGCCCCTCTCTGAAGATGCTGACCAACCAAATCCAGGGCACGCCCCTCAGGTATCGGCATCCAATCGAACACATCACTGCACTGATGGTCTGAAGCACTGACTGGTCCGGCATTCATTCGTTGGGCGTGATCACTTGTTGGCGGGAAAAGCTTGGGAACGGCGAGGAGAGGAGGTACATTTCTATTCTTCAGCAAAGAAACCACAGGCTGGTTCTGGGGGTTTTACTTCTCAGAAACCCGAGTGCACGTGGCGCCGCATAGGGCTCCCAACATGGTCCCTTTTCGACAATTGCAAATCTTTCCTGCATTCCCGGGAAATCACTTAATGGCCGTATGAGTCATGCTCTTCTCTTGTCCTGCACGTCAGCGGACATGTCACTCTGTCGTCTCCTTTGGATAGGAGGCATTCATCACTGGAGGATAGCACTTCTCGACTGGAAGGGTGAACAAAAGAAAGCACTTCCTGCTATTTCCCGCAGGGGGACGTTTCTTTGTGTTTTTCCAGACGTTCTCTTGACAGGGCCAATTTGGCATTTGCAGGTTGTCCACAAAGCAAAACATGCTTACAAAACAGGATTCCTGGAAACAGGCTCACTTAGAGCCAATGGACCATCACCACATATTCACAAAACTTTTCCATGCCCACAGGCGAACAATAGAGCGCGCAAATGCGGATGCTTGGTCGTAACAGCCTCCTCCCCCGCCAGAAGAGACTCGGAGGGCAGCAGTCCCAGCTGCTGCATGAAGAGACGACTTAATGGCCTGCACGTGAACGCTTGAAGCTCGCTGTTGCTTGTCGCGTTGTCTTGATTGTTGTAGGCCAAATTGCTCGAGCTGTCTGAAACTCAACCACATGTCGAAGCAAGCACTCGGCTCCCGTCTGAAGAGACCAGGTTAAAAGAAAACTGCCATTGTTGTTCGAGAAAAGCCCACTCTCAAGACGTTCAGGACCCACGTATTCCTCGAAAACCAAACGTGCTGCTTTACATAGTCATCTATATTCAAGCGCACAAAAAAAAAAAAAACCTGATTATCAATTTGGATACATGGTGAGGAACATCTCGGACCGCTTAGAAAGAGCGGCTAAGCGCGTCCGCATTCCCATTTAACTTCCCCTTTTTGTATCTTATTTCAAAATTGTACTGCTGTAAAATCAAGCTCCACCTAAGAAGGCGACTGTTCTTCGATGTCGCAGTTTGCAGCCAAGCCAGGGGACAATGGTCCGTCTCTACGGTGAATTTGGCCCCTCCAAGATAGCACTGCAATTTTTGAATGGCCCATACAATGCAAGCGCACTCTTTCTCTGACGCGCAATAAGCCCTCTCTCTAGAACTCAGTTTTCTGCTCAAGTAGAGCACGGGGTGCTCATTACCGTCGTCATCTCTCTGGCAGAGAACAGCACCTAACCCTCGATCACTGGCATCACACTGGACCGTGAATTCTCGGCCATAGTCTGGAGCTCGCAATACCGGACGGCTAATCAGCACAGCCTTCAGGTTTACGAAGGAGGCTTCCTTTTGTTCGTCCCAGACTACATTTGTCGGTTCTGTCTTGCGGAGAGCGTCGGTCAGAGGGCTAGCCAAAGCTGAATAGTTAGGGATGTAGTGATTGTAGTACCCAGTCAGACCCAGGAATGCTCGAATTTCCGTCTTCGTGCTCGGCCGCGGGTAGTCTGCTACCGCAGAAATCTTAATCTCGCTGGGTTTCCTGAAACCTTGACCTACATTGTGACCCAAGTAGTCCACGGTCGCCCTTGCCAGGCAACATTTCTCGGCCTTTACGGTTAGTCCAGCTTGACGCAAAAGGCTCAGTACAGCTCTTAGATGTACCATATGGTCCGCCCATGAGTCGGAAAAAACCGCAATGTCGTCTAAATAAGGCACCGCGAATGTTTCACACCCCTTTAAAACCCTATCCATGAGTCGGGAAAAACAAAATGGAGCATTTTTGAGCCCGAAACTCATCATTGTTGGCTGGTAGCTGCCCGTCGGAGTGACGAAAGCCGCGTATCTGCTGGCGCGTTCAGTGAGCGGTACTTGCCAGTATCCTCGAGTAAGGTCCAGCGTAGTCACATATGCCGCTCTACTGACCTGTTCTACTCTCTCCTCAATATTCGGAATAGGATACACTTGATCCCTGGTGAGAGAATTTAGCTTTCGGTAGTCTACCACAGGCCTAGGGTCTTTACCTGGAGCTTCTACTAAGATCATAGGCGAAGCATAATCGCTTTCCGAGGGTTTTATTACTCCCAATTCCAGCATGCGAGTTACTTCCCTATCCAGAATTTCTCTTTGCCTTGGAGAAAATCGGTAGCACCTTGATCGCACTGGCACGTCTGAAGTCAGCTCAATATCGTGCTCAGTCAAATCAGTTCTGCCTGGCCTGTCCACGAAGCAGGCCTCAAACTCTGTTATTATCTCGCCCAGATCGGACAGCTGGGATTTCTTTAGTTCTCCTCTCTGCTCCGTCTTTTTGAGAAGCTCCTGAGCGTTGCTTCCTTTTCCGCTGAGGCAAATCAAGTTGTCCCCCATCTCCTCGGGAAGGTTTAACGTTAGATTTACCACGGCTTCCCTCTGCACATAAGGCTTCATAAGATTGCAATGATAAATGCGCACTTCTTTACGCCTACCGGGAATTTTCACTGCGTAGTTAGTGTTAGAAAGCTTTGCAACGACTTCAGCCGGTCCTTCCCACTGTACTTCGAGCTTATTCTGCCTTGAACTTCTCAGCAACATCACCTGGTCCCCGATACAAAACGTCCTTTGACGGGCTGACTTATCATAGTACACCTTGGAACGAGCCTGGGCTGACTTCATGCTGGCCTCAACGAGTTCCTTAGTGTTATGTAAGCGATTCAAGAGGTTCAGAATGAATTCTACTACTGTTGGGTCTTCTCCGCGCCCCTCCCAGGCTTCGCGCACCATTCGCAAAGGTGAGCGCAGTGACCTTCCGTACACCAACTCGGCTGGGCTAAATCCAGTGGATTCGTGCGGCACTGACCGCAAAGCGAAAAGCGCTGCAGGCAGGCAGGTATCCCATTCGCGCTTGTTTTCATAGCACAGTCCCCTCAGGACTCGTTTGAGAACAGAGTGCCATCTTTCTACGCTGTTGCTCTGCGGATGATGGATCGAGCTATGCACTACCTTAATGCCGCATCGCTCGAGAAATGAGGTGGTGAGGACACTCGTGAAAACGCTACCCTGATCACTTTGTACCTCGGAAGGGAATCCAACTCGTGCAAACACTGACAGCAGCGAATCCACTACACTCTCGGACGTCACCTCGCGCAGCGGAACAGCCTCTGGAAACTTTGTGGCTGGGCATAACATAGTGAGGATATAACGGTACCCTGACTCGGTCACAGGAAGTGGCCCAACTATATCTATTACTAACCGGTGAAACGGCTCGGTAATGATTGGTACTAACACCATCGGAGCTTTCCACTTATCTTGCGCCTTTCCAACCCGCTGGCACGTGTCGCATGACCGTACAAAATTTTCCGTGTCCTTAAAACATCCAGGCCAATAGTATTCTTGCAACAGCCTCTGCTTTGTTTTCTTTATTCCAAGGTGACATGACCACGAGCTGCCATGGGAAAGTCGCAGTAAGTCTCCGCGGTACTTTTGGGGAACGACTAATTGGTCCCGCTCTACTCCGCGCTTATCCTTGAATAAGCGATACAGCACTCCCTTTCTCATCTCGAAAGAAATATTGTTTGCTGTCTTAGTGGCGCGGTGGCGCTCCCTTATCTCCTGTATATTGGGATCATTGGCTTGCTCTATAGCTAAGTCCTCTCGGGTTCCACTTAAAAGTCTCGTGAGATTACTAGACACTGGCGGCAAGAGGTTACTCTCAAGAACGTCCTCATTCCGCGTCTCATCAAGCTCACTTTCAAGTTGACTTATCTGAGATGCCTCGCTCTCAAAGTTTTCTGACCTGCTATCTTCCGCATTTACCATTGTTTTAACTGCCGTTTCCTCCGCTGTGGATTTTTCTGGAATGAGCAGTGTAGCTAGTTCTCGCGCCTTTGAACGTGTTAAGGCTTGCACAACTCTGTCTCCGAAAAGGATGCCCCTCTTTCGCAGCAGCATGTCCGATTTGTTGGAGAACAAATACGGATAGCACTTAGGAAGCTTTCCTGAAACGGCAGCCTCGGTTGTTAATTCGCCGAAAGGGCCCTCGATGACCACGTTCGCGATCGGCAAGCACACACTCTGTTCCTCAACTACCTGTCGGATCCATGCACACTGTCCTGTATAGTCGGAAGGCGATACATACGCCGGATGGACAACATCCATCGTTGCGGCCGAATCGCGCAGTACCTTGCAAGGCTTCCCGTTGACTACTAGGTCATGCAGGTAGGGTTCTAAAAGCTGCATATTTTCATCGCAGTCCCTGACATACGAGAAAGCAATCTTTTCTTTCCGGCAGTTGACGGCAATGTGACCCTGCTCATTACACCTAAAGCATGTGAGCGGCTTCCTAGCCTCAAGCTTATTCTTTGTGTTCTGCACGTTGGTCACTTCCCCACTTTTCTCACTGCCGTCCTTTCTAGGGAATTTGCCTGAAGAAACCTTCATTTCTTCGTTTCCAACTCTAGCAAAGTGCCTTTCCTGACGGTTTTTCATACTGAACTTGGGATTGCGGGGCCTATCCACTGCTGGGTTGCTGAATTGTCGGCGCGAAGCATACTCCTCAATAAGTTCGGCAGCTTCAGTTGCCGACTTAATTTCGCCTCGGTCCTGTAACCAATTTCTTTCTTTTTCTGGGAGGCAGTTATAAAACTGCTCCAAAAGAATTTGCTCGACTACAGCGTCCCTATCACTGTAGGAATCTGTGCTCTTTAGCCACTCGCCCAAATTAACTCTTAAATTGTACAGGAATTCAGGGTAACTCTCGTCCCTGGACTTAGTAGCTTTCCGAAAACGTTGTCTGAACGCCTCGGCGCTAAGCCTATACTTTCTCAGAAGGCAAGCTTTGACCTTCTCGTAGTTGTCCGCGTCCTCCTTGCTTAGCCGCGCGACAACCTCCGCTGCCTCGCAGGGCAGAACCGTCAATAATCTCTGAGACCAAGTGTCTCGCTGGAAGGACAGTTTTTCGCAGGTTCGCTCAAAGTTAGCCAGATACAGACCGATATCCCCTGATATCACATATGGCTGCATGTACTTTGACATCTTGAAATCTGCCTCCTTGTTGAGAAGAGGTACCGCTAGCTGGGGACAATTGCCCGACCTCTTGCTCAACTCTAGTTCTAATTTCCGGAGCTCAATTTCTTGGTCCAGCTTTTTTGCTTCTCTTTCACGCTTCTTTTCCTCTTTTTCCCACTCACGTTCGCGCTCCCTTTCCTCTTTTTCCCTCTCAAGTTCACGCTCACGCCTCTTTTCCTCTTTTTCCCGCTCTTTCTGCTCTTTTTCCCGCTCCTTCTGCTGTCTGAGCTGTTCCTTTTTTTGACCGATGAGGTTCCATGCTTCACTGAGCTCCTCATCATCGGCTCCCAAATCTGTGATTGCCTTTATAATCAAAGGTTTTCGTGCTAACCACTTGTATCAATTCCCAATTCCTCACACAATTGCAACAGTTCCGGTTTCTGCAGCTTTTGTAGGTCCATGATCGCTCCGAGTGTCGGCTACTTCCAAAACAACAGTGCAAACTACCAAACCTAAAGGCGTTTCCACACTCTCTTTACCAGTTCTAAAATCTAACCCTGTTCTAGAACCTGGTCCACATCAGAAGAAAAGCCAAGCACTCACCCACACATGCGATCGATGTTCCGAGCTGCCCTCTTGTTGGCCGATTGTTGCTCCTGCTTGTTGCTTGAGATGCCACCTCCGATCACAAGGTGTTGTGGCTTGTAGCTTCAGATCCACCTCCAATCACCAGATGTGATGGCTTGTAGATTCAGATCCCACCGCTGGTCACCAGTTGTCGTGACGCTGGGGCTATGGCGACCCGGCCTTCACTTGGTAGCGTGCAGAGACTCCGGGTTGAAGAAGGACTGAATCTTCGAAGTTGGTAAAATATGTACAAGCAGGTTTACTGGCACTTTGAGAAAACGTATTTACAAGAATATTTACATGAAGAAGAAGGGTACATCAGCAAAATGACAAGCGTTAAGAGTTCATAGCGAGAAGCGACTGGATGAGCCGTTTACCCAGGGCCCAGAGCGACATTTCGTGCTCTGCAGCGTCCTTAAAAACCCCCTATGTCCAGCCCCTCTCTGAAGATGCTGACCAACCAAATCCAGGGCACGCCCCTCAGGTATCGGCATCCAATCGAACACATCACTGCACTGATGGTCTGAAGCACTGACTGGTCCGGCATTCATTCGTTGGGCGTGATCACTTGTTGGCGGGAAAAGCTTGGGAACGGCGAGGAGAGGAGGTACATTTCTATTCTTCAGCAAAGAAACCACAGGCTGGTTCTGGGGGTTTTACTTCTCAGAAACCCGAGTGCACGTGGCGCCGCATAGGGCTCCCAACATGGTCCCTTTTCGACAATTGCAAATCTTTCCTGCATTCCCGGGAAATCACTTAATGGCCGTATGAGTCATGCTCTTCTCTTGTCCTGCACGTCAGCGGACATGTCACTCTGTCGTCTCCTTTGGATAGGAGGCATTCATCACTGGAGGATAGCACTTCTCGACTGGAAGGGTGAACAAAAGAAAGCACTTCCTGCTATTTCCCGCAGGGGGACGTTTCTTTGTGTTTTTCCAGACGTTCTCTTGACAGGGCCAATTTGGCATTTGCAGGTTGTCCACAAAGCAAAACATGCTTACAAAACAGGATTCCTGGAAACAGGCTCACTTAGAGCCAATGGACCATCACCACATATTCACAAAACTTTTCCATGCCCACAGGCGAACAATAGAGCGCGCAAATGCGGATGCTTGGTCGTAACAATATGTATTAGAATTTGCAGTATGAAAAAGTGATGACGAGGAGAGGAAAAACAATACAAATAAACAAAACGCCCGCCATGTCGTGTTGATTTCTTTCCTTGTTAGTGTCTTTTTCGTGCTGCGGATTTTTGTAATCTAGTTTGATAGCCTGTAACATGCAAATGGTCTCTAATACATTTGTTTTTCTTCCCAGCTGATTTTATCTACTTAGAGAACACTCTTATTTTAAATTTACGAGTGTTGGCATTAAGAATCTCTCTTGTGTACAGCACTGAGTCAAATATTTCGAGATTGCACGTCAGCCGCGCTTTAACTTAAAATATCTGTGATGGTTAACACCCCTGAATGCATTCAAACTCTCATAAACATATGTAATGAACATATCCTACCACACCGTTGAAATTATTATAAAATTCTACAAGTAGGACTGACTCAAGTCGCAAAATAGACCTTAACGAGACGGTATAAGTCCGAGACGTTAACGAGTCCGATTAGGAACAATTTTTGAAGAAAAAAAAATTTTACTCAGCAAATTCTTTTACAACGTATACGGCTTTCTTTAGCATAACCTTTAAAGTAATGCATAATCCGCTCTGTTTGAAATACAGTGCGTTCAACTGTCATGTTCACAATTGGTTGAAAAGGCACTGAGTGTCGTAATGCATAGGCCCAAACGGTTACGAAGATTGAGAGGCTGAGGATTCTGAAATTTTATTTCCTGCTTCTCCGCTCTAGCTTTAAACATCTGTTCTCTGCGCAATCAATGGCCGCTTAGCAAGTGCCCATATGCATTACAAATAAATATCGGCCCTCCTATTCGGAAGAATTTAGAAATTCGTCGCGTGTTCGCCATCATCTCCGTTCCAAATTCCTCCCATGGTGGGTGTAAGTTAGCGGGAGAAAGTTTTGTTCCGAATTATTACGTATAACTCCTTGCCTTGTTGCATGCCTCCTTGCCTTGTTGCATGCCTCCTTGCCTTGATGTCCCACGTGGTTATAAAGCTTAGGTGCAACGCCGAGAAGCGCGTCTCTCTGTGGGAGCAGCTTACTGTTAACTTATTGAAGGCACAATACCACAAAAGACTGGGAGAAGGTTGAAAGCACGAACTCTTGGAGGAGTTGGTTCTGCATGATGGATAAGAAGCACCACAGCGTCACACCACATGACCTAAGAATAGAAGGTTAAACTCGCAAAACATTTAGTAACAGATCATCATCATCATCATCATCAGCCTGATTATACCCACTGCAGGGCGAAGGCCTCTCCCATATTTCTCCACTTAACCCTGTTCTGTGCTAGCTGCATCCACTTGACCCCTGCGAACTTCTTAATCTCATCCGCCCACCTAACTTTCTGCCGCCCCCTGCTACGCTTTCCTTCCCTTGGAATCCAGTTTGTTACCCTCAGCGACCATCGGTTATCCTCTCTTCGCACTACAGGCCCTGCCCATGTCCATTTCTTCTTCTTATTTTCCACTAGAATGTCGGTAACCTGAGTTATTTCTCTACCCACTCTGCACGCTTCCTGTCTCTTAATGTTACCCCTACCATTTCTCGTTCCATGGCCCTCTGGGTTGTCCTCAACTTAAGCAGAACTCTCTTGGTTAGCCTCCACGTTTCAGCCCCATAGGTGAGTACAGGAAAGATGCAACTGTTATATACTTTCCTCTTTAGCGATACCGGTAAGCTGCTAGTCATAATCTGTGAGTGCTTGCCAAATGCGCTCCATCCCAATCTTATTCTTCTTGTTATTTCTTTTTCATGGTCCGGATCTGCGGTTACTACCTGTCCTAAGTAGATATATTCGCCTACTACTTCCAGTACTTCGCTACCTAATGTAAACTGCTGTTCCTTTCCGAGGCTGTTGAACATTACCTTAGTCTTCTGCATATTGATTTTCAAGCCTACATTTCTACTTTTCCTGTCTAGGTCATCAATCATTATTTGCAGTGCATCCCCCGAGTTGCTTAGCAAGGCAATGTCATCAGCAAATCGCAGATTACTGAGGTATTCTCCATCTACCCTTATCCCTAACTGCTCCCATTCCAAGTCTCTGAATACTTCCTCTAAACAAGCTGTGAATAGTACTGGGGAGATTGTGTCTCCTTGCCTAACACCTTTCTTTATGGGAATTTTGTTACTTTCTTTATGCAGAACTATGGTTGCTGTGCAGCCACTATATATATCTTCCAGCACTTTCACGTACGGCTCGTCTACCCCCTGATTTCGCAACGCCTGCATCACCGCCGAGGTTTCCACTGAGTCAAATGCTTTTTCGTAATCAATGAATGCTATGTATAAGGGCTGGTTATATTCCGAGCATTTTTCTATCACCTGATTGATGGTATGGATATGATCGATAGTAGAGTACCGTTTCCGAAACCCTGCCTGATCCTTTGCTTGATTGCAGTCTAAGGTTGTCCTGATTCTATTAGCGATTACCTTAGTAAATACCTTATACGTAACAGACGGTAAGCTGATTGGTCTGTAATTTTTAAGGTCCTTAGAGTCCCCTTTCTTGTGAATGAGGATAATGTTTGCATTCTTCCATGGTTCCGGTACCGTCGATGACACCAGGCACTGCGTATACAGGGTGGCCAGTTTTTCTAGCACGATATTCCCCCCCCCCGTCCTTCAGCAAATCTGTAGTTCATCTGATCCTCTCCAGCTGATTTTCCCCTTTTCATACTTTCTAGTGCTTTCTTGACCTCGTCCTTTGTTACTGGTGGAACGTCCGACTGCTTTTCCCTACCGCCAATCTCATTACAGTCCTGACTACTTTGGCTACTGAAGAGATCTGTATAGAACTCCTCGGCTACTTTGACTATCTTGTCCATATTAGTGATGACGTTGCCCGCCTTGTCCCTTATCGCACACATCTGGTTTTTGCCTATGCCCAATTTCTTCTTTACCGCTTTAAGGCTTCCCCCGTTCTTTACAGCATGCTCAATTTTCTCCATGTTATAATTCCTTATATCGGCCACCTTGCGCTTATTGATTAGCTTTGATATCTCGGCCAATTCGATCTGGTCTGTTGAATTGGAAGCTTTCATACTCTGGCGTTTCTTAATCAAATCTTTCGTCTCCTTAGACAGCTTACCGGTATCCTCTCTAACTATCCTACCGCCTACTTCTACCGCGCACTCAGTAATGATATATCTGAAATTATTGTTCCTTGCCTCTAGGGTAATGTCGCCATCCTCAGTTAGAGCTGAATACCTATTCTGTAGCGACATCCTGAACTCTTCTGCCCTTCCCCTCACCGCTAATATGTTGATGGGTTTCTTTCTACTAATCTGTTGCGTTCCTTCTTCAGATTTAGGCTAATTCGGGACCTCACCATCCTGTGGTCACTGCATCGCACTTTCCCGATTACCTCTACATCTTGCACAATGGCGGGGGTTGAACACATTATGAAGTCGATTTCATTTTTAGTCTCTCCGTTAGGACTTTTCCATGTCCATTTCCGGTTCTTCCGTTTGCTGAAGAAGGTATTCATGATTCGTAAGTTATTGCGCTCTGCAAACTCAACTAGTAACTCCCCCCTGCTATTCCTAGAACCAATGCCATAGTCACCTACTGCCTTGTCTCCTGCCTGTTTTTTCCCTACCTTGGCATTGAAGTCACCCATTAGTACAGTATACTGCGTCTTTACTTTTCGCATTGCCGATTCTACATCTTCATAGAAGCTTTCAACTGCCTGGTCATCATGACTACATGTAGGTGCATAGGCCTGTACAACCTTCAGTTTATGCCGCTTATTAAGCCTAATTACGATGCCTGCAACCCTCTCATTAATACTATAGAATTCATCTATATTACCCGCTATATACTTATTGACAAGGAAACCTACTCCTAGTTGTCGCCTCTGTGGTAAGCCTCGATAACACAGTACATGCCCATCCTTCAGTACAGTATATGCCTCATTCGGCCTCCTAACCTCACTAAGCCCTATGACATCCCATTTCATGCCCTCTAGTTCCTGTAACAGCACTGCTAAGCTAGCTTCACTAGCTAGGGTTCTAGCATTAAACGTTGCCAGGGTCAGTTTCCAATGGCGGCCTGTCCAGCGGAGCCAGGCTTTCTTAGCACCCCCTGCTGCGTCACAGGTCTGAACGCCGCCGTGGTCAGTTGATCCGCAGCCGCTGGTGACTAAGGGCCGGGGTTTTATGGAGCTTATCATAGGAGGTTGTACCAGATAGTAACAGATACCCAACTGTAATATTATGCAGAAAAAAGCTAAATAAGAAAGTAATATGAATGTAAAGCATTCAAAGTGTTTTTGTGGCAGCATTAGGAAACAATGACGTAACCATCGAATGAAGCAATGACCGCACGTCGAACTTGGGGACGCCTGAAGGGGCATGCATTTTACAGCTTGCTTAATTAATAATCCCTTAATTATTGCAATTTATTGCTTCGATTACAATCACACATAACTATGTGAAAGACCACCCAGCATATATAACACAGCTCCGTTTTAAATGTGCCGTATGAATGAGACTGCGTGGTCTAGGGGTAGCTTGTCTTCTCTCGAGGCACGTTCGATTGCCACCTCACTCTAACATCTTAAATGAGCTGAGCTCTCAGCAACTTGGTGACGTCATGTGGTCTCTTGGCGTCACACAACCCGACGCCCAATCACTGCGGACATGTCACTTGACAGCTACCACCTTCCCGCGACTCTTCGTTCTCTGAGCAGCCAATCTATTAGCTCATGATCTTTTCTGTACCCTTATTTATTTTTCTGTTCCCGCAGTAGCAAGAAACAGCAAGAGCAGTATTAACTATTGCTGTTATGTAGGCTTAAGTGCATGACGCAAGCCCGTAAGAACCCTATCGCTTCATTGGCAGGTTGTGAACGCGATGGAGCGCTGGGGCTTGATGGACGTGCGGCGTGTCCCAGTGTCCCTGGTCAGCAAGACTCATCGGCGCCTGCTGACGTGCGCCGAACAGCTCATCCGACCGCAGCCGCTCATATTCGCCGACGACCCAACAAGGCAGGCACAGCCCGCGTATAGCCCGCGCATTTAAGACTTCACTTCACCCACTAGCACGGAAGACTGAAGGTTCAGCTTCCCTGCAATTCATTTAATTGAACATTGTTTACACGACTACGGCTCCATTCACCGCACGACAGTAAACTATAAACCACGTTCTTGTATCTTACACGTGCAAGTAATATAAAACCCCATGATTGTTCTTGCTTAACGTACAAATTTACTTTTTCTCACTCCACGATGTTGAAAGGGCAATGAAGGCTACTAGAAAAAAAACCACTTGAGACCTAGGAAGTGTACTTAGAACTCAAATGAAGTATACTTCTTTGTATTTCGGGTACCTTTGTAGTGCTTGCTGCACCACTTATTCGGCGTATGGCATGCTTTTTTTATCCTCAGAAACGTGGATGCAACGCAGGCACACATTTGCTTCCGGACGCTCAAATACCTGGCCTACAAGGGCCACACAGTGATAGTTGTCATCTCGAACCCAACCGTCCTCATGCTCAAGTATATCACGAAGGTGAGTAGACCACAGTATTTGTATCTTCTTTTTTTTTTTTTTCATCCCTCGCGGAGAAACTAGAGCGAATCACTGTAGCGAGTAACATCTTTGTGCACACAACACGCGTCGAGAAGTCAGCGCCACACTTTTTTTTTTTTTTCAGGCAACATACACACGGGAAAGCTCAAAACTGTGCTTCTAGCCTATATCAAGCGGAAGGTTATAGTCTCCGTGACTGTGCGCAAGAGCGCCATATTGAAGGGATCGTATTAAGTCTTTAACCGCTCTAAATTAATTTCAAAAAATTTAGCAGGAAGCCAGGAAAGTAAAAAAATAATTGAACCCAACCTATCGAGATCAAACGTATATAGCTCCTCATGTGATCATTACTATAGTATGTTACCTTTAACACATCTCCCTATTTGTACGTGTGTTTTCTCTGGGTTCCTAAAAACATGAACCACACAAAACCTTGAATTAAACTACAAATAACCTAGAAGAAACAAGGGTGATGAACTTCTCCGTTGTACTTTATTAGTAGTGAAATATCGCTGCTGAATACAATACCGTAAGCCTATGCTTATTTAATTCTGGATATGTGCAGCTGCTGCTCGTCATCGGTCGAATTTGCTTGCTTTATGCAGACGCTGAGTGGCTGATATCATATTGTCACGTACTCGGTGACTCGAGGCACCAAGAAGTTTTATGACATGGGGTCAGCCATACACAACGGCACAAAACAGCACAGACGCGCAAGCGCGAGCAACCCTTTATTCTCTTACAAACTTCGTTATCCCCCCTCTTCAGTCATGAGCTACCTGGCAATGTTAGGTGGCAATATTATAATATACTTGTCCTGTATGCGAACTCACCTACAGAAGTTTAGACAGAATACAGACATTTCGTTATCCCGCCCCCCTGGGTCTCTAGCCCTAAATTTTTTATGTGATTCTAGGAATGTGTAAAGAAGCTGAGAGGTTAACAGGAAAAGTTGGTTCCCATGAAAAGTGCACAGCTAAATTGGCGTAAATGAGCTTACACATCCAGGGCGGACATATACGGCATGGCAGCAGAACATGATGACAATGAAAAGCCATGTATGTGCCACTCCCACTACTAAAATATATCAAGCATAAAGACCTTACATCACCAAAGACCTTTATGATGAATTGGTATATGCTTCCAATTGTTGGTAGGCGGGGCTTCTGCACTTATCCCAACATTATATGCCTATGAACAAAGAAAATTACCGCAAGAATAATGACTAGGCCGTACATAATTAGAACGCTGAGAAAATACGGGCATCATAGCAAACCCTTGTCGTAGTACTCTGCTTAGTATTGCGCACCTCTTATTACTGCACGAGCCTGACAATCCAATTGGTTTTCATCGTAATTCGATGTGATGCACGTTATCAATTTTCAGATACTAAGAGTCCCGCATCGACTTTGTTAATGCTAATTTCCCTCACCAACTCTTTCCTAACCCACTGCCCCTAGTCCCCAGTTTTCAAATAGTAAAGTTTAGCAATCAATTCATTATATAATTAATCAAACAAAAACATACCGAACAGCAATAAGCAAAAATTGGTGCGCTTTGAAATATTGTTCATCTTGCTTTTCTTTTTTTTTTCGTTTGGTTGAGACTTGTGGGAGACAGCTAAACGTCATACTATCCGCCTGAGCCATTCGCTCTCGCGTTTTTACAAATATCGTACGCCCGCAATGTTTTTCGATTCATCATTTTACAATAACCATCACCTAAGAGAGAGAATCAGGGTTGTTGGGCTCGGCCATGTACTTTAGGAAAGGCAGCAATCATTCACAGAATGCAGAGATGTCGGTCGACCTAGTGTGAGCTGCGCACTCGAGTCACGCTGCGTGTACAGTCGCTTTCTCTAGGCAACCACCTTCGGTCGCCTGCGGTCGAAATTGGATCGAACACTAAACATGCACCGTAACCTCACTTCATAAGCGTTTTCGACGTGTACTTAGTTGAAAATGCAGTCGCCACGGTAAGGATCGAACGTGGGAAGCTTCATAGCGGCAAAAACACAAAACCTGCATTATGAAAGAGCACTGAACAAGGGTAGAGGGGGAGCCTGAGCTCGCAAGCCGAGCCAACGTTCCGACAAGGCCACTTGTCGAAACATTGGCTTGCGAGCTGAAGCAATCCCTCTATACCCTTGTACAGTGCTCTTTCACACTGTGTGACCATCTTCTTTCTCTCGTTCTACCCTGGATCCATAAACTGCATTAGGGACATGACATATTTACGAACAATGAAAACATTTCACAAACTCACTACGGCAATCAGTTGCGATTCTTCTTTATTGCAAGTTATTCGTGTAGCAATAATAAAAAAGTGTGTTTAAGTAATGTTTGTTTATACCTGCAGATAGGGACAAAATTATCTAGACCACACGTCTAGCGATTTTGAGCTAGAGCCAATAAATAAATAATCACCTTATTTCTCTAGCACACAACAAATAACTAAAGTCAAACTTTCACCTCAACAAGCATGGTCCGATACTACTGGCCGATACGAAAGTTATGCGCTTTGTTTGCAGTTTGCGCGTTCCACAAATTTTTTCCCCTGATAGTACGCTTTTCTTGTGACATTAATGTCTCACAGGCAGAGCACGCTTTAAAGGAGAATATGCGTGCAGATAGGGACAAAGGTCTCAAGACCACACGTCTAGCGATTTTGGACTAGAGTCAATAAACAAATAATCACCTTATTTCTCTAGCGCACATAAAAAAAAATAAAGTCAAACTTTCACCTCGACAAGTATGGTCCGAGACTACCGGCCGATACGAAAGTTATGCGCTCTGTTTGCAGTTTGCGCATTCCACAAAGTTTTCCCCCCTGATAGTATGCTTTTCTTGTGACACTAGTGTCTCACAGGCAGAGCACGCTTTACAGGCGAATCGCAAAAAAAAAGGGGGGGGGGGGGGGGGGGGGTGATGTTATCGAACGTTGTCGTGCAAACGGAACATAAATGATTCAGGCGCGTGGACGAGAACTTAGCGAGGTTCACAAACTCTGGTATATGTAATAAACCACAGTGCATATCGAATAAAATAAAAGAATTTGTATGGCACGCCGAGAGGATTCGCAAGAAATAGCATAGTATTTATTTAATTTCACTAAATGCCCGCAATTGGGAATTACAGACAGCAGCACGATTATAAATGATCAGAAACGCACCGTAGGCGAAGCTGAGATTGAACATATGAGGAAAATTTTGAAAAAAATGTGCAGTGATGTCGTACGCAAAGCAAGCTATGTCGTACGCAAAGCAAGCTAAGGCATTGTTCAAAGTAGCACAGAGAAGAACGAAGTATAAACAAAGGAAAAGATATACTTACAAAAATGAAATAGAATTTGTTACACGCACAGGAGTCGGTCACTGATGGATTTTAGAGTTAAAATTTTTGAGTAATAAAGCTAGTTAAAAAGATCGTGATTCGGTATCGCTGACGACGATCTGTGGCAATGCATTGCATTCATTTACTACCAATACTAGCAATGCTTTTTAGATATTCAATTTCTCGAGCAAATATTCATGCGGACTTTATGCTCATGGTCTAAGCGAGCTGAGCAATGAGATGAATAAAAGAGATGATTTCGAAAGAATGGCTGAACGCTTTGGTATAATGTATAGAACCGAGCAAATTGCTGACATGTGGCAAGAGGCAGATTGAAGGTTCACGGTGTGTTTCAGTACTAATCCGCTGTGACGTGAGTAAAGTGCCATATGACTCTGCCTACTTTGTTTTATTTACGTTATTTTTTTTTGCACAGCTTCGATAGTATTTGTAAGAGCTGAGTGAGTATGTCGTGCAATATACACATATTCAAGGGATGGTCTGATCATCCTCATTCGAGTAAGCACTGTGCCTTAATTATTTTTAAAAAGGCAATTTTTTAGAGCGTCATTATGTATTCTGTGCGAGTATGCCAGGTTATAGGCTGTGGCTTAGAAGTACTCTCAGATACTAGATTCATAATACATATTCAATTTTTTATTACGTTAATATTTATCTCAAACGTTCAGCACCATTTTATTAGTTCTACTCAATTAGACTGAAGCGCTAGAACATCTTTGCAGCTATCAATTTTCCTGTAAATTACGCTGTCAACTGCGAAAACACGTATAGATGCAATTATATTAAATGCTCTACCATGTACATAAATGAGAGAAAATCAAGTACTCAAATACTGAACCTTGCAGGACACCAGATATTACGTGAGATGTTTTCAAAATGTAGTTTTCTATTCTGATCGACTCGTAAAAAACGGTTATCAAGTGTTCGAACCATGTTGCTGTTTTATCGCCTACTTATAAATCACGGGCATTTATAAGCAGTTGTGAGCAATAAGATCAAATCTCTTCAAAAATCGATGTAAATGCCTCCGTGGAGTAGGACATGTGCGGGCACTGTTGAAGGTTCGCGTGTCCTCTCCAGTTTTTTGTACGACTGTACATAAAGAATGTGAAAACAGGAAGTTTGATAGTATGCTGCGAAAATGTGCCTAAAGAAACTTTATTTGAAATCACGGGCTTGCTATGGATTGAAGGGGAAAGCCAAACAGCCTTGTTGAGGTCGGTCTTTGTTTTGATCAATGTTTTGTTTTTAGCTAGTTATGGCCAGGGCTTGTTCGGTTTTATAATTGTTTGGATTGTTTCGGCGCATTTCGATTACACTGGTAGTAGCTGTAAAGTAAGTAAAGATGCTTCCTCGGAACTGGAATTTGTTAGTGTGTAACTACAGCCTGACAGTAAAAACGCAGAAAAGAGAAGACAGGACGACACGTCGTCTTGTCTTCTCTTTCGTGCGTTTTTACTGCTAGGTTGTACACACTATCATTAACCAACTAGCTCAGATTAGGATCATCCTGTAGAATTTGTTGAAGCACGCGCCTCTTTATTCTGGTTATTCGTAGCAAAATAGCGCAATAAGTCGTCTTGTCTTCTCTTTTGGGTTTTTTTTTTTTTTTTACTGCTAGGTTGTACACACTATCATGAACCAACTAGCTCAGATTAGGATCATCCTGTAGAATTTGTTGAAGCGCGCGCCTCTTTATTCTGGTTATTCGTAGCATAATAGCGCAATCTCTCGCGTAACAGCTGAATTTCGGGAAAAATTATTCCCCAAACGTACTGTCATTGACTTCGCGCACCAGTATATGCATACTGAGCAACGCCTCTATTTTTGTTCTAGCGTTGAAAAAATGCACAATTAATGGCCGGTCAACGACGGAGCGGCGCTGGCCTATGTGGTGTGAGCCTTCAATGTCGGCAGCGTTTATCTGAAGATGAGCGGAAGAAAATCATTTACAATGCACTCGTCCCAGACGCGGCGGTTACTTTTAGATGGAAGCGAAAGGCATGGCGCCGGTGTGCTGTGCGATGTCAGTGCAAGAGCCCCAAGTAGTCGAAATTTCCGGAGTCCTCCGCTGCGGCGTCTCTCATAGCCTGAGTCGCTTTGGGACATTAAATCCACCAAACCAAACCAAACTAAACCAAATCAAACCACTTACAATGCATTCCGGGTCGGCAGACTCCTAGCTTAAAACCAGCAGCTCCATTGACGACCAAAGTCAAACAGCAGATGGGCAGCATAACACAAGGAAATCCGGTTAAAATAAGAAAGATCGCGCCTTAGTAAACGTGGATATATGTGGCCATAAATCGTGAGGTGTCGATAGCAACCACCCACCTTTGTAGCGATTCATGACACTGGCTTCAATATTGCGTCATGGCCTTTGTCCCAAAAACACTAATCGCTGACTGATGTGAGGGACGCGCAGTAGTTCTTTTGACGACCAGGGTCAAACAGCAGTGGGATAGCATGGCCCCAGGCGACCTTCTGGGCGCTAAACAAAAAAAAAAAGTAAGTACTAGTCGATTAGTTATGTGGCCAAGAATCACCAGTTTTGCGCACTGCCGTAAAATTCAGTGCTCACGCTTATATCTGTGATTTACATTATCGACGCAACAAGGCTTAACAGGGGTAGTCAGCATACATATATAAGGCTACCGAGCACCCGGTGAGGCTCTATTTAAGGTCTGTAGGAATATGCAGCAAACGGCTAAGCACAGGGCATGTCAGTCTTTTCCAACGAGCAAGATCCGAGTACTGCCGAAGTTGTACAGAGCTGGAAAGAAAAAAACTCGCGCTTCCGCGACGCTAATCTTTCAAATTAAACTTATAACAACTAATATGAAATGAATTGGCCATAGCGGAGCAGAGATAATTGGCAAGTTGAGAAAAATAGGAATTCTCCCACTGCAGAAAAGGGTTCTACATAAACCATTCTGAAACATAACGCACCGTGGTATAAACAACGACAGCGCGCAATTTTATTGCACATAAGTCAATGAAAACGATGTCATTGGTTAGCTCCTCTGGTCGTCTGGCAGGAGTGCTGTTGCTATTTTTTTTACCTCAAATGAATTTATTGGCGCCTACCTAACAATTTTACGCATTTATGAGTGCTCATTCAATTGTTTCGAACCCATCAAAATGACTAAGTATTAGGCTGACTTTTTTTCGACACATGCTACTGAATTGAACTAGCCGGTTTAACCGTTCTTGTACTGCACCCAAGGGGTCCGAGTTTCAGCATGCCGCACCAAATTGCGTCAATAGACGCGTGTGTGCTTTACACAAAGAAATCATGGCTATAATTAAAGTTCATGCATACATAAGCAATCGAAAAACAATTTTACGGCACGCGTGCAGCCTCATGATAGCCTGATATGTTTATTATCTTTGCCCGTGCACACAAAAGAAAGCCCTGCGCTGCCTCATGGCGGCCTAATAAGCTTATCGTCTTTGCCCGTGCGCATATAAACAAGCATTGCGCAGTCTCCATGGCCCAACTCACAACATCCGTGTGCATTCACCACATACACAAGGACCAGCGAGAGCATTCAAGCGTATCACACAGTCTACCTCACTGCTCAGGGATGAGCCACCCATGATCGCATATATATATTTTTCATCACTGCCTACACTGATGGCGAACTCTTTTACGCGGCGAGTGGCCCAATTTTCGCATGACTTTCTACAAAGAGCGTCTAAAGGCTGTTTGCATCGCCATTAATTTGAATTCAAATTTACTCTGCAGCGCACTTAGTCAAGGCAATCTGCATTGCAAATGAGAAGTTACTACCACACGCACTTTTTTTTATCATTTATTTTAGAGACGATTTTGCACTTTTTTTTTTTTTTTAGTCTTCGCGCCAAGCGTTGATTTCCCGTGCTCTTTGCCTAAAGACAGTATAGACTCCCAGTGCATAAAATCAAGTATGCAAGATTTCCGGTAAACTTTCTGCTTAAAAATAAAAAGGGTTTATTTAGTGCGGTTCTTTGGAATCTTTTAATTGTTTACTTGAGGCTAAAGCTAAAAGTTAACTTTTTGGACCAGAAAGACTTGTGCAGTAGGTAAAACAGAAACTTTTGGGAAGAACCCCTCGCGAAGAACACGAGAAAAGGAAACTGCATTCAATTAATTCGAATATAGTATGTACAAATGCGTAGGTTTAAGTCTCTACACTCAAGTCATAATGAAAAAGAGATTCTTTAAAGAGAGTCCTGATTCAGGCCATTATGAAGTCACATTTATTTTCTAATCTCTTCCGGTGACCTGGAAGCTGCTGCTCCTAAACATAACATTTTGCGAATGAACCCACATTTCGTTCTTTAATTTATATGCTTAAATGGCGGTATGCGGGCGCAGTACTGCTGAGATTTAAGAAAAAAAAAAGGGCTAAATTCGGCTACTTTGTTCATGTTGAACGGGACGACGAAACAGCGTTGACAGAGGAAACAGTGCTCCCGTATAACACTCCCTCGTCGTGTGGAATGAGATATGTAGGCTAAACAGGCAGGTGTTTCAACACGAAATTAAAGGAACATTGTAATGATATGGGTAAGATCACTAACCCTGGAAACATTGCATCCCATTGCACAAAACACAAATGCAGGCCAGAATTTGAAGGAACCACCATCTTAAACCGTTCAAAAGAAAGAAAAGAAAGAGAAATTATAGAAGCGTTTCAGAAATGGGAAGCCGGAGAAGACAAGTGTGTAAGCACACCGTCAGTTATGCTAACAAGTCATGAGATAAAGTTAATAAAGGAGCTTAGGTGGGTGGAGATGTGACACTGTCTGTGGAATGAGATTGCGAGATTTTTTTATCAGAGGACGTGCGTGGAATGTTTTAAATGTAACCCTGTTATGAATGAACTATAGTTTCCAGTGCGCGCTTGTCCTCTGTACGTGTTTTCCTGCTTTCTTGTGTATCTGTGTATAGCGTAGCGTGCAAATTTCTTGAAATGTTCAACCAACTAGCCCCCATTGCTGCTTTGAGTGCTCCCATCTCGTCTTTCAACGCTCTGCTGACAATTCGGTCAAGATATCGATGAACTGAATCATAGACCGTTTTCACGGGCAAGAAGTAAAGCAGCGGCGTGCCCTTTCCTCCTCTCGCTGACTGGTGTGGCAGCCAAACGACATTATGCCAGGCTGATTCGAAATAATGACGGTGATCTAAATGGACAGCGCATTCGCTGAGTGTATGTTCGGCTACGCGGATACAAATATAGAAACGTAAGTAAGCGTTAGGCGAAATATTCGTGATCATTTTCTGAACATTGATTATATAATCTTAGTTGCAGTCGCACTTTCGAAGTATGTTCTGAATACATACTACAGAATGAATAAAACTTGCCAAGATGCCGTAGGTACGGAGATATTCGTCTATTGACTGCTTTATTTAATCTGTTTGTGAAGCTGCACTATGGGGGAATGCCAGAAGCCCTGCCCACGGCAATGCGTCGAGGACTGATGAGTTCTGACGTCATCAGTTCACGACTGTATGCACGGATTGGGCAACGGCCAGCTGGCAGTATGGCCTACAGGCAGCTGAAGCTGCACTGGCGGTGCTGACGTAAGCGAGAAGGTCGCGTTGCATTAAGGAACTAATTACATGATAGGGGTCAAAATTGAAAATGGCTGCTAGTGCCCCCCCCCCCCCCCCTAAAGCTGAGGAACCCCCAAAAGTTGGCGGTTGGCCCACCCTAGAAATTTTACATTAGGCCCTCAATGGGTCAAGGATCCCTAGAAAAGTGGTTGGACCCATGAAATTTGGCATTTGCCACATCCTCTCCTCTTTGGAAAAATTGCCTACCCTAAAAATTCATAGTTGACCCACCTAATGGGTCAGATACTCCAAAAGTTTCGCAATTCAGACGGATTAGTGGGTTGGTTAAAGGACCTGATTGCTATAATCATTCAAGTCGTCCTATGAAAGCTTCTAGAACATTTGCGAAAGAAATGACAGATACATGCCCGTATGCTGTCGTATCACTTCTTTAAGGCCGTGCTTAAAAGGCCTCCAAGCTGTAACTGTGCTGTGAACATTGTCAGTTCGTTGACCTTGAGCTGATGCTGTTTTCTTGAGAAGGCCGAACAAGAGAATTCATCGAACGTTGCAAAGCGTGAAGTTTCAGTCAACGCAGTCCTTAGATCTATAACAATGCAAACGCTTCCTCCGTAATAAAAAAAAAACAAAAACAAAATTGACTAGAATTTGAATAATCAGAATACCAATAGCCGGTAATGAGTTAAGCAAGGGGATTGTAGCACCTAAACCATGTCATGAAAGGTTAAAGGAAGCAGTGAACGAATGAAGAGAGGAAGAGCGTGTAATGGAGAGATAGAGATTGTCATCGGCCAGCTAGAGTTCTCTAACGTGCATTGACACCTCACCACTCATGGCGCTGTTTTGCATTTTACCTACCGAGATATCCGTCGAAATACAAACACTGCCAAAAGAGGCGCTTTCTTGTAAATTGTGAATGTTTAGTTCGCGTTAGGTGCTCGCGAGCGTCCTATGATCAGATTGGGAAAATAACAAAAACTCTCGCAAAACCTGAGCATCGAAATGTTTTAACACGCTGTCCGCTGTCTTGATGACGGCAAGTTTGTTTCAAATAACCCTGCCATAATTTGTTGATTTAGCAGAGTTAAATCAGCACATTCTAACCATCCCACTGAGCTGATGTGTTTTCTCCTCAGAATTCTTATTTTTATCCCATGCTTCTTTGCTTTAGTCGGTTTTGTTATTTTTCTTAATATTTTATTGCGTAAAAGGCCACATTACCCCCTATCGTAATTATAGAGTGATAAGTGACACGCGTAGTACGAAGAGTTTAGTATAAAATTAATTTTTTTCAATAACAGAGATAGCGACGCACGAAGGTTACAAGCTCACGAGGTTTTATCGCTGAGTTTCTTCTGACCTAAGACTGTGCTGGCGTTTCTGCCTATCAGCTGTACGTGTTGGCTGAAGGCAGGCTCATCTACAGCGGCGTTCCGGGGGAGCTGCGCAATCACCTGGGCTCACACGGCTTCTTGTGTTCACCAGAGGTGTCCATCACTGAATACCGTGAGTATAACGAGTATCTTGAGTGTGTGCGTTTTAATTTGCTTCATTCTTTCTTGTCCTTCATATTGTTTTGCTTTCCCACAGAGACTACGTTTTTGTAAAATGGATTCGTCCACGAAAGCGACACTTTTATAGCACTCATGTACAATCATGACTAGAACAGAGTGCATCTAGAAATTAATGTATGGGTGCCGCTAATGGCTGACTTGAAGTAGAGGTACAGGTTTGGACATAAGTAAACGAAGCACGCTTTTTATTTCAAATCGCAATCACGCTTTCTGTATTGGAGATAAGAAAATGTTATTTGTCCTATGAAAGTGCACTGGTGTCTACTGCCGATATGTACATGCCATGACTGCCAGTTTCAAACAGAGAACGTGTGATAAATTTTAGAAGGAAATAGCGTGCTCTGTTCACCGTTGTTTTCATCGATATCTGGCGTACCCAAAGCCTGTAAAGCTTGGTTGATGCTCTAATATGACGTACACTTAAACATTTGGCTTCACTCATGCTAACTCCAGGTTTCGAGGGTGGTGTTGATAGCCCAATTCGATGCAGTGCAACTGCTAACTTGGACTTAGGCTACGTTATGGGTGTAAATGCTCTGTTGCCTCATCGCAGCTGCTGAATTTCAAGCGCTCTGCACGCTACTCGTTTCAGTGCTACAGGTGGCGGCCAAGATGCATGGCGGCCTCCGTGCCCTAGCCGAGACTGAGACGATGAAGACGAAAGAAATGCAGCAACAACTGAAACAGCAGCAGCCGTCATCAGCGCCTCCATCAAACGGCGCCGCAGCAAGCGACCAGCCACAGGCCGTCAAAGTGGAGCCACGGCGCGCCAAGGCGGGCGAGACCGCGGACGGAAACGACGAGGCCAGCAAGGCGACAGAGAGGCGACGTAACAGTCTAGGAAATATATTTGAGGTGCGCCTTATTTCTTTCGGTTTTTGCGTCAACAATAAAAGTTATTCTTTTTCGGCATCGCGGACGCCTATTGGTTGCGTCGATAAAACATGTCTGTCTGTGCGCCGTAGCTAGTCATTTTGCCAAAGGACAGTGTTGAAGCTTTCGCATTTAACTTTTTACCGTGTGCTACGAAACTATCTCGGTTTCCTCGATCAAACCGTATCTTAACGTGCATGCATAACGCTGTGTCAATGCGGCATTAACCTTCGTATTCGGTTACCTGTGATCGAGACGCGAAGTGGACCTGTACGGTCTTACTGTTGGGAGAGAAGGCGACTCAGAAATAAGAAAAGAGAAAGTTTCTCTCAATGCAGTTTTTAATACACGAGTATCTAGTGCATGTAGCTACGCAACTAATAGTGGTGCGACGAAATATGCTAACAATTTGTCAACCTATATGTTGCCCTCCAGCTTATATGATGCTCTCGAGAGTCAATTAATCATCATCATTTATTTTCCCTTAGGGCTCCTGGGTGGGGCGTAGGAATTCTCCGTCACATTTCACTAGAGCGGTAGTATGAGTAGTACCCTATCAAAAAACCTTATGGGTCACAATAACCTCATACAGATTTCTCATACTAAACTCGTTAAACTTATACAAATCTCTTACAATCTTATACGTTGAATGACATTTGTATGAGATTATGTGAGATTTATACGAGTTTAGTATGAGTTTAGTATGAGAAATTTCTATGGGGTTATTGTGAATCATAGGGTTTTTTCGCTAGGGTACTTTGCCGCGAATGCGTCGCGGAGACGACGGCAGACTTTCTCTAAGCAGAACAAGCAAGAAGAGCAATATAGTAAATCTGAATATGGCTGATAATCGTTTAGATGCTAGGTTTTGTAACTTTTATTATTTATTTTTATTTTGAGCATACTGCAAGCCAGAGTTGGCTCAAGCAGGAGTGGTATATACAGCTAAATATAAACCTATAAAAGCATCAGCCACAACAGCCGCAAGTCAATAACAGGATACAAAACCAGCAGGCACCAAAAAACAATACTAGGAAACATACAATAAATTTTCCACCTTATTTACAGAACGCTTGGATGTACATAGACCCGAAGGAAGACTATTCCATTCCGCGACAGTATTCGGGGAAAAAAACTGCTTAAATCCACTATTTCTTGCGAAAATTGGTGCTAATGAACGCTCATGTACATGTCGTGTTCTCCTAGTGTTCTCCAGTTTCACACAATCAGGAATATCTGCCTTCAGGTTTGCAGTCAAGTAATTATGGAGCAATATAGACGGGTAACTTTTCTTCGTATTGCTAAGAACTGTAAATTACTCTTGCGAACAATGCAGTTGGAGAGTCTGTCCTTCTATATTTGGCGTAAATAAAACGAACTGCTTTTCGCTGGACACGTTCCAGTAGAGCAATGTCTTTCTTGTTATGCGGGTCCCACACTGCATGCTGCCGCATATTCGAGCCGGGACCTAACACATGCCTCGTATGCAGTGATTCTGGTACTTACGGGAGAGTTTCTAAGTTTTCTTTTAATAAACTATAACTTTTTTACTGCTGATGAGCAGACGTCGGCTATATGAGAGGACCAAGTAAGTTTGCTAGTGAGGCTTACTCCGACATACTTATAGCTCTCTACTTCTAAAATGGGAAAGTTGTGAAGTATATAAGTGTGAAGCCTGGGCACTTTTTTTCCTTGTGATTCTTAATAATACGGTTTGTCTTGGTTGATATTCATACCCCAGCGCTCACACCAGTCTGCAATTGCCACTACAGTTTTTTGTAAGGACAAGTGGTCAGAATCACTTACTATCTCTTTAAAAACAATACAATCGTCGGCAAACAACCTCATCGCTACATACTTTTCAACAATATCCACAAGGTCGTTCACATAGATAAAAAACACCTGGGGTCCCCAGACACTGCCCTGAGGAACCCCTGAAGTCACATGCAGCATGTCCGAACAACAGTCCTGGATCAACACAATTTCTGCCTATCTGTAAGATAGGCGCGCACCCATTGAATTATAAAGGAGGGGAGTCCAATCGCTTCTAGTTTAAACAATAATTTTCCGTGAGGCACCTTGTCAAACGCTTTACTGAAGTCAAAAAATAAGACATCTGTTTGTCCGGAAGCATCCAACACTCTTGAAAATGCACTACAAATAAAAGTTGGGTAACAGTTGGCATCCCCCTCCTAAATCCATGCTGGTAAGCTGTCAAAATATCACGGTCCTCTAAAAATTTTACAATATAACAAAATATAGCATGCTCTAACAACTTACAGCAATTGCTCGTCAAAGAAACAGGGCGATATTTGGTAACTAGTTGGCAGTTGCCTTTCTTAATAATAGGGACAACTCGAGCCTTACGCCAATCAGACGGTATAACTCCTGTAGACAAGAACGAATTAAACATGTCAGTCAAGTATTGAGATATCTGTCCCGCGTAGCGTTTAAGAAATGAATTCGCAACGCCGTCTGGTCCGGAAGACTTTTTTGTGTTAAGTTTAAGTAACATTGCTAAAACTTCTTCGCGACTAATTATCAAATCGTTACTACTAGCAGAAGAAGAAACGTTACTACAGACAGTCTGAGATTTACATTCATCTAGCTTCGTGAATACACTTTGGAAGTAATTATTAAAATGCGTTGCAATCTCACTAGCGTCTGTTGTAGACACATCGTCAATTTTTATCTTCTTGATTTCCTGCCTGGAAGGACTCAAATGGCGCCAGAACTTTATTCCGTCCGACCTCATGAACGCTTCAAGCCTGTTTTTAAAAGTTATTTCTAGCTTCTCTGACTTTGTCTGCCATCTTGCTTTTTAAAGAATCAAACAACGGAGTTCCTGTCCTGTGCCGTTTCCTAAGTCTTTTCAGTTTGCGTTTAACATGAATTACATCTCTATTAATCCAAGGATTTACGCTGCGTTTAACTACCGTCTTGAGCGGAACAAATTTGTCAATACACAACTTGACTGCACTGGAGAATCGTGTCCAACAACCCTCAACATCACTGGAGTTAAGGTGGCAGTCCAAATAATCAACAATCGCAACATCATCAGCTCTGCTGAAGTCTCTGAAGCTGACCACTTTAACGTTTTTGTCAGTCTTATGACCAGTTACTTGCCAGCAATAGCATATTAATTTGTGGTCGGAGATGTCACGCTCAACATGAACCGTGCCATTACTGAACAACTCGCTTACAAACAACGTATTCAAGATCGCTGATCCACGAGTACCGGCTTTAACAATCTGTTCAAGATTGAGACAGAACATCATATCTACAATGAAATCATTAGACGAAGAGAGGCCATAGTTCGTCATTCCAGTTAACAGACGGCAAATTAAAGTCGCCGGTGATAATTAAATTTTTACCACGAAATTTCAGCAAATGATCGTATAGCTTGCTCAAAAACAAATCATCTGAATCCGGAGCACGATACAGTGCACAAAGAACAAACGTGCTCCCCTAAATTGAAACCCTCAAACACAAACTTTCGTGGTCATCTATCTGGTCCATTTCAAAAACATCGATACTGTTCTTTACAATGATCGCTACTCCCCCTCCGCGGGAAGCCCTATTTCTTCTTTGCATTTTATATCCTGATAGTGCAATCTCATCATCTGTAATCATATCGTGCAACCAAGTTTCAGTTAGTACGCAAATGTGCGGATCGTACTACAATAACACGTGTTCAAGCTCATCCACTTTATTAACTATACTTCTAGCATTCAGGGAAATCAGACGAAGCTGATGTGACTTTAGTTGCTAGCTCTGGGAAAGCGCAGAGCACATATCAGGGACCAAACGGCGAGCGTCTGCCTTATCATCCCACGTGTAAACTTTACCATCAATGAGGAGCTTATCGTGTGTCAGTTACACCTTTTTCCCACCTGTCTTATCCGCTCTTGCACTTTCCCACAGCTGCTTGCGTTTTAGCTGTGTGTCAGTGCTGTAACCATTCTGCAAACATATTCCAGTTCCTTTAAGCTTTCTGACATTTCGCAAAACTTCCTGTTTCTCTGCATAGTTCTGAAAACTTAAAATAATCGGCCTTGTCAACGAACCCTTTCCCAATCTTTGAATTTTTGCAGTAGAAGAACAAGTCAGGCCCAATCCGTGCTTGAGAACATCGCTGAGTATTGTATTACGTAAATCAAGTTCAGATTCATTTTCTGGCTCTGAAATTCCAAAAACAACAAGGTTTGACTTCCGATCACGGTCTTCGAAATCGGGAAATGTTCAGTGCTGGTTCCTCAGGATATCTTTGATCTTAGCTGTAAATGTATTTAGTTTCTCTGTCCCCGTCACATTTGCGCGTAACTCGTTGATGCTAACTTCAAGGCTACTCAGACGTGTACCGAAGCTAGACACGATTTCTTCAGTGCGTTCTAGGCATGATTTGATGTCTGCAATATCCGCCCTAATGGCCTGTTGCCCGTCCATAATTCTTTGAAAAGTTTCATCTGGTGATGGATCAGGGTTTACCTCGATATCCCCTCACAACAACAACATACAGGAACAGAAACGTTGTAGGCAATATTCGTAGACATGCGTGGGAGGACTACAAGAAATCTATCGTCACTACGTATGGAAGAGCTATCACTAACCTGTACAACAAAGAAAAGACGCATGATGAACATTCGCCGCCGCGCGTCTTCTCCACGCCGACTGACGATACTTGCTGCTAATTCAGTCTTTATAGGTATCGATCCTGATGACGTCTGCCATCCTGATGACGTATTCCATCGTTTGTTTGGAACCGGAACTGTATCATCGACGATAACGAAATGGTTGCCGCGTTCAGTTTGCGTCCCGATGATGCGTGAATGGAATCCAGGCTGATGCTTTGCCCGAAAGCAGCAAAGCCTGTATAGCAAAGAAAAGACGCATGATGAACATTCCTCTCCGCGACCACTTTGCATGAATGAAGCATTTTCAACTTCTGCTTGTGCGCGATTCGCATTTATTGCTCGACTTTTTTTCTCTGCAGCATTAAAAAAGTGTGTGAGCGACATGCTATCCAGATAGGTGCTTTCTATGGTTAACCATATGCACGTAGGTGGTGCGTATACCAGCAAAACAAATAAGGTCAAGAAGTAAAATGTTCAGGAGCATAAGAAAAAACGAGAGCGAAGTCAAAGGATGGAACGAGCGCGGTACTTTAACTTTTATTTCCCGACGAGCGTTTAAACACGCTTATCTTTACCCATTTGCAACGGGGCAGACAACATTCGTGTGATTAGAGATAACAAACCTAGACTAACTTACAACAACTGTCATTTTTTAAGAAAAACCTTTAACAGATATGCACTAACAAGCCCAGCTACAAGCACTGCCCAGAAAGTAAAACGTTCACCAAGCAAGAACATGAACCCGAACATGAGTCATTAGCCGGAACAAGGAGGAGCACACCAAATATATATAAAATGGCCTGAATTCCGCTCATATTTACAGCATTGCACACACTCGACCAAAAGCTTCAAGGTCATTCAATTCTGAACCGAGACGTGTTTACTAATCATATCAGGCAGAACCAGCAGATTCGAAATAAAAATTTTAACGAATTTTTGTATTCCAAGCAGGGTCTAAGCTACATCGAAGAATACAACCCGCCTTGAAAACTGTGTCGTAAGGGCCAAAGTCGTCTCCACGGAAATAATTAAGCTTAAAAGAGAGTGGTGTTCAAACTGTGTGGGTACTCACCGTCGATATCATTCTCCGTGAAAACAGTGGTCGATAAACTTTAAAATATTTAACCTATACTGGCTCTGGTAACGTTGATTGCTGAGAAGCGAGCCTTCTTTTCACTATTACGAAAACTCGTTAAAGCCTACGTACATTTTATTACAGGCAGTGTTGTAGCTGGCAACACAGGCCATGAATTAAAAATGAGTTCTGCAATGCAGGAATACTTTCGAGGCTCCATATTGATTTGTGCCTTTTTAAAAGGTATACCTGAACGATTCAGCCACATGCACAGGTCAGCGTGTTGTGATGAGAATACGAAGTCCCTCTGAAGCAAAGGGTTATTTAAATGCACATTTTTGTTAGATTCGTTGGTGGACGTTTCAGTGAACATGCTCTAATCACTATTATACCGCAGTGTCGTCGGTGTGTGTACAAGATCTTGTTTCTCTGCGTTCTGGCTTCCAGGGTCGCGCCACCGTTGACAGCAAGGACCTCTTCTCTCTTCTTTTCAACAGGTTCATTTTCTACACCTTCCGGAGTTCGGTAAGTTGTCTGTCATCCTGCGCTTTGAGTGTCTGAATTGGCAACGAGAGGTCTGCGTAAATAAGTTTCCTAAAAATAATGGCGGCACTTAACGCTTAAACAGTGAACATACGCACTTAACGCGAGGCTTTGAAAGCATTTTATTATATGAACGAGAATCAGAAATAGTAGTCTTGACAATCGATGGCAAATTATACCGTGTTTATGCGCTAGCGCTTAAAAAAAAAAATTGGTGAGACACTAAAGTAGACCTTAGGAATGTTACGCGACAGTTTCATGGCGGTTTAAGGGCAACGTGCTCGGCTCGCACCTGAAGAGACTGATTCGATCTTGACCAAATAATTATTTTTTTTTTCGATATAAGCGAAATTCCATGGCACTGACGTCAAGCCGCTCTCAACCAGTCAGGATTTTCTTGACACGGCACCGATGCCTAATTTTCCGCCGAATGGAACGTTCTTCACTGTAGCGTGAAAATAATGACATAAATCTCATTAAAATGGTGAGTTAATCGCCAATTAAAGCTCGCAGCAACCTTCCGGTTTCTTCTAATGGAGGATGGAAAAATAGAGGAGGGGCCCCTACGTCACATTTTGTGCTATTGGAAACTAGTAGCCATCTTGCCCAGGCGAGATCTTTGTTTACTTTTTTTTTTTTTTTGCTACGAGCGCGATTCAAATACAGCTCGGAAGACGCGTAGAGAGACGTTGCCACAAGTGGCACTTGGTTTCCGGCCGGTGTGCATGCATGGGAGGTTATATTAATCGAGAAATATTTGTGCAGGACAGTCGGCTGCTAGTATTTATTGCATTAGACTGCATCGTCTTCGTGTCGTCCTCGCTCTCTTGTTCGAAAGGAGCAGCCGAGTCTCGGTCGTAATTTAGCATCCGCCAAAAGCGCTTATCGCAACTGCAATTATACGCTCTAAATGGAATATTCGTTTTTCAATTCCTGTGGCGGCTGGCTGGCGAGCGGTGTCTGTCGTTTTTTTTCGTAGCGTTAATTTGCGCTGTTGAAGGTATGCGTCCCTGATGCTCCTACAAGGCCCTTTGTTTAGTGAAATTTGATGGGGCGCATACTTACACCCTGTTTATCGTAGTCGAGCGTTAATCGCCCCTCAAATGCAGTCGAAGCTGAAAGCAATACTGTATACAAAGTACCAGGAATAGAAAACCAAATCCGAAAAAAAAAAACCTAAGAAAGATGGCTCCCTCCGGTTTTGTGTCGACTACCGCCGGCTCGACAAGATCACGCGCAAGGACGTCTATCCTCTGCCACGCACACGCATCGATGACGCACTGGTGCATGTCGATGGCTGAAGTGCTGACTATCACAGTACAACACACACACACACACACACACACACACACACACACACACACACACACACACACACACACACACACACACACACACACACACACACACACACACACACACACACACACACACACACACACACACACACACACACACACACACACACACGCACGCACGCACGCACGCACGCACGCACGCACGCACACACACACACACGCACACACGCACACACGCACACACGCACACACGCACACACGCACGCACGCACGCACGCACGCACGCACGCACGCACGCACACACACACACACACACACACACACACACACACACACACACACACACACACACACACACACACACACACACACACACACAGAGAGAGAGAAAGTAGGCATATGCTACGCTTCTGTACGCCACGGCCCGATACTGCACCCGGTCCGTAAACAGTAACTCTGACGCCATTGCTAAGTTGGCGCCCGGATAAGATGGCCTCCCGAATGCAAAAACACGTCATTTCCGCCAAACTTTTCTCGCAAGGCATTACCTCTCGTTAGTTTTCCTTCCTCTATGCTTCTTCCCAACGCATTAGATAATCATGGAGAATCTCACAAGGAAGTCGCTTCTGACGAGCGATTGCCCACTGCCTTCATTCATCGGTTGATTCCTCTGAGCCACACTTGAAGGGTTTCACATTTGCTTGCATCAGCTCCTTTCTATCCAAAAAATGTTTCTGCGTTGCAAGTGTGCCCCGTCGTAGATGACTCCATCACTGGGCCGTCTAACCAGTCGTTGTGCTCTGCGGGAAATCCTAAACCAGAGTCCTTCAATGCTTTTGAAGGACTCTGCCTAAACTAAGTTATTGCTTTATTATGCGATTACGTCATCATTTTAAGTGCTAGCACAAAATAATTCGCCCGATTTTATCAACGAATTTCAAACATTTATTTCATTTTAACTCTCGGGAACCTAATACTTTTTTCATTTGACAATTCAGAAACCAACAGTACAGTTATGCCGCCGTTTTAGTACGAAAATGATCATATTTCTTTTTCAACATGTCTTTCGACGAAACACATTTCTGTTACTCACAGAGACGGTCGGAGGCAAAAAAAAAAAAATGCACCGACAATTTTTGTTTTTTTTTTTTTGTTTTTTTACTAATTTGGTCAGCAGGCGTCTGCACATGAGGAACACGGAATTCATGCTTTCAGAAAAATGGAACAGTTCCCGTTCTACATAACTTCAAACAATTTATGCGTGTCAAAATATGGGTCAGTACTGACAGAAAAATAATGCTTTCAAATAATAATGGCGATAGTCAATTTGCTGCCGAATATTTAAGCTCAGTGAAAAGCTGATTACAGAGCCATAAGAAAATAACTTAGATGCATGGATGTGATGATTAGAAGTTGTTTCGCTCTTCTGATAAATATCTTCCGATAAAGACAACGCAAAACTATACAAACATGTGCTCGTCTTTTGTTTTCTTCGCCAGGTTTACATGTCGTACCGACAGTTTATTAACATTTCCTTCATCGTAATTTTTGCCAACGTGTTCAACTCAGTCGGCGTAGAGCATTACTACACGGACATGAATGTTGCCTTCGTCTTCCTGTACATGGCTTGTCTTTCGGCGTTCTCGCTGATGAGCGCCACCGTCAAAAGTGAGTATGTTACCAATAAAAATAAATTAAAAAAAACGACTGGTCAGCGATTACGACACTCAATAATGTAAAATTTGAGCACAGCTCTCCAGATATTTTATTATTGCGACAGGATGACATAATGACATAATGAATAATGACATAAGTGTATGACCAGCTCGAGCCTTCTCTATATTTTCCGACATAACCACGCTTCAGCTTACACTCAATCCTCTCTATGTTCCTGACTGTAGTAAAGTAGATGTCCGGCATGGCATGTGCCGGTACCTCTATCGTGTTTCGTCGACCTCGCCTCGAGGGGCGCTTGGGAGACATGGGCCACGGCCGGTCTCAAGGGAGAGCGCGCGCTTCTTTCGAGGGAGAGAGCGCTTCTCTAGCGCGCGATCTCCCTCGAGACCGGCCGTGCATGGGCGCGATTCTCCTCTGTGCAAACATATCTTAACACGCACAATTAGCGCACTTCATTCAAAAGAGAGAAAAGAGAAGCATTCAAGAGAATTACGCGACCGCATTAATGGCTATTGTCTGAGGCTATAATAATAATAATAATAATAATAATAATAATAATAATAATAATAATAATAATAATAATAATAATAATAATAATAATAATAATAATAATAATAATAATAATAATAATAATAATAACTGGTTCACAGGAAAGTAAATGCGCAGTATCTGTCGCACTTGTTCTGTGGACACCTGAACCGCGTCGTAAGGGAATGGAGGAAGGTGGGAGTGGAAGCGGGAAGAGAGAAAGGGGGCCCGTAGTGGAGAGTTCCGGAGTAATTTCGACCACCTGGGGATCTTTAACGTGCACTGACATCACACAGCACATGGACGCCGCTTCCTTACGCCTCCATAGAAACGCAGCCGCCGGCGGTCGGGATCGTACTCGGGTACTCCGACACAATAGACGGGAAACTGTCTTGGGCTGGTTGGTTGGTTGGTTGGTTCATAGGAAGGGAAAGGCGCAGTATCTGTCACACTTGCTCTGTGGACACCTGAACCGCGCCGTAAGGGAAGGGATGAAGGTGGGAGTGAAAGTGGATAGAGAGAAAGGGGGGACCGTAGTGGAGGGCTACAGAGTAATTTCGACCACCTGGGGATCTTTAACGTGCGCTGACATCGCACAGCACACGGACGCCACTTCGTTTCGCCTCCATCGAAACGCAGCCGCCGAGGCCGGGATTCGATCCCGGGAACTCCGGCACAGTAGTCGGGCGTCTTACCACTGCACCACCCCGGCGGGGCTGTCTTGGGCTATAAATAAATAAATTGGTTCACAGGAAGGGAAAGGCGCAGTAACTGTCACACTTGCTCTGTGGACACCCGAACCGCGCCGTAAGGGAAGGGAGGAAGGTGGGAATGAAAGTGGAAAGAGAGAAAGAGGAGCCGTAGTGGAGGGCTACGGAGTAATTTCGACCACCTGGGGATCTTTAACGTGCGCTGACATCGCACAGCACACGACGCCTCTTCGTTTCGCCTCCATCGAAACGCAGCCGCCGTGGTCGGGTTCGAACCCGGGAACTCCGGCACAGTAGTCGGGCGTCTTACCACTGCACCACCCCGGCGGGGCTGTCTTGGGCTGCCGTTTCGGATTTATGTGCGCGGTAACGCACTGTGCTACTCACTAAACAATCAGTTCTTTATTTTATTATTTCACGCACACTTACCTCACACATCATCTAAACATAAGTTACATCAAGGACCACCAGTCAGATATGAAGCCCCACTTTGAATATGTCGTCCGAACGTTCCTGCGTTGTTGCATTTCTGACATGTAATCCAAGACTCCCTCGTTCGATTCCCATTTTAGTTTCCCAAACTGGCAGCTCTCAACCCGGATAGCTGTTAATACAAACACCATGACTGCGATCCACGTAACCTGCCAAGTTTCACATGTCGGAGGCGTTCTCGTGATGCTTCGCCAAACGCATGCCGTGACCTCTATTTGTCTCTGCTACTTGCTAAGAAAACACCGAACAAATATAAATAGACGTGTACAATACATCAACGCCACAAATATACATGGTTTTATTAAAATTTCCTCAGGCATGCTAGGCCATCAAGAATGGTCACTCACTCAAGGTGTTCACTTCGGGCTCCGCCATGTCACTTGCCATATAGTCATACTCCTTATTTTTCGCTCACAACACAGGAGCAGGACTTTTTTTTTTTTTTGAGGGGGGGGGGGGGGGGACAGGACCATTAACTTTGTCGCGTTAAAACAAAATTTTTTTATCCTCCATTTCAGAGAACACAAGTTCAGTTGTCGTTCCATTTTATTTGAGCAATTGCACCTCACATATGAGTCACCTTCTTTTGTACTCATTGAAGGTGAACCCCGCCGGGGTAGTGCATTGGTTAGGCCACTCGACTACTGTACCCAAGGATTCGGGATCGAATCCCGGCCTTGCCGGCCGCTTTTCGATGGAGGCGAAAAGCTAGGCGCCCGTGTGCTGTGCGATGCCAGTGCACGTGGTCGAAATTTCCGGAGCCCTCCACTACGGCGTCTCGTAGTCTTAGTCGCTTTTGGACGTTAAACCCAACCAACCAAACCAAACTATTGAATGTGAAGACATTGGAGATCAAAGTTGTAATAGAAAGATTAAAGTGCGAAAATTACTATTTACTATTACTATTCACGCACTAGCCTCGTTAGTAGCGTAAGGTGAAATGCGTATTGCAGCGAGTGACGTCGTGCTGTTTTTTCTGATTCAGCGCCTTTGCTCATCCAGCACGTGATCCATGAGCAGCGGTACTCGCTATACAGCAAAAACGTATACTTCCTGGCCCGGGTCACATGTGACGTCATGTACGAGGTGCGTTTGCCCCTGCTTTTTACGGAAGCATTCCTGGTCCTGGAAACTTGCGATTCTTGCTAACCACGTTCACACCACTAGGTGCACCGAATTCTGTAAGAAATCGTGGCCTACATTAGCCTATGTTAAAGGCGCTGTTTGCTATGCATAGACAATCCTGCAGTCTCGCAATGAGCTTTGAATTTTATCCTCGCATCGTGGCGCTTGTAGGAGGCTATAATAAAACAAATTTCATGGCTATCGTGGTCAAGTGATGTGCCTCCTTGCCCGCTAAGCACTTAGCGTGCAACTGAGCCGTCAGTAGAAATTTCAATGTCAAGCTATAAATAATGCAAAGCTTTAACAACAATTTGGGGTTATGTACAGTCTCGGACAAAAGTGCAGAGTTCAGGAAGGGTTTGCTTTTAAGCCGCGTAGCGGGGCGATTGCAATATCCATGTTAAAGACGCTTTGATCTGTGTTAATCTAAGCATTCTGAAAGAGAAGGACCAGAGCCCGGCTTGGGGGGCCTTCAAGATGCTGGAGCGCCGGCACTGCGCAACGAACCACGTGGCTCTCAATGTTTTCCTTGGGGTGTACCAGCCGGTAATCTGCCGTGGCAGTACTTGAGTTCAAAAAGCAGGCGCGGTGGACAGTGCGGACACATGTGCAGCCGCATAGCTCTCTCTGTACGAGATAGATTAGATGATTCTAGCATGCTCACTGAAGCACGTTCTGCGCAGGCGCAGAAAGTGAACACTCCTGTCATATTTTGAAGCTTCGCTACTCTAGGTAAATCCGGTATTCGCCGTGTGTTTCATGTGTTTCCCAGATCGCTGTGTGTATCCCACGTCCTGAAGCACAATCAAGTTAAAGGTCAAAAGGTCAAGATAAAAGGTCGTGTTTGGCGTTGGTAACACTCTCGTTTGTGGCATGGTCATTCAATAAATGCTTTACCAAAAATAGCCGTACAGCAGAACCCGATGTATTACTTGGCGTAGCCACGTGAAGCTACCGAGCTTTCGCTGTCTGCGCTGTTCAGATGAGAGACGCCTCTTTTGGTGACGTACGCCCAGATACGCAGCTACTGGCTACTAAAATGCAGTGATGACCACCCACTTTACGAACACACTACACAATAGTATGCAATTTTATTTATTCGTAAATATAGCTTTATCTGAGGTCATAGAAGCGCCGAGAGCATGTGGACAGGATGCGTAGTTGTTCACTCGGTTGTTGGTGTCGTACATCACGGTAAACTGCGGCTGACAATGTCCCGTTCTCCATGAATTCTGGTACAGAATATAAACAAAACTAAATCGATGCATAAAAGCAACCGTTGTTTACTATTCGAATGCAGCTGATGTTCTCGGTATCATCAGGAATCTTCGACTACTATCTCACCCACCAACCGAAGGAGGAGAGTCGCATCTTCTTCTTCCTGTGCTTTGGCTTCCAGGTTTCTGTGTTCGGACAGGCCTTGGGCACGCTCATCGGAACCATCTTTGAGTACGAGGCAAGACCCAATCTTTATCAATGCGAAACACAAAAACGCTCTTTTAACGATAGGACGATTGAATGGGAGTAACACTTTTGTAAAGTGTACTGAAGGGCCACATTCTGAAAGAGCAAAATATTGCTCTACTGACCGGAAACAAGTGTTTGAATTGTTCTTGTGCCAAGCCAAAGACACTTTCTCCGTGGTAGTATACAAGTTTAGTGATTCTTAATTATTCCTTTGTTTGAGGCCTATTCTATTTTGGGAGACATCCTAAGCATGATCGATTAACCCATCTGTTGCTTCGAGTTGTTTATGAAATTTGTACTCGCCCTGCCAATTTGCAACCGTCCTAGTGAGATTGCGACTTCGCCAGGGAGGCGACTGTCTATTGCTAAAGCCCCAATCAACGACAAACGTTTCCTAAAGTTTGACTATTCTAAATGTAAGAAAATGTGCAGATGCAGCATAGCGGAGCTCGGGTCGATCTCCCTCGTAATTGTCACATTGTTTCAGTTTCTTCTGTGCTCTAGCACAGGATCATATAGCCCACATGTCTCCCACGATGCAGTGCGGGAAAGGGAATTCTGTCTGGTCCTCATCTTGTTGTTAGTACACGGTACTGTTGACTGCGTCGAATATGTGTATTGACAAAAGCAAGAGATACACAAGGGCCATGGCTATGGGCAAAGCACACGATGTGGACGAGAGACGAGGTTAGCGATGGCCTTTAAGAAGAAAAAGACCACATGGACACCTGATCACATTATGTGTTGGCAATACAACAGCGTTAGAAGCTGTTAATGCATTTACACCTACTTTACTTCATGGCTGTTTCTGTGAACCCTCTCTGCACAGAACCCGACATCTCATCTAGCTATTTCCCCGAAAATGTCAAGAGGTGGCGACACAGATGCAACGAATATTCATTGAAACATTGTGGGGCCCTGCGCCACAAATCTGTAGGGCCCGTGGCGCGCCGCGCATTCGAAGGCCGCGCCACTTCCCAATGCTCCCTGCGCGCTGCCTGTTTCCCTCTCCCCGCTCGTTCGGGGATAACCGGTCCCGCGCGAGGGGGCTATAAAGGAAGGCACGCGCCGCCGTCTCGCGCTCTTCGCTCCTGCTCTTCGTTCCTGCTTCTTCGTTCCTGGCGCTTCTCTACGGAGACGACCCGCAGCCCCCCCGGACGATGACCCCGCACAGCCTTGGACGACCCCCTGTGAGATTAAAGATGTTTGTTACACGGCCCGCTGAGTATTTGTCGTGCGCATCCCTCGGGCAGAGGAACCGCCCACAAGTGGCACCCAACTGGGGCTGAATTAGCACCCATGTGGACGATTTCTCTGCCGACGTGGCAGCACATGACAAATACACAGCGGGCCGTGTAACAAACATCTTTAATCTCACAGGGGGTCGTCCAAGGCTGTGCGGGGTCGTCGTCCGGGGGGGCTGCGGGTCGTCTCCGTAGAGAAGCGCCAGGAGCGAAGAAGCAGGAACGAAGAGCAGGAGCGAAGAGCGCGAGACGGCGGCGCGTGCCTTCCTTTATAGCCCCCTCGCGCGGGACCGGTTATCCCCGAACGAGCGGGGAGAGGGAAACAGGCAGCGCGCAGGGAGCATTGAGAAGTGGCGCGGCCTTCGAATGCGCGGCGCGCCACGGGACCTACAGATTTGTGGCGCAGGGCCCCACAACGTATAGTTGTCACTTTCGCTCTACTGACGTCACTTTATTCCCTCCAGTCGATGGCCCATAAAGCTTATAAGGCTAAGGAAAAAATATAGCAGATACCAAGGGTGGACAAACGTAGCAGCTGGCGGCGGGGACTCAGGAGGGCAGGCGATATTAAGGTACCTGCGGGGCGGGGTGCGCCACAGCTGACATGGGGCAGGATTAATCGGACATCCATTGACAAGTCCAGCAGTGAACCTAGCTAGGCTGACGATGATTCTACGTCTAGCTTCATGAAATGGTAGCACAACAATATTGGTGCTAAATGCCTCTTCATTTATGTATTCGTGTTTTGCTGGTATTAAGAGATGCATCATATTGGTCACTAACGCTTAAACACACGGACACGGTACGCAAAACACGACGACACAGACACCGAGTCTTACGGAATACCAACTAGGCAGATCTGGCTAGTTGGTATTGTCGATTATTGTGAAGCGTGAAACTGAAAACAGTGAGAGAAGCAAACAAACGCGTGAAAAACGGTTAAGGATACGAACTACTCTGAGTAAGCGTTTGGGGCGATCAGTGAGAATCATTGCAGCTTTTTTTTTTGCGTTTATGTATAATTAACGAACTGCATCCACTGAACCAAGCTCATAATGTTTGAAGTTGTGAACTTCACCATTGTGTCACTGTGAAGAATTTAACCGCTCCGAAGAAAACTGGAGAACCATTTTGAAAACAGAGAAGATTACAACTACACAAAATAAATAAAAATGTCAAGCGTACATGATGTGCACACCAATGTCCCGGTGGTTAAGTTGGGGAGGCTACGAAAAAACAGAGGGCGCTGTAATTCTCTTACTCTGGAAAGATCCCTCAACATGCTTCGTAGTGTACTAGCTAAGAAGAAGGTAAATTCAAAATAGTAGTTCGCATCGCCTCTATTACTCTTCTTGATACATGTCACCCCTTCGGTTTTCTTCCTAACCCGCTGTTTCTCCCTTCAGATGGGCTGCGTGGTGGCGGTGACGGTGTTCGTCTACTCGCTCCTCTTCGGCGGCTATTTCTTTCCGGTCAAACAGCTGGCATACCACGTGATGTGGATGCCGTTCACGTCGTACCTTCGCTACGCGTTCCACGGCTCTCTGACGGCCCTGTACGGCTGGAAGCGCGGCAACCTCACCTGTTCTTCGGAAGCCAACCGCACCTGCCCATACTTCTCGGCGGCCGACGTGCTGGCCGCTTACTCAGTGCACGAGAACGAGTTCTACTGTGACCTTGTCGCCCTCTTCGTTGCCATCCTGGCCGTCTGGCTGGCCGCTTGCAGGCTGCTCTCGTTCAGGATCAAGTGGCGCTTCTGAGCGAGAACCCTTCCTGGGCGGTTGAGATGCATCACTTAATTGCTGCGCTTCACTGCGGTTTTGTCTCCTGTACATAAAACCTTGAGGAGTCACCACCGAAACCGACTTGGATGGTGGTAAAATAAAACCGTGTTTTCTTTTTTCCTCGTCACATCTGTTCTGCAAGTGAATGCCTGGAACATAATGAGTTCAAGGTAAAGCACCTGCAAAAGGAGCTAAGGACAACCAAGGAAACTGAGGGTGCCAGCTTCGTGCAGTTCTTTGTTAGTACGCATATTTTCTCATGTGCGCCATGTATGGAATGTATGCACAGAATGCATCTGCAGAGGCTGTGTAGCTTATGTTCAGTAAATAGCCACATGTATTATATATTTGGTTAGCTTATGTCGAGTGCAATTGCACATTAATCATTTAGATCTGATTAACTAGCGTTAGTTAATTGGGATTAAGATGAAATTTATGCAACATCATTGTCATATATCGGATAGCTTTCGTCGAGTGCAATTGCAGTGAACTGATTGTATGCATTATCTACAGCTACGTATATAGTTAATACATAACTGGATAGCTTATATTGAGTACGGCTGCACTGGTGCTTATTGTAGTTAATTAGTTAAATATAACTAATTTTAGGCTAAAACGTGGAGCTATATACTGTTGAAAATGCGTCGACGAGTACAATCCAAAATAGAACGCTAAACTACGCAAAACCCATTTCAAACTGACAAAACCGCGCGTTAACCGAGCTAGCGTTTATATAACTGTTAAAAAGCACGCTAAGAATGAGCAGCGCGCAAGGAGAAATTTTTCGCGCTTGGATCGCGATACGAGGTCAGCGGGATGCCGTTACCGGATGTTGAGTGTGTTGAGGTGTTGAGTTTTGATGTTAAGGGTAATAATTGAATCGCAAAAGTTAGATCGTAGAAAAAAAAAAGCCAAAAGCGAAACTGATTCATTATCTTGCAATGTGCCAAGGAGTATTCCGCGGTATGCCAGCAGTTACGGCGTACTGCGTCAGTCAGCTAATATTTCTTCACGCGGTACTAGTTTTGCGCCTGGCACTTCAGATTCATGTGACCGTATTTATCCTTGACGCTCAGTTTGCTTTTATGCAAGTCTTACACATACTTCTGTTTGCGAAGTCTCACAGGCGAACGGATGCGGAGCAGACCTATACTGCTAACCCGCCGCACACAGTGGGCGACGTAAATCCGTCCTTCACCGCTGTGGGTCGGCAGTTCGGTTTTCCCGCGTATTTTGCGAAGTTCGAATCTTCCAAGCAGAATTGTCCAAGAATTGTGCATCCACATTGCAGCATCGGCAGTGTGGTTAGGCCGTCCCTATGCTGATCACCTGCTCTCGTGACACCGAAATGCACGCAGCAATAAAAATGATCAGGTCATTCCTTTTTAGCGCGTCCAAACTACACCAAGGCTGTGAAGCACGCAGTAGTAGATGACTAGGGATTAATTTCGAGCACCTGAGGTTCTTTAATGTGCACCGAAACTTCGACACAAGGGCATTTTAGTTTTTCACTTCCATATAAAAAAAGGCCGCTGCGGCCGGGATCGAACGTCCATCCTCTGGCTCAGCAGCACAAGGTCTTCGGTCAGCCTTAAACACACAAGCAACCAGCAAGTTTCTGTTATATATGGATTACTGCAGATTATGATATGCCAGATGATATGACAGAGATCGGACGCCACGGAAGAAGATGACTCTGGCTTACTTCATGTTGGGAGTGGCGTTTATTGAGTAAAAAACGGTGGGATTCGTACGGAGGCGCTACTGATTACCAAACACGCCACCACACAAGAATTGACTAAGCGAAAAAAAATAAAATCACATGAGGAATCTTGAAGGAGTTCTCATTTGCCTTCCATAAGCATCTCTGCTGGGGACAGGAGGCAATTCATCAGAGCTGATCTGTGGTTCAACAGTACCACTGCAAGTTCCTTGCCTTCGGACAGCGCTTTTATCATTGTTGGCTTTATGGCCTGGATAGTTCTCTCATCTTGTTCACTTGAGCGAGGGAAAAGCGGTGATGTGGGTTTGTGAACAATGTCACATTCCTTGTTGAAGTTTCTAAACTCAATGAAGTCGAATGGAGGGCCTTGATCGCTCACAATTTCTGAAGGTATGCCAAAGCGTGCATACATATCCTTGAGCACTGTGATAACCGATGAGGCTGAGGTTGCTGACATTTTCTTGACCTCCACAAACTTTGAATAGTAGTCCACTAAGAGCAAATGAGTAGCTCCACTATGGTGGAAGATGTCCACTGCCAATTTCTCCCATGGACGTGTTGGTAGTTCTCTGTCAAGGAGTGGCTCTTGCTGGTCAACTCGGTTATGGCTTTGGCATACCTCGAAATGGTCAACTCGTTTATGGCTTTGGCAGACCTCGAAATTAGATATCTTCTCAATGTCCTGGTTTATTCCGGACCAGTAGACTCTGGCGAGCTGTTCTTGCATGAGATGATGCCTCGATGGGTCATGTGGAGCTTAGAGAACACTTCCATCTGGCATTTCTGGGGCGCGACAAGTCGATCACCATAACGCAGGAAACTATTAGCTGTGTATAGTTCATTCTTGATGGAGATAGTAGGGATTCTCTGCTGGGGCAACTTCTGAGATCTTGTCAGGCCAGCCCTTCTGAATGTATGTGACTACACGTTGGAGTGGGCTATCACTAGCTGTGCAGCTTCTTATCTCAGCTAGCTTGGCGGTTGCACCTTGCACCAATTAGCATTCCGTAACCCGATGCTCTTGGTCCAAGATCTTAATGGTCACTGCTGGATCAGGAGCTCGAGACAGCGTGTCCGTAACTGTCAGGTGTTTATCAGGTACGTACGCCTGCATCGACTACCATCACATTCGAATATAAGACGTTAATTGTTTCTGTGGATTGACCACATACTGCACATATCTCATCTTCATCAACTTCTGCTGTCCCCTCGCATCGGCGCCATCCTACGGAGGGTCTCTCGTCAATGTGACATTGACGAGAGCGGGCTTTACAGTCTTGGCAGCGACCACAACAGGTTGAGCATGGACTTCAGTCACTGCTGCAATGGAGACACTAGCCTCCCACGCAGAAAGAACATCCGCACATACCTTCCGAGTAAAACCTTAGAGAGGGTGGCGGAGGACTTTAAAGAATGACATCTTCGGCACGCTGCCACAACATATAATTTATATATTGCGGCGCGCCACTCTGTCATGCGCAGCCACATGGTCCGGGGGAGGCGGTCCACGAGGGCTCCAGTCAATCCATGGTGGAATGAGGAGGTTGAAACTGCTTGGCGGGCGTGGCTAGATGTCAACCGCGAACATTGCAGAGCACTCAGGAAGATGACGTTAAGGTTTTCACTCGGCATGAGAGCAATACCTCGCCCTCAAGCATGAGGTACAGAGGCTAGTGCAGGCCAAACTTGCTGCACACATCTGACTAATGCAGTCCATACGAGCTGAAGGGGAGACTGCCGCGCAGAAATTCTGAACGAATGTTGGCTCGCTGGACATACGTTAACCACCACCCGTCCAGCTCACGGATGGGCAAACAGGCCAGCCGGTCACGGTCGCGGTCAAGATATACTTGTACACGTCCGCAGACACGAATGTCGTTGATGCCTCTACAGGTATCTCACTCACGAGTAGTACATTGAAGAACACACCCAGCGAGACAAAACCACGCTGGGTCGATCGTGTCATGGCTCGTCTCAGCAACAGAATAGCCACCGAACCGGACGGCGTGACAGCTCGTGTAGTGAAGTCTCTCGGTGCGGACTCGAGTGAGCAGTGTGCCGCCTTGCTGACTGACATCATAACCAGGGCCCCCATTCCAGAAGACTGGCGTCGGGGTCGTGGGGGAGCAAACTTCTCAGTCCAGACAAGTGTCAGCAATGGTGTCCGTAAGATGTCATGGGTGGTAACTGCTCAGTGGCCAGCAATAGCTAGCATGGCCCTGAACTGAAGACACCACTCACAGCAAGCCACTTCGATATGTTAATTGAATAAATGTTCCCTCCTCTTCCCTTTCCATGTTTGAGGTGTCTACCAATGTGCGAGAGTTACTATGCTTTTTGTCCCCCCCCCCCCTCACCCCCAAAATTTCTATAGACAAGCGTCAACTTTGTAAACAAAGGTGGCGCTGCGATCGGCAGCGACATGGGGTGTAGGCAAAAGCGCAGCGTGTCTACACTGCGCAAAGCGACGCTGCCTTTGAAACCGGTTTGCGCGTGATTATGAAACGTAAGCTTCGCTTATGCGTAAAAATAGCTTGGTTTATATACAGTGAACTAGAATAGTTTATGCCTGGTGTGTATTTCCGCACGTTATCAGTCGATTACAGTTGGAATTATCTGGCGAAGAGCGCTGCATTGGCTTACGTGGCGTCAACAGCGCGCGGCTACGGTAAGTAGGCGACTGCCGTGAGTGATTAAGTTAAATAAAAACGAAAAAAAAAGCAATGTATAAGAAAGACTAATAGTCAACCCTGTTCAACTCCCGGGCCTATTCCTAGCGCATGCAAGGAGGACGACAATATGAATGACTTGAAGTGTGTTTTTCATATGACGACTCAATTGACTGGCTTTCTGCTGCTTCAAGCACTCACTCTAAAGAACAATATTATCGGCAACTATATAGGGAGCGTGCATGAAGCAATGCATGCTGGGTAATCCGCCATGATGTTGTCGCTGGCAGCAGACGACGCAGCCAGTGCCTCCTGGAGAACAGTACTTGCAGCGTAGCGCCTGTCTCCATAGTTCCCACGTGCCCGACTAGCAACATTACTCAACCAGCACGCCATAGACCCCAGCCTTGCCAAACTTGCAGTGTACCGACCTGACAGTCGCAGCAATACAATAACGGCAATCGTGAAAGAATTGGAGCATGCTGTAAACATAACCCGCCATCTTCGGACGCTTTGCGACCCCACATGGGGCTCAGTTGGAGTTACCAGCTACATGGCACCGCCTAAAAACACTGTACGCTTTGTGTTGCATTCCATCGAGCCAGGCAGCTCCAGCAAAGATTTGATTGCCAATATTTTTTCGCCGCATGGAACCATACTTGCCGCACGCATGCTTGGGAAATCGAACACTGCCCTAATTACAATGGAAGCCCCGAGCATACCGAAACGTGTTTATTATTACAACTGTCCTGTAAAGGCATACCCGTTCGAACATCGACCTGTTGTGTGCCTTCATTGTCACGAAGCAGGACACATGCAAGCGTTCTGTCCGAACGCCGCTGTATGCGGCCGTTGTGGAACTGCACATACTGGAGACGCGGCCTGCACCTTGCCATACTGTATTAGGTGTAAAGTACAGGGTCATCTTGCTACCAGCACAACATGCCCCTCTAAGAAATCGTCAGTCCCGCCGCCGACGCAGGCCCGGTCACACAGCAATAACCTCGGCAATGACACCGGCTCATCTGAGATTACCTGTTCTACATCACAACAACAACTCACCCAAAAAACTCTCAAAGAGTCACATAACAGTCAAAAAAACAGCGAAGAATCCGCCTCAAGCAACTCGCAACAGAAATTACAACCATTGGATCTACAGGTCGCGTCTGATCTAGACAAGGCACTCGCCAAAGCACAAGCTGATCTCGAACGCGCGCGTTCCCTCATGCTGGACAAGCAGTTAGCGTTCCAACAGCTCCTCGAGGCCAAACAGGTCAAAGACAATGAGGCGAAACTTCGTCAAGCCTCAGTATGGTTTAAAAAATCTGCCCCTTTGACTGGCACATCCCCACCTTCTCAGTTTTCTTCAACAGCCTCTCCAGTGCCAGACGCCCCGCAAAATCAGACAGCGCCTCCTAGCGCACCGCAAAACCAGGCAGCACCTCTTTCCGCAACGCAGATCAATTGTGATTCGCCCACCACCACATCAGTCGACACAGTATCTGCAGCACTGGCCGCTCTCACGAAACGAGTTGACGCTTACGAAGCACAGCAAGCCGCACAAGAAAAGATTTTAACACAACTTGCAACTGTCATGACGCAGCTTACCGTCCTCGACACTATTAGCAGCCAACTTAAGCAACTGAATAATGCTGAAACGCAACTCGCAGCCAAACAACAGCTTATACGGAATGACCAGGCTCACCTCGCACAACGCCTAGACGCTCTAGAAAACGGCCCTCCCGCTCCAAAGCGTCCCAACATAGCTGCGGTCGACAAACATCCGCCTCGCCCCACCGATTAACATGGCTACCGGCTCAATCAAAACCGTACCTGATGTCCTTCAGTGGAACTGCCGAAGCCTAGCAACCTGTGCGCACGAACTCAATCTCTTGTTTGAGCGCATAGGCTTCCCCCCAATTCTCCTTCTTCAAGAAACAAACGGAACATCCCCTGGAATCCGTCACTACAAGGCACTTTATTCTCCAAGTATTATGCATACGCCTCGTTACCAAAACGCCCCTGTAATCCGCGCTCAGGCTGATATATTTATTCATAAAAATACTCCCCATGCCCAACTTGACACATCCGCGTTCTGCTCATCGCACCAAGAAATCGTAGCAGCGCGAGTGCGATACAACCGCAAACATCTTGTAGTTGTCAGCGCATACGTCAGACCCCACGCAAAGCCTCACGAAGTCAGTTTTGACTGGATACGGAAACTTCGCGACGCTCATCCTAAAGACGAGATGCTCATTGGCGGGGACTTCAACGCGCAGCATCAAACATGGGGTTACAGACGCTCCAGTCTTCTCGGAACGCGTCTGCACATCACATCCACAGAGGTAGCGGGACTATACCTTGGCAATGACACCGATTATCCGACACGACGAGGCATGCATCCTGGTCAACATGATACGTCTCCGGATCTGACCTGGCACTCCAACAACATTATCCAAGATTGGCGATGTGGCCCTGAAACAATGGGCAGTGACCATTACCCTATATGGATACAGCTCCAGTCCAATCTACGCCGCCGCAAACGAAATACTCGTACCGTCAATTGGAAAAACTTCCGACAGGCTTTAGACGATCATCTCGCCGAACTGCCACACAAGTAACAGAAGACGTTCCTGTGCCCGACCCTCACCTGCTTAATCTATGGGAAAGCAAGAAACAAGCCGAACTCGATTATCTCCAATCTGGAAGAGAATACAAAAAGCTTCTAAAACTTCGTCGCCTCACTGCTGAAGCACGCCGCTATAGCAAACGCCTTAGCAGAAGTCGATGGCTTGACTTTTGTAGCACTTTATCCTATAGGACCAACACCAGCAAGCTGTGGAGAGTATTCCGGGCCATGAACGGCAAGAGCAAATCCACAAATACCGGAGAAACCCTTCTCCTCCGCACTAGTCAGACTGCTACCGAGCTTGAACAGGAGGCAGCCCGCACTTTCTTTCCGCAACCCGCCTCACCACCCCCACCTGACACCTATACACCTGTTCCATCCACAGACTCTACTGACATTAACGCCCCCTTTAACACATTTGAATTCATATGCTCTTTCACAAGTTAAAAAGAACAGCGCTCCCGGCAAAGATGGCATCACTTGGAGCATGCTCCGGAACTCCAGCACACCTACTAAGGAAAAATTGCTTGACCTCATCAACCAGCACTGGGATACGGGCTGCCTACCACCACATTGGAAACACTCGGTAGTCGTCCCCATTCCCAAGCCTGGAAAACACCCCACGCAACTTGCCAACTTGCGACCGATCTCTCTAACATCAACCGTCTGTAAGCTAATGGAACGCATGGTCACCAATCGACTTACACATTACCTTGAGACCTCAAATTACTTTCACCCGTTCCAGACTGGCTTCCGCCCTCAGCTAGGGACACAGGACAGCCTTTATCTTCTACGCACCAACCTGAACAGAGCACGCCGATGGTGCAAAGGCCGTCCTGACATACTCGTAGCTGTCGATTTACACAAGGCGTTCGATACCATCAGCCATCAAGCCATTGTCGACGCGCTAATCCACACTGGAGTTGGAGCCCGCGTCATCAACTTTGTGAAATCCTTCCTGAGTAATAGAACCTATGAAATTCAAATCGATACCAATCACACGGCACAACATTTTACAAACCGCACGGGTGTGCCTCAGGGCTCAGTCATTTCCCCCACCTTATTTAACATCGTCATGGCGAAAATCGCATGGCAACTAGACAAAATCGATGGCCTATGGTTCACAATATATGCGGACGACATCACGCTCTGGACCACGTACCGTAATACGGCTCGAGAACAAACGGAGACGCTGCAACTAGCACTAGATACAATCGAGATTGAACTTCATTCTACAGGCATGCGTCCATCCCCAGAAAAAACTAAATTTCTGGTCATACATCCACCGCCTGGCGGCGTGGACGTCAACCTTCACTTCGGCGGTCAAAACATCGCACAACCCCCCGAAGGTTATCTCCGGATACTTGGCGTTCCCATTAATCAGCATGGTACTGCTAAGGATTGGATCCTTCAGCTAAAATCTCAATGGAGGCCAACGCTTCACTTAATCAAACGGCTCAGCAGCAAGAGTGGGGGCGCAGGGACGGAGGTAGCGCGTCGCCTCACCGTCGCTATTCTGCTCGCTAAGCTCCGCTACGGTGCCCCTTACTTTGACTGGACCGCAGCCAATTACAAGACACTTGGCTTACTTTATAACTCTGCCTTGAGGGTTATAACTGGTCTACCCGTACACACGCGCATCACGGAGCTCCACAGATTCGCTCAGCTCCCACCAGTGGATGCACTTATTGCTACGCACCGAGCCAATCATGAAACTCGCCTGCGTCACACACCCAACGGGCATCGCCTCCTCACTCGAATCTTTGACGAAGCTAACCTACACTTGCCCATATTGGACCACCTTACAGCACCATGGACAGAAACATTGGTAACAGATCCAAAACCCATTCCAACCAACACCAAAGGACCAGGAAGAGATCACCGACAACGCCACATAATTGATACACAAGACCAGCACATCGCACAGCTGCACGCCACTAGCCACAGTGGTCGCAGGTACTGGTCCGCAACTGGAATTAACAGCCATCGACGAGGCCCTTCAACACTGCACCAAAGGAACAGATCGTTTCATCCACATCTACACCGACAGTCAAGAGGCTATAAAAACCCTGAAAGCCCGTTCTTACAAGACCTCGGTACAACACAGCATCAAAGAGCGCTGCCGATACCTGCGAGAGACCTCACAAGTCTCGGTACGAATACATTGGACACCTGGACATCACGCACAAGGAACTGGGAACAGAATGGCCCACGAGGCCGCTGGCGCGCAGCTAGAGGAAGACCGCCGGCATAGCCTTGATGTGGGCCCGTCCAACTCGGACCACCCTTACTGTTCTCCCGTCTCCTTCATCATACCGGACTCTGTCATCACGCGGCTTAAACATGAGCGGAGGGGTTTGTTGCGGGACCTTGTCCCCGGTATTAATTCTCCGATCCCTTCCGGCCTCTCTCGTCCAGCCCAAGTTCTAACTTACAAGGCGCGAGCCGGTGCAGCGTACACACCGGACATCCTGAGTCAATGGCGCCGAACCAAGATCAGCTGTCCCAACTGCCCTGCTGACTCCGTTGACCTGCAGCACTTGGTCTGGACCTGTCCTGGCACGGCTGGCCTCCGCGCACGCTACACATCTGCTCACCACATTCAGAGCTACGAAGACTGGACAACCCCCAATACCAACGCCAAGCGCAAGCTAAGTGCCCTGCTAGACTTCATGTCGGAGTCTGGCGCCCTCAACCTCACCTAACCCACCCCCTTCCCCTCTAGGCCTCAGGTCATCCTCATGAATAAAGGTTTATGAATGAATGAATAGTAATGAAATTGGCGGTTTGTTTCGCTGAGGAAATGTGTGGTGGCGCTAGCGTTACGCCCTGTACCAATGCATCTGGTACGCGCACGCAAAACATATGCAGGCGCGTTTTTGCATGTGTAGTCCTTTTTTGATTTTCTGTTGGTTTGAAACACCTTCAATACCATTAAAATGCGCGGAAGTTGCCTGCAAGTGGCTGCTCCGCTGGCGCGAGAGGAGTCTTGCTAGCATGGCCTCCGGATCTCGGAGGCCATGCTTCTAGAACATAACTTCGCGACGTGGCCGCGAGGCGGAGCTAAAATTACACCCGATTTGGGAAAGGGAGTGATAGTAGAGAGAGAGGGTGTGGCGGGAGGCAAAACCCCCGACGCTGCAGGCACGGATAACTCAAGGAGGCACTGACGCAGCAAGTCACTCACACCAGCCTCGTCTGCATGGTCGCGTAGTGCGCCCAGATGATGCTGGCGCGATCAGACAGGCCGACTGCGGGTTCTTCACAATTCCAAAAATACGTATGCACGAGTGCGGGAAGGCAAAGGATCCCTATAGCGTCGCCGATGCGAATGGCTCGCACGGGCTAACACACGGAGATCGACGCCAATCCAGGAAAGTATCGAACTACTCGCCGGAACTAGAAGCCGTGAACGTCGGCAATGTCCAGACGCATAGTACAGCCAGTCGTCTGCGCCTAGCGTGAACAGGTCCGCGCCGCACTGCTTTGCCTTTCTTCATAGCGCGCCAGTTTTCGAGCACAGCGTCGACGCGTACGTTCCTCACAGATATCTTGCAAGATCTTGCACGCACGTAAGGCCAGCGCACAAAAAGCCGCTTGCTTGCTCGGTGAACTGTCGAAAATGACAAGGCACTCGCTCCATTCAGCCTGGCTGCGCTTCCCGCCGTCTGCTGCCAGCGACATCATCATGGCGGATTACCCAGCATGCATCGCCTCATGCAAGCTCCCTATATAGTAAACTAGAAATCACATTTCTAGCTCACTTTACCGGCAATTTACGTCATAGAATTTCATACTTTTTAAGAACTCAATCTCTTTGTTCTTTGTAACATGGTCGCAAAGTGCGTTGCCAACTTGTTTTCGCCTGCTCGGTAAAAAAACGTTTGACGTCCGTCTCATCTTAGACGCAGCAAGGTCATTCACACTACATCATGAATGCCAGTAAGAAAGCTGATTTTGTTCTCTTTGTTCTACAGGAGAGACGCATGAATGCAGATGCAATGTTCTCCACGATCGCTTGCAGCGAAATTTGCGCGATCTGCTGAGTTTTTTTTTAAATACTTGGAAATGTTTTTTATTCAAATCTGCGTCATCTTATTCTGCTTATTTTGCACCCCTCATAGTCGATTCCATCTTGGGACAAAAAGCTCTATGTACCAACTATAGACAAGCATCAGAGCTAGGTTGTACGTGGGTATTTAATTTGTTTATCAGGATTTTATAATGACCTTCAAAAATAAAATTTAAAAATATGAGAAATAACGTTGCAAGACTGCCGGGGTCATAACGATGTTTACTATAGAACCGGTGATGAGTCACTCGTTGAAATTCGCGAAAGTACAGAGAAAAGCTACTTTACAAGTTCGGACCTGTTATTGCCGGCAATATCGCACAGGAGTGACCACTCAAGGTAATTGCAATTACTTTCACAGCAGCTTTTGTGTCATTTCTGTGTGAACATATGCACAGACAGTACTGTAAGTGAACGGAACTCGCAGTGCAGCTTCCCTGCGGGATCATACGCACACGGAATATATCGTGTCTGATCTTCGTATGACTTGATTGTATATCAAAACGGGCGCGAGCTGCAGGCATTTGTTCTTGCGCAATTCGTCGTGCCGCCGAAAAGCAATTATGACAAGGGTTGCAAACGAACTCATCTAGTTTCGATAAAGAACTGCAACCCATGTTAATCGTGAAGGCAATCCGTCACCGAAGAGTCTTTTTGTCGCGTTCAATGCCGCTGCCCTTCGCTCTCATGTTTATCCTACTGCCGGAAACATGTTAAAACAAGTGCCAGTTTGCTTTTTGTGCCTCGAGGCGCAATCAACCGCACCACAGCTCGCAGAAATGTTGGGAATTCTGCCCGAAAACACAGCAATCGCTGCGCATCCAATGCAGACGGCCCGCGCTTTTGCCTACACCACGAAAGTCACTGCTGTCGCCAGCGCCACCGCATCTCCACCGACGTCAGGGGCTGACGCTTGTCTATATGGTTGACGCTACCTTGCAGATATAACGCTGTAAAAAACCCCATTGCGATGCCGTGCAGATCTGCCTTCGCAACACCTCACTGTAGGCGATGATTTAAAACCATGTTGAGCTAGCACAGGTCAAACCGGTGATATCGTAAACAAACACTCGCAAGAAACAGCAAACGAGAACTTTTGAGCCCCGTTAATGCAGCGCCTTGTGCACTTCTGCAGGTCCTAAAAAACAACCACAAAGGTCATTTGCAAATAAAGATGGTTCAAAATGTAGTTGATAAATGCATTCCTGCATTAAATAGCCATCACCATCAGCGCATTTTTCTTTGCAAGTGTGACTGCTTATGCACCAGCAACAAGAGAACATCACGTTTGAAGCATAATTCTTTTTACTTTCTTAACACCTACATCATGAAGGAAACATTGCATAAAATATTTTAGTGTGTACAGAGCTTCCAATATAAAATTCTTCCAGCAGCTACCTAGACTGCCACACTTTTTCCTTACAATTCCATCGAAGCAACGTTACCTGCTGTGGAGCGTCCCGATAGCATCTCTATGCATTCTACTCTCGACTTTCCTGCTCGACTGATGATTTGAGTCAGTAGTTCGCAATACACACTGCTTTACACTTAGCACTGCCAAGACCTGCACTCTCCAAGTCTTAACCTAACAGATATCAACATGACCAAACATTGACAAATTCCGCTTCCAACAACCTAAGCCACCTTGTCAACAAGATCATTTAATAAAATAAGACCTCCCAGCTTCCCCCCTTACATTTTATTCCGCGTAAAACCTGAAGCTCAGTAAAAAAAAAAAAATGCTTCCCTGTTCTGAACATGGCCACACCCATTCATTCCAAACTTCATATAACTGCAAAACACTTGGAAGAAACCATACCTGAGACAATAAAATTACACAATCTCAAAGCACAATGTGTGCATCGTAAGATGCATGTTCTGAGGAGACATTTTCCAAGACATGCCCACCACACAATGCACACCCAAGTTGCATCACTTTTACGATAGTTCACACAAAGTGACCAAGAACACTCGGTGCCTCCAGGGCAGAATCATACCAGCACAATGCTGTTGTGACAGAAGCAGAACGAAGAAAATTAGAGAGAGAGAGAGAGAAAGAAACAGCAATAACTTTCAGACTCTCTCTTTGCTATAATCAGCATCACTGTATACACAGTCTGCACGTGGTCTTGATGTCTGAACTACAGTCTAGGCTACATATCACAATGCTGTTATGCCGTGTTGGCTTCATTCTCGAGTGTCCCCTCTTGGGAGTAAGCTAGGGGTGGGAGGGGGCAGAGTCTTGGTCCACTCACTTTCAATTTCACGATTCTCATCAAGAATAATGATGTAGTAGCATCCGATATACTTGAACATCGCTAAAACCGGATCGTCTTAAATACACACACACAGAAAGAAAAAAAAACTAAAGAGGCAGAGGCCATTGTGCGTGATAATGTGCATACAACTCTCGCTCAACCTGTGTGCTTTCAACACCGAACCCCCTCCATCCACAAATCAAGTGAGCGTGGTAACCTCCTGCAGGTCGCCGGTCTTACTGCCTGCCTAACATTGGTCAACCTTCCAAGCCCACAGCAGAAACAAGCACAGACTTGGAACAACACATGGAGGGACCAGTACTGCCTACATAGGACGAGGAGGGTGAATGGGGGAGGGGGAGCGGCACCGCTTCGCCATGGCAAGTGCACGACTCTTTCCCCAGCGATACGATGGCACCCACCCCGACGAGGGCTTCGCCACACCACCAGCTTCCGTACAAACTTTGACACTTTAAAAATACGGCACAACAAGTAGCAATATTGTGCGAGAGAAAGCCCTTGCATTCAGCACAGGGCATAGCTGGTTACTTGTCCCAATACACACGCACCGTTTCCACAATTGCTGAGAGATGGTCTGTGGTCCAGGGCTAGAGGCCACAAAAGAAAAAAAGTCTGACAAAGGCACGGTGACAACTAAAAACCAAGCAACACCTTTGGACAGGCAGGCAACCACGGGTTACTGAGAACAATACAAGGCAGAAATCACTAGTTAAGGGGTAAAAAAAAAAAAAAAAGAACTGAAAGCAAGGAGAAGAGAAGCAGCAACAACGTCTCGCTTTCCTTTGTCCCTTCACTCAGAGGGAAACAAGCAAAGTCATGTGGTGCAGTAGTCCTCGCTTCTGATGAAGGTGGCCAGAGGAACAGTTGGCCATCCTCCTCCTATTGGCAACAGAAGGTGTGTAGAACAGTTTCCTAGTTGCCATCGGTTTGATGTAGGGCGGAATACTTGTTCTCCAGATCAAGCTGTAGATGGTGCTGAGCGGGGTCTTCTCGGTTCCTAAGGCCATGCTTGACTGATGTGAAGGAGTGATCTGCATACTCACGCCTGCAGCAGAGAAATGAGATAGAAGGCCCGACTTACATTACACACACAATGCACATAAAATTTACTGCAAAAGCTTGCTTTCACTGTGCACGGTAGTGACAGCAAAGAGCTACTACACTGGTCACATTCACCTGGCAACTAGACATTTCTGATGTATTCAGCTTCAATACCTAGACGGTAGCCTTTGAAAAAGAAGCAAACATAATAAACCTAAAAATAAAGCAGTGACAGGCCATTTCTGATCATCTTAAATGCTCGGATAGAATTTTTTATTAAGCATGTAATAACGCGAGAAATCTAAAACTAGATCATAGAGCATACCTGCCAGGTTCACAGAAAAGGCATTAGGGAGATGTCATCGAACCAGGGAGGGGGGGGGGGGGGGAATGAAGGAGTTATTAGACATTTATACTGAATGAGTTGTTCTTATTTGGTTCAAAAGAGCGGGAACTGGGTGGTTTTTGTTTGAAAACCATTGACGTGCCACATCACTGCTCACTGTTGGGGAATCTTCAATGTGGCAGATGCTGCCCTTTTCAGAAATTCCTTTGAGTACTGCCGAGAGTAACAGTGTTCGCCCCTGCAACGTTTAGTCAAAAGAATGTGATCAAGGGTTGTGTTGAACACGAATGATCTGAAAGCACTGGGTGCGATGTTTTTTACAATACTGAACTGCTTCTCACATTCAGCATTGCTGTGTGGTATAGGGAACCTGCGCTGGAGTTTTCCGCGTACCGCCAACGCCGCCTAGTGGCCGTCGCGCCACTACCTTGGTAGGACGGCTAAGACTGCCGTGGCTGGAGGCACTGAAGAGCATCTAATTTATCGCGAAACCAAAGGCATGCTGCTACGTTTAGAAGTGCTCTGTTACAGTAAAAAGATTGCTCTGTACTCTATTTCACTGCAGCTGTACAAAACACAGCGGCGGTAGAACTCAGCTCAATTCAGAAGACTGGATGAGTACGGGGGATTGTTGAGCTTCTCGTTTAAGAGCTGCTCATTGCACTTCATAACATGGCTTCTGTCGTGCGGTACCGTACCCATGAAGACAAAAGTAAATGGAGCGTGGTTTTTCTTCTATTATTTTTCATGCGTTCGATAACTGAAATTTGCAGTCGTGGTATGTGCGATCCAGTACAAGCTACGCCAGTGCCTTTTCACTAGGACAAATATTTTCTTATATCCAGTGTAGAAGGCGTGATTTTAATTTGAATGGAAAAGCGTGATCCGTTTACTTATGTCCACACCTGTACATATAAAGTTCTGTTTATTCGCTTTTATCAATTGTGCCTGATAAAACCGGATGAGAACGTTTTGCGAAGGGCACCTTTTAGAACTGGGCATGAGTGGGGCCATTGCAAGACGGATGACAACTTAAAGCCAACAAAGGGCGAACAAAAGTGGCATCCCGATATGCATATTGCGATCATCTAGATAACAAACCGAGAGTTTGCAACCTATCCGAACACGCAGTATTTTGCCGGAATTGCAGAGTCGTGCACTGCCTTAACCAGCATGCTTTCAGTCCTGCATTAAACTATCGCAACTCACCTAGTGACCGTTCAACAATCTTTCAATAGGTCAGTAAGTGAGCTGTGATTGAAAAAAGCTCCACAATTAGAGAATTCATTCGTTCGTTGTTTGCTTCGAATAAAAGATGTATTGCTTCGGAGAAAGCGCTTTTTGTTTTTAAGTTGGATGATTTAGTTTGCTGGCTGAAGTACAGCTGAAAGTATTCATGAAATATTCATTTTACGACACCTACGAATTAATAGGTAGATATTATTCAATCGAGAGCTTGCCTATTATAAATATCGCGCTGTACGATCTAGCTGCCTCACCATGAATGATTGTTATAAGGCACGCATGCTCATAACTGACCATGATTGCTCGAGTCGTTTATTTGGGCACGAAATAGCATAGATAAGCCGATCTCCAGTAGCAGTTGGCGCACGGGGCGGGTGGAAAGGAGAAGGGGGATACGTCAGGGTATAACCACACACATCCCCCCGTCAGATGGTGCCTGCGGCAATTTTCATTCTGTGCAAAAAACAAAGCATAGCAACTTTGTTGTTTAAAGCTCGTGCTGATTTTTTGTTTCATTAACCGTCACAGATAATAACCCCATCCTTCGATGTATTTCATTCTTGACTCTTAAGATAGAGAATGCGGGTTTAGAATAAGCAGATTTAAAGTATGACAACTCTCCCCCACGCTCTCACATTGCAGGGAACCGATAATTTCAGCCTAACTTTTATAAACAGGACAATTGCAGCCACTTAAATTTTTACATTGCTAGCAGTGCAAGCCTTTTAGATGCATGCTTCGCAGCGGTTCTCGGTGTTATGCGCTTCGAAAAATAAACAAAGGACAAATAAACCCATCAGTTGCTTGTCGTTCGTTTACGTAAATAGGCAAGTGCCGAAACGCGACTGCAGGCCTTTGTTTCTCTACAGATGCGTTCAACAGCATTGCCCTAACAACGGTGCATTATATTTCGCGACACACGAGGCACCAATTTAATCGACAATTTTTCTCATCACGAAGCTAGTTGAATCATTAGTGTTCCTCAAATGGGCAGTAGGTGAGTACTGCATGCATTCAATGCTCTTAACGCGCGCAGTATTGCCAAAACCTACTGAATGTTATTATATAGCAGTGAGGTCGTTTCATTTTGCTGTGATATATTTACCCTCCACTAGCGATGCTTCATAGCAGGAGAATATTATTTGCCAGAAAGTGTGCCCGTAATTCACCGTACAGAGACGCTGTACTTTGCAAGCGCCCAATAGCAAGAAAAAAAAAGAGTGAACTCATAACAGTTTCAAACCTACGCGTAGTGACTATAGCTTTCATGATGCAGCAGCGGCACAGCTTGTAGCCAAGATGGCATGCAGCTGAGGAGGTCAGGTGCGCTTTAAGCAATTAAAAAGGAAACTCCAAGTTCTTCACAACAATAAAGCTGCGATAAAAGCATTACGCACGAAATAGAAAGCTCAAAATCAGCCGATCGGCGCAGCCACCGTACGACGAGCGGCGTGCTCCGTCCTACTATACGCTTGCTCATTTTGAAACCAGGTGGCGCTGGGCGTCTGATTTTAAGAGCGCCCCCTGGGCAGCGCAGGTTCCCTATACAGAGGATTCCAAGCATTACTGCTGAGATACGGCTTAATTTCTTTTGCCCATTTGCGCCTTTCAGCTAGGAGATGGCGCTCCACTGCCTGTCAGCATGTTCCTCTTGCAGCACATCTTGGGGAATGTCAAATGCCTGAAGTTTGACAAATTCCATTTCCAGAAAATTCAAAGCTTGGTCCTTCGACTCTTGCTACTTTAGTGGCAGTAAGGCTGGAAACCGCTCCATAAAGAAAAGCACATTCTGAAAGGACATAGTGTTGATGGATTTCAGATCCGAGACTCTAGAATTACTGCATTGTGAGCCAAAGGGAATTTGAGGCGAATATAACCGCAGGCAGCGATCATGTACTTCCGAAAAGCTTCATAAAATTGTTCTTGCTCACTTGGCTCGAGCTTCTGAACAATGCATTTGGTTTCCAGTGCCACCACAATGTCATTATCCTTTTGTCCATCTTTGTGATGGTAATCAACTGTAAGTAGGTCCTTGTGTTCCTTTAGAAGGCGTGGCTGCACAAACCTTGAAAAGAGGTCTTCAAGAAGCCCAAAAAGTAGATTGCAACGCGTGTATTTGAAGAGCTTGAGACTGCAGCCGACAGTTCAATGACTCCAAGATAGGAATGGTGTTATTAAAAAAAAAATCTGAAACAGCCTCTCTTCACGTGTTATGCATGGTGGCCTACTTTGGTCCACCATATCAGTGGCCTTACCCTTTTTCACTGCCACTAGTGCAGCACCTGCTGCCTTCTTTCTCTTCAATTTGCACGGCATGTGTTCCAGTTCTGTACTTTGCACCGACACCACTGGAGTCTTTGGAATTTGGTAGTATGACAGAAATTGCGCACTTGCGGCTTCTTTTTTCACCTCATGAAGGAAAAAACTCAACAGAGATCCCCATTGATTCATTAACCTTTCCAGGCATTTCCCAAGCGACAGCCATCGGGTTGGCTCATGCTTCAGAATTTTTCGGTACTCAATGTTATGCATTTCTTGGAAATGCTTCAAGCCAGCTTTTCTTTTTGCACTTTTTCCCAAATAATTTCCCAGCATGACGATGGTGTTGTCAGAGCCAAAAGCTATGCAGTTAGACAATGGTATGTCCAAGGAATTCAGAGTATCTATCAGCAATCTGGCGATATTGCGCCCAGTTGACTAGCCCTCTAGAGTGCTCAGCGCAAGAAGTTTGCTATCGATCATGCCCAATTTTTCAACAAAATGCGTAACCACGATCGGGTACAGCTGCGCTTGGCTGTCGTTACTGCCATCCACGGCAACTGAAAACACTCTTTCAGGGCACTCACCGTGCTCCCTTGTGCGTGACGCACCATTTCACCGACAATAGCTGTTGTCTTGGTTCTAGAACATGCGTAGCGCTTCGCAACATCAGACTTTAGGAACATTTTGCGCAACAGAGGTCCCACATGCTCAGAGGCGCTCAGCGGGATTATGCTCCAACAAGAAATCGATAAACAAGCACTCCGCACGGATGACATCGCTGTCGTTTTGTGCAACGAAGCAATCTTGGAGACGCTGTTGCTTGTCTTGGCACTGAAGGTTGCTTGAGTGCTTCTTCGACGAAATGTGCATAGACAAGTCCGTCCTGCCGCCGTGCGAGATGCTGATGTCACAATTGCAAACTGTGCAAAACTCATGATCCTCGCCTTTCCGAGATGGCACAATACATCCAAACTCAGCAGTATACTGCCTTAAGAAGACCTGAAGGTATTTCTTGCGCTCTTTGCTTAGCGCCATAGCCGAAGACTATGTTAACGCGGCACTAAACAACACACAATGCACGCCTCTTAGAAACTGCACTAGACCATGCAACTGAGCTGCCAAAGGTAACAAAGAACACAAGTAAACAGGGAAGTTGCCTAAGCAAAAACCGGGGTTAGTGTAGAAACATAGGCCGAAACATAGGCTACTGGAACTTTAGACAAAACCCGACCTTAGCGCCAAGCCTGAACCGGCCCAAGCTGTGGTGGCGCTACAGTCTCAAACAGCAAAGTGAAAGTAGTTCTGGCAGTAACTACTGCGCTTGGCCGACTATGTTTTTTATACCTTTCACTGATCACAATGTCAAGCGGTAGAAAGCCTTGGAGTTATGTGGCCAGACTAGATAAAGGATTTGGCCAAACATGGCAGTGTTTCCGGGAGATTTCTGTTTTGGTCGTACAATCGTACAAAAGCATCAAGATTCGGGAGTCTCCTGGATAATTTGGGAGATCTGGCAGGTATGATAGAGTAAAGACGGGCGATTTCCCAACACTAGTACTTGACAAGCAAAAAATTTCCACTTCTCACATTCTTAGAAATTCGGAGGTTAAAATTTGGACATGGCTCTTACACTTTGAGAACTGCACACAAATGGGTACAAACTTCTTTCTGCTAGGGTTTTAAACCTTTTATTTCCTGCTTGGTGCTTCAGTTTTGTCTTTTCCAGCGGTGAAACGCATTTATGAAAAACAGCTTTCAGGTGCACATCATGTTTTACCTGCAAACCGCAACCCATGTTTCAAGGCGGGAGTATATAAAACGCCACAATCAAATGATCACACGTCAAACTAACATCAGGCTCTACCGTAGTGAAGCTCGAAGAGCAAAATTCTTTTCAAATATTCTTTTTAAGCAGCTGGTTCTGCCCACATGTAATGCAATGTAGGCTCCTCGTTGTGAAAATGTGAAAATACTATGTTAAGAAGCTATTCTGCAAAATGAAAGAAACAACAAACAGTAAGTGTTTGCTTTGCTGAACTCTGTTGCGTTTCTGCATCTACTGATACAAAAATGCAATGATGAGACATGTTGCAGAAGGCTGTGGATAAATCATATTAAAGGTTAACACAGTCAACGTATACTGTGTTGTGCAAGCTGTGAAAACTGAAGAGCATGCGTAAATGCGTGCATTTTTTTCCTTTTCTAATTTCTTGCCAAAAGATGGATGCAAGAAAGCAGCCTCTCTTACCAGGCAGAAGTGTTGAGGGCACAAGTTTTGTTCTATGTAATTCCCATACTAGCCCTGTAGAATGAAATCCTGAGACGCACTCTCAAAACTCTTTGATAATACTAGCTGGGAAACTGCTCCAGAAAGTGACTACTTATAATACTTTTTTCGGATGCTTATAGATTGTAGAACCACCTAGAAGCGGCCAGTAGAAGCTACGTGCCACTGTCATTGCTTTCTGAAAAGTGCTTCCTTTCTTTTACCTCTTAACTACCTCTACGGCTGTTACGTCTAAAAACTTTGCTACTGCATTTTTTCAACCTTTCGCTGCCGGGTGGATGACCATTTATCGAAAATTACAAACTTTGCAACTCACACACAGTTTTCTTGAATGGCCACGGGCACTGGACCCCTGCTTTTTCACACAAGGGCACCACAAGAAATTTCACAACTGGCAATAAAGAGCTTTGACACACACACCATCCTGAACTAAAGCCAAAAAAGATATTTAGAATGCAATAAACAATGTTTTTAACATCATACGATTCATGCTAGAGGTTCACGATGCTACAAGAAAGGACTGCAGTTGAACCTTGATAATATGACCAAGATTGATAAGTATTTCAAGATGATACTATGTGTTACATTTAGTCCCACACAGGCAAATAAAAGGGCTGTCACCTTAGCACGACATGGCACCAATGCAGACCCAACGCCAACTCCGATGATTGGCCAACCAGAATACATGCACCTTGTTGACGAAGAATATTGTTAGGATCCAATATATACACCCTTGCAGCATGAAACTGCATAGTTTCCGGTCTACATGTGCTTGCAAAGAAAAAAAAAAAAAAAAAATAAAAAATGACAAGTACCTAGAGGGCTACTGCATGTGTGCAAAATACCAGGGGTGGAATTTTCCACTTAAACCAAGCGGTATGTCATTGGAAGATCTGAGGTGTCAAGCTTGAAGTACTAGCCGGCAAGATATGAAAAAGATAGAATTTGGAAAGATATGCCAGGCACTGGAAGACAAAAATTCTTAACAGAAAAGTGTTTGTAGTGAAGCAGCGGCCATGCACACTACTCTTTGTGCATTTCCAAAGTGCCAAGAACATCAAAAATAAAAAAAATATGAGGTGTGACACAAAAGAAACGAGACCAAGTGGAGTTGGCAACAACCGTTTTGCTGACGTCATCCCACACACTTCCTTTATTCAAGACTGAAAGAATTGGGGAAAAAAAAAGTAACCGTTGTGGAGTGATGGACGGCTGTTGCACCAGGACAATGGACCCGCTCACATGACTGTCTAGTTGTTTCTGACCAGCAAAAACATTACTGTGATGGAGCATCCTCCTTATTCACCTGATTTTGCCCCATGCAATTTCTTTTTTTATTTCCTAAAGTTAAATCTTGCTTAAAGGGAACCCATTTTACATCAGTTGAAGAGGTTCGGGCAAAAACAGAGAATCACCTGAAGGGCCTTCCAAAAACCTTGCTCCAGAACTGTTGCCAACAATGGCAGCACCGAATGCAGAAGTGTGTGAATGCTGAAGCCGACTACTTTGAAGGTGGTGATGTCACAAAGAACTGAGTCTCTTTTTTTTGTGTCACACCTTGTATGTGCTCAAGAAATAACGAAGAAATCACCTACTGCATGAGAAAAAAAGACGACAAGAAAACTGTGCCTGCATTCTGTTATAATAACAACCTCAGATACTGTTTTTTTTTCAAGATGGCATAAAGCTGCCGATCCTGGTACACTTCTGAAATGCATCATACCTGCCAACTACACAATTTAAAAAATTGGGGGGTTTTACTCATGCCTGTGGCTGCTTAGAGAGCCTCACGAAGAGGATGCAGCCTCTGCCACTGCAAAGTCGTATACAGTGAAACCTCGTTATAACAAACAGTTAAAAAATCGGAAAATAGCTCGCTCTATCCATAATTCGTAATATAAAATTTCGTAAGAAATACATTCAAGAGCAGCGAAATTCAATCAGAGAAGGCACAGCAATTCAGAGGGTGCCTAATTGGGTCACGTCCATTTATTTACGCGCAAAGAACTGCGTTATCGCGGCCTGCTTTTTTGTGTTCATCGCGTTCCGTATCATTGCACAGTTTGCAAGCACTCAACAAGGGCAAACCCATGGCTCTCAATAGCACTGCAGTGGCGGTGCAGTAAATCCAATGCAACAAGCGCTTCTTGTGAAGTCTGAATGTTCTCATCGTCTGCAAGCCTAAGCTTCGTCTGTGGGATGTTCAGAAACTTCCATAGCTATTCGGCGTCTGTCAGTCAGCCGTGGTCGCCGCGATGTTGTCGCCGCCTACAAAGTCCTCTACAGTCATTGTTACGGGTATGTCACCAACAAAACGCAAAAAATCGTTTCAGGCTCATCGAGCTCGTGGAGCTCTGCTTCTGCTTCGTCGGGATCGTCCCCATCGTCACTTGATGCACGGGCCTCTGCTAGAACAAAACCTGTGTGCCGAAAGCAGCTAGCAATCATTTCGTCTTTAACGCTGTCCCACGCCACTTTAATGCTCCCAGCAAGTCGATCTTCAAGTCCTGCTTCACAAGAAACTTCACGAGAAGAGTGTCAATCAGTCTCCTCTTGTAAACTGCCTTGAAGGGCCCGATTTTATCTTGAGCTTGGTCTTTAACGTCAGTGCTGCTCTTTTTTTTCACGTTCACCACCATCACAGCACTACGCGCATCACACTGGACACGACGACCGACGCAGCCTCCGCCGAACGCTACGACGGCCACACCACGACGCCGCTGATAACACTAAAAAACGCAAAAGACGCAAAAACCAAAACGGCAAAAGCAACATTCGATCGCGCCGCTGCTGCCGCTGCTGAAGCGGCACTGTCAGCGAATGTGAGATGTAAACGATTTCTTATCGCCTCCGAGATCACCTCCGCGCGCACGAACAGGTGCGTGGGGGTGATCTCGGAGGCCATAGATTTCTTTGGCTGTCAACTCCCAATGCTGTCAGGGCATCTGTGGTGCTGTCAGCGTCTGCGAGGTAGTCCTGAACGTTTGCTGCGCCGCACAACACACATGTAGTGCAACGAAGCCTGCTTCCTGCTATGAAAGTGAGGTAGTGCTTGGCGTCGCGAAGTTCGTAATATCCGTTTTATGCCGAACCGCGTTCGCTATGGGAAGTTAAAAATACATGCATTTGACAAAATAATTTCGGAAGAGCTCGATATATTCAATAATCCGTAATACATGAGTTCGTTATATCAAAGTTTGACTGTAGAATGCTGTACCAGCCACAACCATTCTGGCCGTATCGAGCTTTCTCTGCCTATTTGATGATGCCCATGGCCAAACAACCGGTCCCACAAGCCCCATGGAAACGGATTTACCGGTTACTGCACTGTACAGCAAGATTCACAAGGTCAGTGGTACACTCAGTGAGCTAGCTAGAGAAAGTCAGTTCGGACTCGACGACAAAATACTGCCATCGGTAATTTCACGTCCACAAAAAGAACACAACAGGTGAGCATCCCATCCGCAAATCTTGAATTACTTATTGGACCTAGCTTTCGAGGTGTGGTGGCTAATCTAGTAGGCCACCATGAGGTTGTTGGTTCGAGTCTTCGTGAAGGGATGATTTAGCTTTCGGTTTGGTTTGGTTTGTGGGGTTTAACGTCCCAAAGCGACTCAGGATATGAGACGCCGTAGTGGAGGACTCCGGGAATTTCAACCACCTGGGGTTCTTTAATGTGCACTGACATCATACAGCACACAGACGCAAAAGCGGCCACTGAGGCTGGGATTCGAACCCGCATCCTTGGGAACAGTAGTCGAGCGCTATAACCACTGCGCTATCCCAGCGGGGATTTAGCTATATTAAGCGATGGCTTATACAGCTCATTCGGTTGAAATGCCGTTGGCACCGTAGAAGTACCATACTTGCACTATTCCAACGCACCTCCAATTGTAACACAGTAATATTCAACATCTGTAAGCCATGAAAATAACTTAGCGCCAATTCTGCTGCACACAAGAAATACTGCAGTGAACAAGCATCTGAAAAATACTTAAAACATTTAATGCAACAAAATTGGCACATATAAACACAACCACGGGACGTGGACGTCATAGGCTACATGCCATCAAGAGTCGAAAGACAGCTCTTTCTTGCTGTTCACCGACCACAAATGGTCGTCTCGTGCACGCATGACTTGCTAGCAGGAGGGTCTTTCACGCGCCGTAAATACAACTCGCAATGTCCCCGAGCATCACTCTCTTGAAATCGTGTGAGGGCTGGCTCACGGAGCCAGTGGCTTTACGCTGCACACACGCAATCCTTTAGGAGCTTATTTAGGCCATGATACCATGATTTAAGCACACATCGAGTGGTTGAATAAACACGAGGCGCTGACCCAACTCAACCAAAACACAGAGGCGGCTTACTGGAAGCTCACCGGCTTGCTGATACTAATGGCAATGTGGCTGGCTACAGTTTATTGAGCTGCTTCGTTTCGGGTTTTGAGATTTCAGTTTCAGTTTTCAGATTTTTCAGTTTTGAGTACGATTGTAACACGCATGTATTTTTAAACGCTTATTTTCGGGAAAAAAGGTGCGCGTTAGAATCGTGCAAATACGGTAGCTGGAGTTGTCAGCACCGCATGTCTGAAATAACCGGCGGCTCCACAAAAGCACCGCATCATAGTTATTTGTGGTTCTAGGGATTGCAGATTGGTGTGTGATAGGCGATTGGGAGTTAATGCAATCATTGTAAGTGATACATTGACTGATGAATTGGAGAAATAAAAAAAATGAAAATAACTAATAAAAGGAGTTAAACGGTGTCAAAATGTTCAGAATGAAAAGCCAATGCTTGATAATGCCAATTAAAATATTGTGTAATTGATGAATTCATTAATTAAATTAATTAAAAAAGAAATGAAAAATCTGATAAAGTAGGATACAGTGGTGTCAAAATGCTCAGAATGTAAAGCCAATGTTTGCTAATGCTAAGTATCGGTGTTAAAAAACTCTAAAGAATAAAAAGTGAAAAAACATTGTCCCTCTGTGTGAAACGTGGTTGCATCATACTCTTAACGGTGGAGTTCCCCGGCGTTGCATTGAATGCAAACGTGTTCCACTGAGCACTCACTTGGATGCATCAGGTTTCAAGAAGCAGTGTCTAAGCTTACCGGCGACGTAGTCACCTGGCTGTCTATAAGCGGGAAAAATATAAGAGTAATAAAAATAATAAAAAGTGAAAAAGTAATGTTTGTGGGCACTCGCTACTGCGTCATACCCCTAACGGCAGAGCTAGAGCATCCCCCTAATTTTTTTTACAGTGGGTTTGCATACATCTGAAAAACTGATATTTGAAATTTTCAAATATACCGTAAAAACCCGCGTACAATACGAGTTTTTTTTCCAACTTTCAGCGTTCCAAATTTCCGCCTCGTATTATTTGCGGATCCCAACCAAAATGTCAAAGTTTTGCGAGAAGTTTTGGTTTCGTTGTTGCCGCGTGGCTACGGCTTGGCTTTGTTATCGATGTGCGGCTACGGCTTGGCTTCGTTGCCCTAACGTGGCCGCCGCACCCCGCAGTGGCCACGACGTCGAGGTGTCGTCTCTTCGTTGTTGGGTCGTCGAGTGCGCACAGCATCAGCGCATGTGCTCTCGTGCAAACCACGGTTCGCGAAAAAGTGCGCGCTTTTTTCTTTAAGTGAACGAGCAAGATGCCAGGGTCTCGGAAACAGTACTCGGCTGCTTTTAAGAGAAAGGTGATTTTAGTTGCTGAAAACATCGGCAACAGTGCGGCCGGGAGGCAGTTTGGCGTCACCGAGGGAAGCATTCGCGGATGGCGACGACAGAAAGAAGCCCTTTTCGCGTGCAAGGGAATGCGAAGAAGCTTTCGCGGGCCAAAGAATGGCGCATTCCCGGAAATTGAACTCGCTCTGACGGAGTTCGTACGAGAACAGCGAGCATCGCATCTAGCTGTGAGCGTAGAGCTTATGCAGGCAAAAGCTAGGGAGCTTGCAAGGGAAAAGGGAATTCCGAGCTCCGCCTTCAAAGCAAGCAAGCACTGGATACATCGCTATATGTGCCGTGCTGGATTCTCGCTAGGCCGGCGAACCTCGATTTCACAAAAGCTGCCCGAATCCTTCGAAGAGCTGCTGGTGGCTTTTCAGCGCCACGTGATTTCTTTGCGAAAGACCAAAAACTTTCAGCTGGGGCAAATAGGCAATGCTGACCAGACGCCGGTTTACCTGGACATGCCATCGCCCCTCACCGTCCATGAGAAGGGCTCTAAACAAGTTTGTATCCGGTCTACTGGAAACGAGAAGACGCGGGTTACAGTCATGCTATCGTGCACGGCAGACGGCCGCAAGCTCCCGCCCTATGTCATCTTCAAGCGCAAGACAATGCCGAAAGGTGAGGAGCTGCCGAAGAATGTCATCGTGAGATGCCATGAAAAAGGTTGGATGAACGAGGATCTTGTCCTCGACTGGGTGAAGTCAGTGTGGTGCAAACGGCCCGGTGCACTGTTGTCCTTTCCATCCATCCTCGTGCTGGACGCGTTTCGTTGCCATTTGGCCGACTCGGTGAAGAGGCTGCTAAGCGACTGCCGCACAGAACTTGTTGTGATTCCGGGTGGGATGACCTCACAACTTCAGCCTCTCGACGTTTGTGTCAACAAACCCTTCAAGGACGCAGTCAAGCGATGCTACGCGGAATGGATGCGGTCAGGTGAGCCTGCAGTGACGCCGGCCGGGCGGCTGAAGCGAGCATCGCCAGCCACGCTGTGCAAATGGATTGTGGACGCGTGGGCAAGCATCCCAGAGGAGCTTGTGCGCCGTTCGTTTAAGAAGTGCGGCATCTCAAACGCCCTCGATGGCACAGAAGATGAGTACCTGTGGGATGATTTGTCCGACAAAGAAATTTCCGAGGAAAGCGCTGCTGAAGATGAAAGTGATTGAAGTGTGAGGTCCGATTTCAATAAATGTCTTGTTTTTTCTCTCTCGTATTATATGTGGTAAAAACTTTTTTTTCCATTTCGCGTCTCCAGAATTTCACCTCGTATTATATTCGGGTTCGTATTATACGCGGGTTTTTACGGTACTGCTGCACTTTTGTGTTGCAAATAGTGCGTAGCGATTCTGTAAGCATAGAGCATGGTGTTAGAAGCCCAAAATCGCTTTACATAACCTATCATATTAGTACGCTGCAGTTTCAGCTTCGGTTGGTAGTTGCCACGTTTTTGACTTGATGTCAAAAAACAGAATACATAACATTGAAATATCACATGAGCCAAAAACTGGTGACGTCAAGGAGTAGGCGCGTCGTCTGCTCTGTTTGCAGTGGACTCCGCCATATGCTCACGTCGGAGTCACAGCGGAAAGAGCTGGCCAATTGCATCCGTAAACATGATGCTTGCGTCATTTTGGCGATCATTTCATGCTGCGCCAACACGAAATACAGTAAAAGCTCGTTATTTCCAACTCCGCATCACACCTGGCTGCTCGGGCCGAAGTCAATATAGCTATATCTGGGATCGTTACCGCAGAATATGCACTACTACACTTTGCGGTGGGCGATTGCGGGTATTAAAATCATGCAAGACCAAACACTAAAGGAAATAAAGATAGCCAATAAATTTATGCGCCAGGAACTAAGAAATGTACCAATGTGAGCATCAAGCTTAATGATGAAATATGACACTATTTATGCTTCAAAACATGTTTATTAACAATAGACTGCCGATCTAAGAATATCAAAATGAAAAATAATTGGTGATTTGTATTTGTTTGAGCTTTCTTTGCCGCGACTCGAGAAGCATTGCCTGCAACTTGCCCAGCATCTCCAACAGAGCAAGCAAATTCTCATCAATGGAGAAATAGTGCGTAGCCAGATCGAGTGCCGATACTGCTTCACATGCGCTTGGGGGTGGCAACGCATCGTTCTCTTTGTCGGACTCGTTATCGCTGAGAGGCGTGCTTTGCTGCGCGTGAGTCATGCTGCTGACTGCACGCAGCCTCGATAATCTCGGCATCACTTAAAGGCCCCGTTGTTTCCACGCTGTTGTCTACGCCAACGAAGACAATGGAAGTCAACACCCTCTGATAAAAAAGCATAGGCAGGGTTCATCACGATGGAGTCATCACCTTGAACCATTTGAACATCGAAGTCTGCTGTGTTGCAGGCTTCTGTGGCTTTATTGAAGCCACACAAGCAGAAAAAGTTTGCGATGGTGTCTGCCTTGATGGCGTTCCACGATGTTGCCAGCATGTGGCAAGCTTCGAGCAGGTTGACATCGTACGGCTTCCCGCTCTCCATACACACAAGAATCCACTCTAGGAGGAGGCGTCTATACAGTGTCTTGAGATTTTTAATATTCCCAAGGTCCATAGGCTGCAGTACAGCAGTAGTGTTTTTTGGCAGAAATGCCAGATTTCCTTCAGTCCAGAAAAGCCTTCAGTCCACTGATGTCACAATGTGCCGAACAGTTATCTACGAATAAAAGAATACAGTTGAATCCCGCTACAACGAAATCGGCGGGGCATACGAAAAATTTCGTTGTCGAGAATTTACAGACAACTTGTGCAAAAAAAAAAATTTATTTCCATAAGTCAGTAAGCCACATCTGCTTGCGTTTCAGAGCCAGCAATGGCGTCATGCGACTATCACACTTTGTTAAGAGAGCCATCGCAACATCGTCATCGTGAGAGCCCAGGAACTTCCTAATACAATATTGAAGGCGTCCATCACCTGCGACGAGGTTGCCAAGGCAGGTGAATCCTGGGCGGAGTCGTCTTCAGCATCAGACAGCGGCTCTTCCGGCTCACCAACACTTTTAATGATGTCCTCATCACTTAGCTCTTCGTAGACAAGCACATCCGCATCAGCGTTGAGGAAATCATCCACCTCGATATTGCCAGGGACGTTTCCTGCATCCTGGAGGAATTCCCAAGCCGTACTGATCCCCGGAGTTGAAGATGATGGAGCGTCATGTTCCGCAGCTGTATCTGTGCTGGTCGCCTCCTGGTCAACAAGCCCGGCGTGCTGGAAGCAGTTGTAGATTAAGGTGGACCAGGTCACGTTCCACGCAGCAGCCATCATCTTAAAAGCCATGAATAGGTCTACCTTAGTCTCCTTGCCAGTTTCGAGGTTCAAGAGAATCCGCTGAATCAGCCTTTCCAGATAAGCGCACTTCCCGCTTCGGATGATGCCTTGATGCAACGGCTGAATGATCGAAGTGCAGTTCGGTGGGAAAAATCGCACTTCGACGTTTGACAGTTTGAAGTCGTCAATGTAATGGGCAGAACAATTGTCCATGAGCAAACAAACCTTTCGGTTCTACCTGCTCATGTCGGTTTGGTTTGGTTTGTGGGGTTTAATGTCCCAAAGCGACTCAGGCTATACGACGCTGTAGTAGAGGACTGCGGAAATTTCGACCACCCGGGGTTCTTTAATGTGCACTGACATCGCACAACACACAGGCGCCTTGCTTTTCGCCTCCATCGGAAAGTGGCCGCAGAGGCCGGGATTCGATCCTGCATCCTTGGGAACAGTAGCCGAGCTGCGACTGCGCCACCCCGGCAGGGTTGCTCATGTTGCAGTCGTGGATGACCTGTGCCATATTTGCAGACTGCCTTACGGCATTTGATTGCGGCATTTTCTCATGTTGCAGTCAAATTCCGCAAGCCAGTCCGCAAATATGGCACGGGTCATCCACGACCGGCCGTTAGTGATATACTTGATAGGAAGGCTTCTGTTTTCCTTGAAGCAGCGCGGTTTGGCACTTTTGCCAATAACTAACGAGGGACGCTTGTCCGGTCCATTCATGTTTGTGCACAGCAGCACAGTCACCCTTTTCTTGCTGTGCTTACCACCCTGGCAGTGCTGCCCTTTAAAATCTAGCGTCCTCGCTGGTAGCATCTCATAAAAGAGGCCCGTCTTGTCCACGTTGCAAATATCGGACGGCATGTAGCCGCTCGTAATATAAGCCACATTGTCTACCATCCATTCCAATGCGCTGCCAGTGTCCGCGAAACTTGCTTCACCGCAAAAAAACATTTCCCACGATGTTGTGCCTTGCTTTGAAGCAATTGAGCCAACCTGTGCTGGCCTTAAAGTCATCAAGGCCTAGCAAACAGGCATAATTGAGGGCCTTCTGCTGAACAATGCTCCCGCTAAGCGGGATGTTCTTGGCTCGCGTTTTGACGAACCAGGCGTAGACAGCCTCATCAAGCTCCTCGTATGTGGGCTGTGTCACCTTATGGTGAGCTGAAGCGCCCGACGCAAATGCCTTGCCACTGCTTTTACTCTTCAGTATCATTGACAATGAACTCCGCGCAGCACCAAAATCTGCAGCAATATTCGCCTTCTTCCCGCTTTCTGCTTCAGCGATAATACATGCTTTTTCTTCTAGCGAAAGAAATTTCCGCTTCTTCACTGGCGGTGACATCCTAGGAATTCAGCAGCGACTAGCAAAGACGAGACAAGACCACGCTGAACGATGCACTCACGAACGACAAGGACACAAGGAAGAAAAATTGTGATGCAGAGTGGGCTTCTTCCTGCAGCGCTTTTCAGCCCACCTCGCATTTTTCTTTCTTTTTTTCTCCGAGAGGGCACGAAGCTCTGCCCACCAGTCCTCAGCCTGCCTGAAACGCTATCGATTTCTAGCAGACGCCACTGCCGAAGACGTCATATTCACGTGCTGGTGCATTTTACACGCGCTTTCGAGTAGTCCCTCTTCGCTTGGAGGCTGCGAACGCTTGTTAGTTAAGACCACTCGCACGTGACGACATGCTTTCCTGTTTGGCAGGAAACCGCGAGCACCATGACCGCGAGCTGCATCATCGAAGAAGCCCAGCAAAGGCAAGGGTGGCCATGGTGCTCGAGTCTTGTTTACTTCAGTATTTCATTCAAACTGCCATTTTTCTTTTAGTTTACAGCGCAATACAGTCAAGTCCCGCTACAACGAAAGCTATTCCATGCGCAGCTAAGCATGGGTGCTTGGGTCCTCGGTGCCATCCAGTACGCACAAACATCTGCTTTAACAGATGCTAACTGAGCAAAAGATAAATATGAACTTGCATAATTCCTCAGCTGGAGCACACTGAGAACAAAGCGCAAATTTACGGCCACACTGAACACACTTCCACGCCCCTACTGCATGATATAAAAGCATGAGCTCCGACTGCACAAACACTAAGCCCAGCCATGTTGCAACCGCCATTTGCATGGTCCACACTAAATGGGTGATGGCATGTGGCTGTACATTAATTCCATCAACTGTAAATAGAGCAGTGTGAATAAATTATCTGTGCTTGGTTTGTTTTGTCTATAAGTGCTAACGTCTCAAAGCGACTTAGGCTATGCGGGACGCCTTAATGGAGGGCTCTGGATAGTTTTGACCACCTGGGGTTTTTTAACATGCAACTACCTCACGCAAGGGTGCCTTCAAAGAAAAGTTGCCGCCGCGGCTGGAATCCTTGAGAACGGCGGTCGAGCGCCCCAACCACTGCGCCAGGCCTTTGACGTATTGATTCTATTGCTTTTGGATATCAATTTAAGGTGGTAAGAATGATTTTCGCTATCCAGTGAGATTTCTACTATCAGGATTTAACAGCAGCGAACACTTGTGGCCAACATGACTGTGTACCAGTTCATGCAGTGAGTGTGCTCACCTCGGTGCCTTGGCATCAATGGCGGCCCCGAGTGTGGGGAACTGCTCCTCGCTGGTGAAGTCGTAGTTTTGGCGGATGGGTCGTCGAGAACCCCCCTGTGGCGCTGCGTTGCGCGTGACGGCGCCCGAGCGCAGGTGTGGTGGCCGGTACGTGCTGCGGGTCGGCTCTTTGGGCTCAGGTTCTGCAGAAGTAAACATTCAGCAGCGTCCACTGAGACACTCCGCACAAAGTGCAGGCCATATGGCCATTCTTACAAGCGTGATGCAGGGCATAATCAATATTATTTGGCGTGACAGCATGGTCAGATACAGGAGATACAAGGGTCTACCCATAATATCACATGCATCCCTTTCCTTTGGCATACAATCTGCTGGTGACAGCGCATGCTGGTTTCTTTGATCTGCCATACAGCGGAAACCAGATTATGCGTCCCAAATTTACGATCAATTGGTGTGGGCCTGGCAAATACCACAATGGTTGAAAACCTCGATTGTATGATGAAACATTGTACACATTTCAGTTTGTAAGACAGTCGACATAATGGGAGGAACTTCATATTAGCAGACACCACATCATCCCAGGGCGTTCCAAAACGTCTGCTAGTATGTGGCATGTCTTTGCATCTAGCCTGATTTTCCACATGCCCCAATTTACGACAAATTTGTGCAGGCTTGGAAAATACCACAATGGTATACAGTCGAACCCGGATATATCGAATTTTGGTTATATCGAACTCACGGAATATCCCCTTGAAAGAAGTAAGATTAACCGGCCAAGAAGACGCACACAGGAAAAATCGACACAGAAAGAAAGAGGCTGGACTACGGGAGTTGGTAGTCCAGCCTCTTTCTTTCTGTGTCGATTTTTCCTGTGTGCGTCTTCTTGGCCGGTTAATCTTACTTCATGCAATGCACCAACTAGCCCAACAACGTGTTTTATTGAATCCCCTTGAAAATTCCATGTGTAAAAGTGTAGGAAAGCCGCGTCATATATCGAACTCAATTTCACGGGTCATTCGATATATCAAACTCCGTACCACGCACTAGAAAGTGTGCCTTCCCCAAAGACGATCGCATCACACTCGGCCGTTTGCTGCGTGACGTTTTCAAGCCACGCGCGGAAGGAATGAGAGGGGCAGTTAGGCGACCGCTGGTCTAGGGCAGTGCCGCGCCCATTCCCCCAGGGCGCGCGCATCTGCGATTTTCGTTTCTGGCACGCCAGCACATGACGTTTGCAAGCCATGTGCGCGAACGAACCACCGAGAACCGGTGGGAACGAGAGGGGGAAAAACGTGACAGAGCGAAGCGCAAGGGTGTGCCCATTCTTTTGCCGAAATCTCTCCCTCTTTCCCGGCCTTCGTTCGCAGTAGCACGCACTACGCATGCGCCAAGCCAGCTCAGCCCGTTTTCAGACAGAACGTCGGACGCTTTCTCCAGCGTGTGTTGCGAACTCTGTGCGTGGCGGCTGACGTGCTATGGCGCCTGCGGAAGTTAAAAGCGGCAGTTTTCTTTTTTCTTTTGCGAGAGTCGTTCATTTTTATTGCTGTGCTGTACGCGTGGCGTAGTGTAAGATACGCCGGCTGCGCACGTTAAGAAGTGGCAGGTTATTTTTTTTTTTTTGGTGGGAGTCGTTTATCTTTGCATGTATGAATCAACAAAAGCACGCGGTCAGCTGCGATCATGACACTGGCTTTTAGCATTTTTTGCTTCAAACAGCATTTAACTATCACGCTTTCCAATGATTTTGTGGAAGTGGACTACGCCCACCCCAAGCGCGGCATGATAAATCGAACAAGGCTTGTGCAATCAATCAAGCCATCACGGGCACTCTGCTAAGTTCACTCCCCGCCACCGCAGGAGCTATCAAAAGATAAACACGCGGTGACGTTATCGCTGCGCAGCATCTTGGCGCGCTGCCAAGAAGTGAGCTGTGGATGAGATGACTGAAACCGAAAGGCGCGCGCCATCGACATGCAAGCGAAAACGGTCGCGATTTCTGCCGCGGCGAAACAGAAACCTTGTTTTGAGCTGCCGCAGTGGCTCGAGCTGCGAGAGGGACACAGTTCCAAGTTGGAAATTTTTCGCTCTGTTGTTGCCGCTCGTCGCTGAGATCACTCAATCGGTTGCATGTGAGCGAGCTGGCCTTGATGTTTTTTTTGTTTTGTTTTTTTTTTACATTCTCGGGTGCAAAAGTGGAGGGCGGGTTCATTATGGGAGTGGGTTGATTACGCGACAAATATGGTATCGTTTTTTCGCATCATAAGTGCCGTCACGAGCCGATTTCTGTATATCGAAATATCAATATATCGATAGATTTCCGATCCCCTTAGAGTTCGATATAACCGGGTTCGACCGTAATGCATTGAAAACCTCGATTGTATGATGAAACACTGTACACATTTCACTTTGCAAGACGGTCGACATAATGGGAGGCACTTCATATTAGCAGACGTCACATCATCCCAGAGTGTTCCAAATCGTCTGCTAGTGTGTGGCAGGTCTCTGCACCTAGCCTGACTTTCCACATGCTTCGCTGATGAAGGCATTACAGAAATCAATTTTACAATCGTAACAGCATGGGCTTACTGTGCCAGTGGTAACAAGATTAGACTTGTCTATGATCCCCAATGGCCAGTCTGAAAGTGCTTTTCTCTGCTGCGTCACGTTAGGCCTAGTGCACACCTAGCTAGTGACGCACTGTCACCCAGTGGGCTGCGCATCGCTGCAGGAAGCGACCTTGCCAGCGTGGGTGCACTGAAGTCTCGCATTTTCACTGCAAGCAAGCAATGAGATTGATCTTTTCTTTCCTTTTTTTCTTGTCCCTTGCACGAGAAGCCTAATACAAACACTGCTGCCGTGGAGTGATAGCGGTTCAGAGCAGGAACATGTCGCTCGCATGGCCGCAGTGCGCATCGTAAAAAAGTCTCGTAGCAAGCATATTCGCGGCGCTTTGTCTAGACTACCGTAGGATGCATGTGACACTTGCTTAATGTGCAGCGATGGAAGCACACACGAGCCCTGTCAAAAGCAGTCTTTTCGATGCCAACGTTCAACGTCTGGATTAAGCGGCTTTTGCATAGTCCCCCGAGTCATATACAGTAAACCCTCGTTAACATGAACTCTCATATCTCGAAAAATCGGTTAAGTTGAAAATTTTCCACGCTGTGCTTTCACCTCCCATAAGTGCTCTGTATTCATTATTACAGCGCAAAGACGGACGGGACAAGAAGAGGACACAACAGCGCTGTTGTGTCCTCGCTGTTGTGTTCTTGTCCCGTCCGTCTTTGCGCTGTAATAATGAATGTACGTAACCAACTCGCCCAAAATGTTGTATTATGCTCTGTATTAGCTCCCATTTATCTCGAAGCATTTTTCGGGCGTAATGCGGATATCTAGAAATTTTGACCGGAAAGACCGAAGGCAAAGGTCATTACCGAAAGGTGATAGGAGCTCTGAGTGAGCGCTTTGTTCTTATCCCCGTATGCTGCAACAACAGTCAATATGCCCACAGCCACCAGACAAAAACTGCTACGATTGCCCACTGGCTTGGCACGTCCTACACAGGAGCCTGCACAACGATTACCAAGGCTGCTGCCAAACCACTGCACAGAAGCCTAGTTTCAGCAAAACTTGCTATGGCACAAGTACCCACTGATGTGGAAATAGAAAACCTATCCGTCTCACATTGTGATGTACTGGGGGAGCACAAAACACAACTTAAAAACGGGACAGAAAGCAGGGCACGCTGCTCCGCAAGCGGCTCCATGCTACCGCATTTGGCACATGTACATACTAGGGTGTGAACATCATCTGTGTGCGTCCTGCGTCATGGTGAACAGTCAGCGTCAACACTTAAAGATACTGCCACAACATGACAGGGCGGCCTGCAGCATTTAGAACTGGAACCGAAGCGCATTTATAGATTCCCGAAGCTTGGTAAAAGGCCTAGCAGGTGAATGCCACCAGCGCACTATTTGGCTGATGCTTCATATTTGGCAGCACTCGCTTCCCACTTGGACAATGCGTTATGTGCCAAATAACAAGCACACTCATGCCATCATGCTTATGCTCTCGATCAAAAAACAGCGAGGCATGGCAGAGGGCTCATTTCATCAAATACCGACTGGAGGACGTGCTTCTCATCGATGTGGAGAGAAGGGAAAGCCACTAGGACGGGGCACAGTGGCAGCTGTAATGAAACGTGTCCCTAGTCAGGGGCGTGCTTGGGGACTCGTAAGAAGAATGATGATGACCGCAAAACTAAAATTCGAGACTGGTTTATCGCCATCAACTATACATTGCAAGAAAACTGCAATATGACAAGGCAGTACTTCCAGGATTCCCAAGCTTGAGCCCGTGGCTTGAGGCGGGAAATCTTTTCAAAGCGATTCAGATAAATTTGCAGAGCACTTATGCATTTTTGATTCCATCCCAGACTGTAATGACAAATACATGCATTTGATATGTTCGCGTATATAGTAAGGATTCTTGTGTGGTCGTATCCACACATACTGGAATGCTGACAGTGTTAGGTCGTTCGTCCCATCCACGTTGTGACATACCCATTGCGCTTGACAGTGCCTGCTCAGCACTCTTTTCACCATGAAATATTGGTTATTCCTTCCTATACCCAGATCAGCAACATCAGCCAAGGTCCCATCGCTTCAAGGGGGCGATGTAAAACTTTTTCATGAAGCGGTATCGCGGTGTAACATGCTCTGCGACGACGGCTCTGCAGCGGCAGCCGCAATGCTTGGTTCACGTCGGTAACGCCTACTGCAGCTAATACGGTGGTGGAGCACATCCAGAATGTGTGCACATGCGCAGATGGCTGGGTGAAATCGATCTATTGTGTTGCATGTGCCTTTTCTACCTATTTTGTCCAATTAAATTGCAAAAGCAACTGCTTTAGTCTAAGTGCAGCTGAGTCCTTTGCAAACGAAGCCGTTCACTCCAAACACCCACTTCCTGCGGTGTCTATACAAATGGACTGGGATGTGTGATAATGCGATACCAACTGCATTCCATTTTTGCATTTTTTGTCGCCCTTGGCCGCTGGCTGCACTGGGCAGTGCCACTTGAGCAAAAGACGAAGGACAAGAAATACAGAAATGGAATGCAATCATTACGTTACATTGGACCTAAAAGCTATGAGAAACAACCTGGTGGTGGCGGTGCTTGTGGCTCGGGCTCTGGTGGTGGTGAAGGTGGTGCTGCCGCAGGGGGCGCCTGCTGCACCTTCCAGGGGCCTGACTGCTGGTCACCCGCCTGCTGGGAATCTTCGCCATCTTCGTCTTGTTGCTCTCGCGCTGCTTCTTCCTCTTTCTCCTTTTCCCTGCATGCGTCACAAAGGCTCAACTGAACCTCACGTAAGACAGAACACAATTTGCGAGCCAAGCTTCCTTTCGAACTCTCTGTTTTAAGCCCCATATTCATGCGAGTTTCAGCATATGAAGACCCCCAAGTGAATGACGCACATTGGGGATTTAAAAACACTTAAGAGCAATTTTGATGATACAAGCTGCCGCTTGAATACAGCAAAGAGAAGCCACTGAAACAATCACTGAGTTGACTATAATGCAGAGGCTTTGGAGCATGGTGGAAGAAAGAGAGGTGCTCCGACGGCGGTGCGAGAAGCGGCCGCTTACTGCGACTTTTACGCATGAAGAGGCCGCCAGGAGCAGCACCGGTACTAGGGGCCTGTCTTATCGCTCGTTTCGCTAAGCGTTTCAAGTGCCCATGCCTAGGACGGGCACTTGATTTTGACACATAAGGGCGTCTGCCTGCTTGAAACACTTTTTTTGGTTGGAGGTATGAACTTTTCTATTTTTGCCCATTTTCTGGGTTATAATTTGAGTCGGGGCTGCATGAATGGTTTCTTAAATGATATGCAGCGTTGTGGTTTACGACAAACACGAGTAATACAATGTTTCCTGAAAGCAATCCTGTGAGCGGCGCGTAAAATGTATCCAAAGGAGTGCAAGACGACACCTGTGGGCCTTCACAGCTGCCAACATGTGCAAAGCTTCAGGTACTGTCGTGCTGTAAAAAAAAATGAACGCAGTTACGTCCGCGCACTCCACTGTTTGAATTTCTTCTCGCCGTTCTTCTTCCAGTTGATAACAAAAACACACTACTGTCCTGATTTATTGCATTACGGACAATTGTAGAAGGCTTTTGTTGCAACCCAAATGTAAACATGATGCAAGAAATTTAAACAGCCGAACTCATGGGCACACCATTGCTCGCATTTCTTTTTATTACCATGTACACGTGCGTGAAGCGCATTACAGCACAATTTGAAGGTAGGATGCTATTGGGCGATGAAACAAAATATGGTCAGCCGACCTTGTAAATTGATTTTAAAATATGATATATAGTTGCCTGATGACTAGAAAGAAGATATCTGAATTGGTTTTGCTGGCAAATTGTTTTTTTTTTTTCGGGGCAAAAAAAGAAAACAATGCTAAGCAGTCTGATAAAATAAGTGTCATAAACGCAGCTATACCAAGGCAAGCAAAAAAATAAGGAATTATTTGGACCAGGGACATTTCAGATTCTTTATGACATCTCACAAAAAAGGAGTAGAACAAAATTGCATTGGCTACTTAGTACACAGACAGACATTCCATTTCACTGTTCCATAAGCTTTACAAAGACGTCGTTGGACTAGCTTACACTAGAGCCATAGGAAAGCTTTGTGTAGTTTTGCTCATATGTCATTGGCTTTCATAACAAGAACTGTCAGCTTCAGAAAACTCAAATACATAAAAGGCACAAAGCCTTAACAATTGCTTGGGGCTTTCCACACGCCACTAGTAACACTGTCTTTTTTAAGTGAGTGATATAGACAGAATGCTGACCACAAGCTAGACCTTTATGGGTACCGCATTTTATTTTTTGGATGGCCTCATATTTGTAACCAGAAGTTTTTTTACATTTAACAAAATAATTAGCCATTGGAACCCTTACATTACTGAAGACGTAGCCCTCACAGAAAAGACTGACATAGAACACAGCTGGTACTGAACAATACCTCTCAGATAGGCGTGCTGTACGCCAAGAAGTTGGCTATTAAACAAAATGAGAGAAGACTCAGCTTTCAGCCAAATGTGGTCAGAAAGATTACTGAATCTGAATGCAGGTTAAAATACTTACATTTAATATATAACAAAATAATACAAATCAACAATCACAATTTCATTACCCCTCACAGTCTGCACACAAGCTCGTGTTTTGATAACGGGAAAATGATTGAGGAATATACCCCCCTGAACAATACCTTCAAGTATTCATTTTTTTCCTAGAGTCATACACGCTTGGAATAAATTACCTAGGAATACTGCGGACAGTCCCAGTGCCTAACAGTTCATCGCAAATTTGAAAATTCTTGGGTGAAGTTTTCTGCATTTTTTTTTTGCAATGTTTCATTCTTTGACTTTCTGTATTTAGTTGTGATTGCCTTTGTAGATGTATTCTTGTGATGTAGTTCTTTCTTTGTGTCCACCCCTGCCTGGAGTCAAGCGACTCTGCAGTATTTCTAAATGAATAATAATATATAGCCTCCAATCACCGAATGTTTTGAGTGCATAGCTCGTGTGATACAAGAGACAGCCTTTAACAAAACATGGCCTTAAAGTATTCACACTGAAGCTGCTGCCCACCCTAGACAACTAGGAAGTCACATTTCGGGGCGTTATGTTAACGAGGGCCGTCAGGAAGAAGCAATAGGCTGAGCAGCACACGAGTCGATTTAGGCGCACCGAAAAGCGTCCATACGCATTCATTTTATGTTGTACGTCAACTGATAAATCGCTAAACAACAGCATGACTCGCGAAAAGCCCCGCAACGCGCTGTCAAGTTGACTAATGAACTAAGGAGTTGACTAATGTAATGCCAGACGCTTGGCATTACAGGCACCCCGTAGACTTACGCAATTGTCAGAGACTGAATCCGCAGTCCACTGTAATCTACTTCTTTTTCTTCTTCGAAGTCATTCCACTCTTCTTCACCCTGCGACAGCAGACATGTGCAAAAAAAAGACAACGATGAGAATTAAGATTACCGCCTGCAGGTAGTACGCCTTGCTGCAATAAAGACATTGGAAGCACACCAGAGCTATCGCAACGACGCAGTTGGACTATCAATGCCGCAAAGACTAGGCTTTCCACTCAGTTCACGCACGATGTGCTTGCTAAACGATACTTTTCGTGAGAAAGCACATCCGTGCGGCACTGAAGGGAATGTTAGGAAGCCGGAGTTGAAGCGAGGTCACGGCAAAACCGGCACCGCCGTATGGACATGCTGCAGCGTTTCACCTACCTGAGCAAGTGAAGGAATAGTGACAGACAGCTTTCCAGACGAGTTCTCTACCTTGTCCTTGTCCTTTTTGAGGCTCTTCTCGGCACTCTTACCACTATCTTCCATTTTCTTGGCAATTTGTTCGGAAGTCACTTTCCCCTTAACCTTTTTCTTGCTTTTGTCTTTCTTCGCGAAGAACTGGTCTAAACTGGAGTCCGCCATAGTGATGCCGTCGATGGTGAGCTAGGGAATGCGACTTAGAAAAGAGAAAATACTTAGTTTTCAGTAATGAATAGCCACAAGTCGGACAGAGCGGACCTCGCAACGTGTACCATGCACACACTACGCCACCATATTAGATCCCGTCCAGTGGTCTGGGTAGATAGAAAATGTGAACCAGTTTGAGCCGGCTAAATTTTAGGGTTTTAATGCGCAAATAACTATAAGCTGCCTTTTGTAATTACAAAAATAGATGCGAAAGAAAAATTTGCAACTTAAATAAAAAAATATATTGAGTTATTCTAATTTGCTAAATAAGGATTTTTTCAAAAAATTAAAACAAGTTATGGTCTAGAGAGTGGCGCCATCAGCTGGCGCGACCAGCAGTCACCAAACGGGTAAACCTACAGGCGATCTTGCAGGTAGCTGACGCTTTATAACGAATTCAAGGCCTTATGCGTTATAGTTTCGCATTGTTTCTCTTCCGTTCAGCGCTATGACGACGGAAGAAAGGTTTCACGCAGCTGTCGAGGTGATCCGGGGCCTTCCGAAGAACGGTGAGCAAAAATGGTACCACTTGCGTTTAACCTATTTAGAGCCTGTCATGGGACAGTGAAGAAAACTAAACCAGTAACAAATAATCCTTGGGACTGCATGCGCACCTTCATGCAACCAATTTAGTAACAAAATCTGCAGTTCCAATAAGTGTGCATCCTCTGCGATATTTAGCACATCATGGACAACATAAAGGGCAGTGTTGGAACCAGGAAAAGTCGTTGAATCGCTTCTGCGTCGAATATTTGGAGTCGTGTTTCCTTGACGCGGCTTATCACTATAATCACTGTCCTTGCACCGCATCCAGAGCCTTCGCTTGCTGTGCGGTACATATTTTAAAGCAACTGCGCAGATGCTATATATCCACGATTCGATGCGATTGTAATAGAACGGTAAACAGAAAGAATTACAGTAAAGATCTGCGGCTACTTGCCCGCCAACAGCACATGTGCCCATACATTAAACCTGCCTGGACGAGGCCGGAAATTTGTCACGACTTTCACCTGACCGGACAGAGCCTGACAATAATAATAAGTTAAAAAAATGCGGCCAAGGAAGAAGTACGCGCATGAGGAGAAAGTAGGCCCCGAGCGAGAACAATCGCCCAGTATTAATCGCGCTCACTCTTTCGAAACTTCTCATTCGTGCGATGCATTAAGTAGCCGCTGCTTGCGAGCCTTTGTGCTAGCGAGGCAGCCCACATGCCGGCCGGACCTGCAAGATTTCCTTCAATTAAGGAAGCGTACATGGTTGTAAAATGCCTGACAGTGGGCATGTGCCCTGCGTGCACTCGGTTTACAGACTTGCTTATATCGTTAAAAAATTGTCACTCTGCCAAGACTGAGTATTCGAACTCTTGAAAAACCTGGGAGCAGCTCCGTTCTTGAAGTCTTGGGTTATTTGTGCAGCCATTTACGAACTGTGTCAGTATCACTTTCCACACTATGTCGTCTTTCTGCACAGGGTCATTTCAGCCTTCTCACGAACTTCAGCTGAAGTTCTATGCTTACTACAAACAAGCGACTCAGGGATCTATAGAAGAATGCAAAGTTCCCAAGCCGAGGTTTTGGGACATCGTGGGAAATGCAAAATGGTACTGTGCTGTGCACTTCGCTTTCTGTTGATGTTTTTTTGGGAGTGCCGCTTGCGCAAGCTGTCTGTAGTGCTTAACCGAAAAGAAGCCCAATGCCTCAAAAATAGTGCTGCCATGTTTTAGTGTTATTAACTTTGAGATATTGCATCACCATAGAGGCAGCAGCAAGCTTTCTATTTGTCTTTCAATCTATAGGAATGTTAAGACATGTCTGGTAGCTCTGATGTGTCTAAACAACTGAAGATCAATGACCCTATTTTTATGTGTATCTTGTGCTTGTGTTCTCGTGCTGTAGCTTACATTAGTGTGATCGAACAACTTGCCCGCGCCTCTACCCGATTGGAAGACTGCTTTTTCTGAGTGTGCACAATATCTTTGCCTTGTGTGGTTTTCATGTTCTACTGCACCAGTGAATTTTATAGGGATGTGCTGCCAATCTCTAGGCATAATGTTTAGTTTTTTGCATTAAAGTAGCATCATTACCATCCATGAATTTGTTAAACTGCTATATTATGTTCCTGCTTTTACTGCTCTTCAAGGCTTAGTTGTGACGGACTCAAATGAAAGAAGTGCTTTTAATTTTAATTTTGCATGTTATTTCTTTTTCTTGTCAATGAATTTATGGTTAATTGTAAAAATTTTTATATTCTTTGACAGCGGACATTGTGTTGCATATGAAAATTTAGCTGGATGTTTGTAACAACACCAGTTTTCACCTTTAGTTGTGCCGTTTGTACCTAGTGTTATGATTGTCATTCTGAGAGTAGGATCTTCACTGTTGAAAACTCCAGGGGATGAAAGTTACTGCCACAATAGTTGCTGACAAAGTTGAGAAAGACAACTTGCTTGCCGCGATATAGTCGCTTATATCGTGAGAAGTGTTACTTCGACTATGGTGTTTGATGCTTACACTATTTCTCTCTTAACAGAGCTTTATTTTTGTAGAAACTTGTTTGTGTAAGCCAAGAACATCCACACTTTTTGCCATTGCCTGGAGAAAATAAACAGTTGCACTAACTGTACTCCCTGACCCCTTTTTGTAATCTTTATATTGTGCGTATGCACAAGGCTTTGTTCTGTGTTTTGTACATTTTTCACACTGTGAAGATTTAGATACAGAGCTTAGCATAGCTTGTGCTCATGCAGAAATGGATGTTTTTTGTTTTTTGTCTGGTTTTAGGGATGCTTGGATGAAGCTTGGTAACATGTCGAAACAGGAGGCCATGGAGAAATATGTCGAAGAACTGGTCAAGGTATTTTTTCACTGGCGACGGCAGCAACTGGTCTTAATCTTAGCTGCTGCATGTGTACTGCTTATTTGTTCATTTCATCCTGCTTGGCAATTTTATTGCTCTTGTATTGTCCGATTGCTTTGTTTGTAGCCATATGTGTTGCAAACCTGCACCTTGTTCAGTTTTTCTGCATGCAACCTTTGTTTTTATTTTCTATGAGTTTTTGGGTTCTGCTTGTTTTCTGTTATTTTTGTTTTGTTTCCATTTCCAGGTTGTTAAAAAATGTCAAGAAAATGCCACAGAAGAGCAGGTATGGCCGTGCATTCAGTGCATGTTGAATGTACAGAAAAAAAAAAAACAAAGGTCTAGCAATAGAAGGTCGGTACTTGTAACATGAAACTTCAAGTTATGTTCAATGTAGTCTAATTGAACATTGCCTTGCTAAGTAACTCAGGAGATGAACTGCAAAGAATGATTGATGACCTAGACAGGAAAAGTAGAAAGGTAGGCTTAAAAATCAACATGCAGAAGGCTAAGGTAATGTTCAATAGCTTAGAGAAGGAACAGCAGTTTTTATTAGGTAACGAAGCACTGGAAGTAGTAGGCGAATATGTCTACTTAGGACAGGTAGTAACTGCAGATCCGGACCATGAAAGGGAAATAACAAGCAGAATAAGACTAACTGGGATGGAGCGCATTTGGCAAGCACTCCCAAGATTATGACTAGCAGCTTACCGGTATCGCCCAAAAGGAAAGTGTACAACAGTTGCATCATACCTGTACTTAACTATGGAACTGAAGCGTGGAGGCTAGCAAAGAGGATTCTACTTAAGTTGAGGACAACGCAGAGGGATATGGAAAAAAAATGGTAGGGATAACGTTCAGAGAGAGGAAACGTGCAGAGTGGGTCAGAAAGAAAACTCAATTCACTGACATTCTAGTAGAAATCAAGAAGAAGAAATGGACATGGGCAGGACATATAGCGTGAAGGAAGGATAACCGATGGTAGCTTAGGGCAACAAACTGAGTTACAAGGGAAGGAAAGTGTTGCAGGGGGCGGCAGAAAGTTAGGTGGGCGGATGAGGTTAAGAAGTTCACAGGGGTCAAGTGGATGCAGCTAGCACAGGACCGGATTAATTGGAGGAATATGGGAGAGGCCTTCGCTGTGCAGTCGGTATAATCAGGCTGAGGATGGATGATGATGAATTGAACTGTAGGTCGAAGTGATAAATATCCCTCAGAGGGGAACCTTCAAGCAACAGCGGTCGCCTATTGCTCTGACTTGCTCCTGCTAGCCATCTGTGATGCCATGCTAGCATAGGCAAAACAGTTCTTGCCCCGCTGTGGTAGTTGGAGCACTTGACTGCTGTGTCCAAGGATTCACGACCGAATTTTGGCTGCGTTGGCCGCTCTTCGATGGAGGTGAAAAGCAAGACGCCTGTGTGCTGTGCAATGTCAGTGTACGTTAAAGAACTCGAGGTGGTCTAAATTTCTGGAGCCGTCCACTACAGCATCTCTCATAGCCAGAGTCGTTTTGGGACATAAAACTACACTAACCAAACCAAATCAAGACCTCTACATCATGCAGAGTTGATAGCATTGCTTGCTGGGCTTCCTTTGACAGTTATTCCCTGCTTCGTCCTTGTACTGTACCCCATTATAGGACATACTATAAAAATCCGCATATAATGCAAGGTTTTTTTTTTTTTCTGATTTTATCATGTCAGATTTCTGCCTTGTATTATATGCGGATTCGAAAAAAAATTGCAGCCTAAATTTGCAGTTCAGGCCTCATTATTAATCAGGAGTATCAGAATACTTCTGGGGCACACATGCCGTGTGCCTGCACGGTGCTAGGCGCGAGCGCGGCACATGATGGCCAGCTGCTTGTGCGCTGCTGTCCAGTGTCTGAGCTGGAAGCGACTTACTGGTTTTAGTACAGCCAGAGAACCGATTGGCGGGCAAACATGGTGTGCTCTTCACATCACTGTGCTTAAAACTCTCCTATCACGCATCGGCTTGAGAAGGGAAGGGATACAGTAGCGACACGTGAAGGTATTCATGATGCCTAGTGCGGGATTACATTGGACGCGAAAGCCCGGAGCGTGTACGTTTTGCTGGGCAACAGTGAAATGTAGTTGCAAATAAATACTTCTGCTGATGTTTCCTTTCTCGCATTATACACAGATGAAAACTTTTTTCCCCGTTTTTTTTCTATTCCAAACTTACACCTCGTATTGTATGCGGGTTCATACTATATGCGGGTTTTTACGGTATTTTGGACAGTTCATAGATATAGTATGCATTTGTTGTCATGAAGAAACATAACAGAGGGCTCTTCTGTACTGTTAATGGCTTTCCCCTATTAACACCTCTTCTCTAGGCTGCACAACCTACTTTTACCTTTTTATCCTTGCAGCGTCTATGGTATCGAAAAACATAGAGCATGTTTGGTCTGATTTCACAAACAGAGGCTGAATGAAGAAAAAGAAACTAATATTTGTTTTGCTCATTCTAATGCCTTTCTTATTTTCTCGGTATTCAGTGTGTGTCGATTCAGCATTTCACATGCAGAACCTTGCTCCCTTCCACGTCTGCATGAGCATGAGGCACTCTGCACGAACTAAAGGATCAGTTTCATACTTTTCCGCATGACTTTGGCTTGGGCACACTTTCTCGACATGTTAAAATTTTTTGGCTTTCTAGCTAGTTGCATGGCTTTTGTGCATTCGAATGGCTTTCCTGCGTTTGCATGTGATGTATGACACATTGTTGCTCGCTCCTTATTTGCCCAATCTTTGCGAGGGTAGTGAAAGGTAGTCTGAGATTATTAAGGTTTCCGTGAAATGTCTTTTTTGAAATATGCAGCAAAAGCCACTCATCATGGCTGTCAGAACTGTATAAATACAAGGCGTGGCAGATTTGTGAAAGCTCATATAGAAAAGTAGCAATCTTTAATTATTTAACAGATTGCGTCTCTGGAAATAGGTGTAGACAAATTTGACAGTCTTTTCGATTGGCAGTTTTGATGGAAATGTTTGTAAACGCCGACTATAGTTGGTTCAGGTGATGCTACTGCTTTCTGAAGTGGTAATTTGAGAGTACATATTGTTTGGTTACGGCAATGTTTGACCTTAGCATTTTGCAGCTAATCATAGCATGGGTAGTGTTTTGCTGCCTATGCCTTTGTCCCTTGTCACATAGACATGTTAAATCATAGAAACAGCCTCTGTCTGTGCATAATGTTGCCCCCCCCATCATGGACTCAGTGAGTGGTGGCTAAACAAATAAGAATTTTAGTGGTCGTTTCAGGCCTCAGTTTGCACTAATGGAATGCAAGTTTTCTTTTTGTAATTTATTGTAGAAAAATGCATCTGCAGAACCATAATGGTGTGAACCAGGCTTGAGGGTAAATCAGTGCAGTCATTGAACACTGTGTTCTTTAAGACTTGAGCAAATTTTGTGGCAGGTAATGATTCCCATGGGGGTTTCTTCTTTTGCAGATTGTTGAGGCGATGTCTTACACCGACCATGTGGCCAAGTTTGTGGATCTGCTTGGCCCGTTGTTTGATTCTGTACCACCACAGATGGCTGCCGCATTGCCACAAGCCAAAGTGAATGGCAGTCGGGAGTCAGAAGATGACATAGAGACAATTGAAGGTAATCACACAAGTTTACAGTCAGACTGCAGACTCAACGTTAGTTACGAGAGAAAAAGACAACTTTGCTATTTAAAGGGGTGCTGCAACGAATTCTTTTTGTCGTTGTTATATCATAGGGTAAGCTTAGCAGCTTTTTAACTTGTGCGCTCCTTATTTTAGCTCCGCTGTCTTTATTCATCTGTTAGTGCAGAAATAGAATAGGCGTTGCTTGAGCTAGTGTCCTTAGTAGACACATTTTTCTTGAGAAGAACAAGTAGTGATCACACTTCTGGAAAGTTGTATACTCTGGTATCACAGGCAGCTTCAGGAGCATGGGAAATCTAAATGGCACATTTGAAAGCACATTTCTAGAAAATATAATGTCAAAAATGCACGAAAAGCGCATGATAATGACCTGGAGCTTCCAGAGGTAACATGTCACTGGCAGCCGTCGAAATGAAAACTAGTTGTGTCCAAAGCTAAGAGATTGCCAGCTTCCTGTGGTTTGATGGGTATGTCTCTGCGGCTTTTAAGAAATGGCAACTTGCTCAGTCTGCTCTTTTTGTTTGTCCTGTTTGGCATCTTGCTTTTTGCAGTTTCTTAGCTTGAAAAAAAAGCTATTATTGCAGGAAGAGATAATTATGAACTGATAGACTTTCCGTATTGGTACTAAGAAAGGGGACAGTCATGATTATGTGCACTTTTCCTTTCCTGACATTGTGACGTATACAATTGAAAAAGTTAACACATCTTGAATACGATGCACTAGGGATTAGTGAACTTGGAAAATTCTGAGGCTCCACCGTGATGTGTATTAATTTTTGCATCCCTGGAAAGAACCTTTTAGAGGTCTTTTGGTTATATTCTCTGTTTCCACGATTCCTTGCAGCTACAGAGCAAGGACAGGCTGTATATGCTAAAGCGGACAAAAAGCAGAATGAAGACAAACCTGAGCGGACGGCAGCAGGTAGCGTTTTGTGTGCATAAACCCTGTGAAGTAACACGTGACAAATGTGTGTACAACGTGTTGATGGTAGTTACGGCAGGAATGAATAGAAGGGCAGTCATAAATGTTAAAACATTACATGCCCTTGACATTCAACTTGCGCTGAGCCGGGGTTAAACTGTGTGGCTTCAGAAATTGTGTGATGCATTCTGAAACGGGTCTGCTCAGCACATTTGAAAGAAGGGTTCTTATATGCACTGCTGGCATTTGAGCAAACAAGTTAATAGAATTTAATGAAAGTAACGTCTTTCTAGATTTGATATTGGTAATATGGCTCGTTTTGAATGTGGCAAGTTTTTGACTGTGGGGCTATTTAGCATGGTTTTGAGAAACTTCTTTTTACTTTGTTATTCTTGCTTGGAAGGTATTGAAGTGTGTAGGGTGATTTTCTGACACTTCAAATTTACTTTCTTCAGGAGGAGGAATGAACGGCCACAGATCTGACTTTGAGAGTGAGGAAGATGAGTTTTCAGACACTTATGACCACATGGGAGACGTGAGTGCTTTTATTTATTTATTTGTTATTATTATTATTATTATTATTATTATTATTATTATTATTATTATTATTATTATTATTATTATTATTATTTTTCATTTTTCTGTATCAGTTTTCAGTTCTTAGCGTTTGAGGCATTCTTGCGAGTATTGAATAGCAAATAAATTTTTGCTTCTGGAGAAGCGTGGCCATAGTAGGTTATTAAATCCTTTATCAAAAGATTAGAGTCCAACGGGTTTGCTTCTAAGCAGTGTAGTCGAACTTGGAGGGACAGGACCAACAGTCTTCTTACCGTCAGGAGACTTGCAACACTTAAGGATGCAAGCAGCGCGGTGTGGCTCAGAAGCAAACCCATTGGGCTGCAGACGTTTGATAAAATAAAATACATTTTTCCAGCGTGCAATTCACAGGATGAGCTAAGGAGACGGGCACAGGATGAATGCTGGGGTACGTACATCTTTAAATTGGTAGATAATGATGGTACGGCACCCGAGACAAACACGTGCATCGCACATTACCATATTTACTCGCACCATGCATGCACTTTTGCTAAGAGTGCGAATAGTGCTTTCTTCTAACCACAATGAAATTGAATAATGCAGTTTAATCACTGAACTAAATACGAATATAGTAATGTAAGGTACTTCAAATACAAATTGAGTTGCAGTACAGCTGAATCAAATGCAAATCAAATGCTTTGAAATCCCATTGATATGATCCCACTTAATGCATTTATTTATTTACATATACCTTACAGGCCTCCAGAGAAGCATTGTGTAATGGGGGACAAATACAAAGATATCCGCAAAGTGGGTTAAAAAACAAAACCACAATTGCAAGTACAGGAAACCAAGACATCGGCATGAGATTTTTTTTTTTTTTCGTTTCCAGACCCTTTTTGTGTTCAAGAATTGAGTTTTATTTACTTTCATTTTACTTTTTTCTTTTAAGTAAAAGAATTTAATTTTGCTTAAAATACTTTTTTCTTTATCAAATTTTGGTAAGGGATTCCTCAGTTTCGTGCCCTTGGTGTGGCAAATTGCAGCCCTTACCTTGGCAGCCTGTTGCCTGTGGGTACCATCTTCCCAATAGCATCTCCATTGTTTAATGTTTTGATAAGGTCACTTAAAGGGGTTGATGCCCCGGCTCCTTGTGAAGCTTGCAGAGTGCCAAGTTTTAGGTGCTGTTTGTGGTTTGCCGCATGCCGCTGGAGCAGGTCAGAGCGATGAAATAGCCGCTTAGCTTGCTTCTGGACATTGAGAGACAAAAGTTCAGCATGAAATGCAGGTTATTCAAAGCACCGTAATCAAAGTAAGGTTTTGTGCTAAGTAAGTTTCAGTTGCAGCCCCTCGGGGGCTGTTTTGGATAATATGTTCTCGGATAATATGTTCCAATTCTCAATTACCATCATATTAGCAAGATTCTACTGTATTTGTGCAGGTATCCTCTACTTGTGCATGTACAGTAAAACCTCGTTACTAGAGACACTCAGCCCAGCCAAGAAAGACATCTCTTATAACCAAGGTTTCTTGTAACCAAAAATTTTAAAAACATTGAGGAGTCAGACTAGATCAATTTATTGCACATCAGCATATAAGTGCGTTTAAACAAATTTACACGCATTAACAGGAAATTGTTCAGAATGGCTTGAAAGAAACACCCCATAGTAGTTTGTCTTTTGGACGTTTTGTGAGTGCAGACTGTACTAGCTTCCTTCCAAATTTCTGGAGGTAAAGCACTTCACTTTGCAAGCCTTCTTGTTGCTCGCAATGCTTTTGAAGCACTTTGAGGTAAATGTAACGTTAAAGTAATGAACTATGATGTGTTTCCTTGATAACTAATATTTTGCTCACTTTAACAAGACTTTAGACATTTGAGCTTGTGTCTGACTCGCAACTATGTGGACAAATCGTCGAGCAGAACTGCCCAATGTAAATACCAACAGCTCTAGAGTCCGACTGGTCCGACGAGCAGCGTACAAAGCGGCGGACATTGTGGAAGCTGGGCGGAAATCCAAGCCAACATAAATTCAACTCAGTAGTCAGGCACTATAGAAGCAGAAGAACGGAAATGTCGGTGCAGTGAGGCAGTAGTCGCAACCATGCGAGGTGTGACATCCACCTGTGAAACAGAACGGAGTCGAGCCAAGGGAATGAAAAGTGAACCGCATACGAGTTTGTACGATGTCGGTCTCATTGTGTGAGTGTATCCGGGTTGTGCCTCTTCTAAAGTCTGAAGAATTTATTCTAGGTGCCCAAAAAAGTTGCCCTTAGTAACAGAGTGTCTCTTGTAACCATGTCTTTTGTGTGCAATGTTGTTAACGCGGCAAACATAGGAAAACCAACCAAACCATTTTCAAGAGTCTCTTATAACTGAACCACAAGGCTGTATCTTAAGTACAACTCTCTTTGTGGTAAAAATGAATTCCTTAAATCCTGAAATCTGTAATGTATTCACTGTATGTCGATGACCTGCAGATAGCGTACACATCCTCCAATGTATCAGCATGTGAAAGACAAGTGCAGCTTACCATAAACAAGCTAGCGACATGGGCAAATCAAAATGGATTTCAGTTTCACCACAAAAAACAGTGGCTATTCTATTCTCTCTGCGACGAGGCCTACAGACCGGCCCGAACCTGCACCTAAATGAAACTACACTGCCAATAAGAAACGAGGACAAATTTCTCGGTGTAACGTTTCACAAGAAACTTACTTTCTTACCACGTATCAACAACCTCAAAAAGAAAGCTTCCCGATCCTTAAACATACTGAAAGTGCTATCACGGAAACGCAGGCATTCTGACACGTCTTTTGCATGTCTATCTCTCAGTAGTACGCTCTTTCCTAGACTATGGATGTGTTGTGTATGGGTCAGCAAGACCCTCTTACTTAAAATGTCTAGATCCTGTGCAAAACCTTGACCTGCGCCTTACAACTGGCGCATACAGAGCATCCCCCTTACATAGCCTTTATGTAGAAACAAATGAACCAACCCTCGCAGAGAGAACAACAATGCTTACGTGTGCTTACATACTAAAAATTAAGTCCATCCCAAAACATCTCTGCCACTCTATAGTCACAAAGTGCCTATCTAGAACATTTTCAACAATAAACCCCAAGCAACAAGACCACTAATTCTCCGTTTTGAACAGACATGCCAGGAAACAAGCATACTTGATACTCTTCCAAATGTTGCCCATAGTCTCGAACCAATTCCACCTTGGTACAGTTTCTCTTCTGTATGCGACCTCTCACTAACACAATTTAGTAAAAAGCAGACACTACCTGATCGTATAATACACGAGTTCCTAGCCTTAGAGGAAAAGTACAAAAATCACACAGCATTCTATACAGATAGTTCTAAAACAACTTTTTATGTTGGTACAGTAAAACCTCGCTATAGTAAACTCGGCTATAGTAAAAGCTCGGATATAGTAAAGTTAAACTTAAGTCCCAGTTCATCTTCCATAGACAACTGTACATTTTCCCTCCTTTATAGTAAATACATTTTTGGTAAAAATCGGTTATAGCAAAGTGCCCCTGACCGCGGCGACGACTCCCATGATATGACATTGCCGCCTGCGCGCTACCTAGAATCGCGAGAAAAAGATATTTTGTATTTGAAAACAAAAATAACATCGAGTGCCCTTTTGAGTGGCTTTACCATTAGGCTTAGCAGCATTCAGGAGAAGCAGTAATATGGAAAGTTGAGCTAGTTGGTACATGATTGCAAATTACGAGCGCTGCGACGGAGAACAACAACGAGAGAGTAATGACAAGGACAGGCGCTACTATCAACTGAACGTTTATTCGAAGAACACAGATTAAATACTCGCAGAAGACAACCAAAGGCACATGCGCTTCACAGATTTTTCCTAGGTATCCAGATAAACAATCTCACATTCTTGGATGCTTACAGATGGTGAGCTCACGCACGTGTCACTGTTCTTATGGATGTGATATGACTCTGACAGTTCTCTAGTCTACAAAACCAAGATTAAGTTTAGACACAAAGATGAAATGACTAGAGAACTGTCAGAGTCATATCACATCCATAAGAACAGTGACACGTGCGTGAGCTCACCATCTGTAAGCATCCAAGAATGTGAGATTGTTTATCTGGATACCTAGGAAAAATCTGTGAAGCGCATGTGCCTTTGGTTGTCTTCTGCGAGTATTTAATCTGTGTTCTTCGAATAAACGTTCAGTTGATAGTAGTGCCTGTCCTTGTCATTACTCTCTCGTTGTTGTTCTCCGTCGCAACGCTCGTAATTTGCAATCAGGAGAAGCCTACTTTACGGAGGCCTTGGAGCCGCGAGAGAAAGCACACAGCGCATAGGGGAAAAAAAAAGAAGTAAAGCTGTCTACAAACATGGAAAGTAGGCGACGCGGTCCATTCAGAAAGTAAGGAAGAGTAAAAGGTCAGCAAGAAATATGAAAGGGGAAGAAACAAGGGAACATTCATAGCACTATGCAACACGAAGCATGAGGCAGCGGAGGCAAGAAGTGGAGGGGCAGCGTGTGCGGTCTTGCAACACTAGACTGCCATGCGCATTTATCATTTATTGCATTTTAAAAGACGGAAACTGCAAAAATTAACACCGTGTTCATGTAAGGCTTTGGTTTTCACATGAAATCAAACTTGGTTGTATTTGTAGCCAGAGTGTCCTCATGCTTAAGAGGTACTTTTTATAACTGAAAAAAATTGCACGAAGAGATTATAAAAGAGACGGAAGGTATTTCAAATTTTTTTTTTTTTTCATTAAGCAACAAGACGTGTTCAGTAAGTAGGCATTTAATTACCAGACAGCATCTTCAGGATCATGTTATAACCAACAATGCCATCTCTTTAGCTGCGGAAAAGGTAGTAAAGTGCAGCATTGAAAAAAGTATAATCTACACAGACTCACTCAGTGTAATCACAGCACTACATGCCAGAAATGCAACTTCTTAGGAAAAATAATACATTGCATAAAAACAACTGAAACACGGGGACACGAAATGAAATTCTGCTGGGTGCCAAGTCATGTAGTGATAAATGGAAATGAACGAGCTGCATGTGCTGCAGCCACCCGGAATGCAAAAATAGAACCAGTAAATGAACCTCGTAAAAATTATCATAAAATACTTACTTTAGGTGAAAGCTTATTTTTAGGAGAAAGGTCACTCGTTGACATTTCCTTCATATTTTCATTCCTAAAAAAAGCGAAGTTTTTAAATAAGTTATAGAACCTATAATAACTTTTTAAAGCCCCTTAACCAAGTTCAGATTTTAAACCTTACTTTCGGCGCATGATGGCCTTAGTTGCCTATGTGCCATAAAACACAACACAACACTGTCTTATAACCAAGTATCTCTTGTAACCGTGTCTTTTGTAACGAGATTTTACTGCATTTCCACAAGACGGCCAATCGTGCTTAACATTCAAGTGCTAGCAGCTAAACTGCAGTGCAGTAGCTGTAGCTGTTAGAAGAAGCAAAATGATATATACGTTAAGAGGCTGCATCGTAAAGCCAGCATATTAGACTTTATGACATTGAGTTATACGGATAGTAAAATTCAGAACTTTTCAAAACTATTTGTATATTTGCATGTGCCTAACTATTTTTCTTGAGGTGGTTCTTTTTATTAAGGGGTAAAGTAGTAAACTAGCAAATTCTTACATTAGACAAAAAGTAATGTGTGTGTTCTTTGTTGAAATGCGTCTGTCATGTGAGTAAATGTAATACATTGTGGTTTGATGCATTTTCTTTTTGTTCAAGTTCATTTCAATTTGCGGTTCTTACATTTGATGCTTACATAAAAAAAACACCTGGTTCATTGAAAGTCACAAGGAAAAATGAATTACTCGTATACTATTAGTGCAGATTAATGTCGAACGGGCTATAGCATGACTGGGTGCAGAAAGCTGAAGTCTCCTGTTGGTAACCTTGAAGAGAGCACTTAACTTTTTTGCTTGAGGCTTTCCTGCTTCTATCGCACCTGATACTGCTAGTTTCTATTGTGTTGCTGTTGCATCATTCTTTGTTTGTATTTAAGAAAATTGGAGGTCACACTTTCTTTGTGCTCACTTGTTGCGCGAAAAACAATGGCTCTTGATAGCAGGTCTCTGAAGCTTCCTGTTTCATTGAAAGTATTCTCTGTCATACTTCTCACCTAACAGCTATGGTGCATGGAAAGGCAAAGATGCCTTTTTACTTATCTGTGTCAAGATTGTATGCTATTGTAAGGAAAGGTCATTGCATTTTCTTGTATGCGCATGTACATTACAGGCCTCTTAATTTGTATAATATGAGGCAATGTAAGGAAAGAGGGGCAACATTTAAAAGTTGCATTTTTTTCTTTAATCTCGGACATGTGCGGCATACTGCAAGGATTTGAAAGCCGTGACATCCTGTGTTGCGCCATGGCTGTGGAAAGCTGGCATAGGAGACTATGTGCGACCACCTCATGTTCATTCTTTTTTCTTGCGTGATGCCTGTGCTTAGTGTTTTCACGTTCATTTTGCAAGCTGTCACTTAGATTGACTTTCTGCGAATGAAATGTACATGACAATTTTTTAGTTAGTTTGCTTCTGAAGTTTTTCAGTTCATTGGTTGGCATGCAGAGTTAAGTAAATCCAGTATCGTCGTCATCAGATTATCGTCTTTGTGCTTAGGTGCTTTGTCTTTGCTTTGCACTTGAAACCAGGAGGATGAGAGTGGATCTCCCGAGCCTCGGGAGCAAGAGGCTTCGGGCATGGTGGCCAGCGCAGTGAATGAGGCCCTGCTGAGCGGCTCCGACCGCGTCCTGGTGCAGGACGGCCAGAGCCAGCTGTGGGCCTTTTACCCAGACGGGAGCAAGCGCCCCAACGGGGAGCTGGCTTATGTACGAGGTGGCGGGGATGACAACCCTCACCGGGGTGCACCAGGGGCCCTACCCAGGTCGGGACCTGGGGCAGGAGGTCGCCTGCCACGTTCTCACCGTCGAAGGGGTGAGTTGAGTTTGGAAAGTGAGCTTAGATCTCTTGAGAGGAGCTGGTTGCCTGCCTGAAATAAAGATGGAACCAGTGATGTTGAAACAGCCGGTCCAGACTGATGGCTTGTCTGTACTAGTGCATATATTCGCATGGGAAGAACAGTGGCATTTGTACTTGGGCCTGCATAGTATATGGAGAAGCAAGTTTGCGGAGTGTAACAAAGATTGTGATAAAAAGCCAGCTGGACAGCAGATAGTGAGAGGAGGAGTCTTAGGAGGGAAGAAAATGGGTGAAAGGAGGCAGTGTGTCGTGTCAGAGGCTGCTGGGGTGGTCACACTGTTACTGTAAAAAAATACTGCCCTGCTGGTGCGTGGTGACACATTCGGTGGTGGTGGCATACGATGCGAGAAAGTACCGTATTTACTCGCGTAATGAACCCACCTTTTTTCCAGATAAGTTGACATAAATTTGGGGGGAGGGTTCATTACGCGGGGAAAAAAAATTTAGATATTTTTTAGGTCGAAATTTCATGTCACAATGAAGATAGGAAAATCGCAATCCCAACCTTACCTTTATAGTAAAAACACGTACGCGATGAATGGGAATTAAAAATTCATTTTTATTTTCATGCTGCTGGCTGCTTATGGTCTGTCTCACTCGGGCTCGCTATCTGAATCCACGCTTCAACTGGTCCGCTATCTGAATCCACGTCTGGTCCGCGTTCCCGATTTGCGACAGCAGGAACTTTTTGTCCTCACGGATCCGAATGACAAAGCGGTGGAAATCACGCACTTTGTCCCCACAGTCTGCCGGCAGCCGCTGGCATAACGTAGTACGCCTTCTGAGGCACAACCCGTTCCGGCGCATGAAACGAGTCGTCCAACCACTGCTCGCCTTAAATTCACTCGCGGCAATGCCGTGACTTCTTGCAGTGGCCCGCGCGTGATTCTGTATCAGCTCGTGGGATACGGCACATCCTTCGTTGCGGAGCCTCTTCACATAGCTCAGAACTTCTTCCTCGACGCGAGGAAACTTGCCCTGCTTCGGCCCGCGAAAGGCCCGGCGATCTTTCTTCGTCGCTCTGAGTTCCTCTTGTTGATTCCTCCAGTAGCGCACACGCACGGGGTCTACACTAAAATGCCGTCCAGCCGCGCGATTGCCATGCTCCAAAGCATGCTCCACGACTTTGAGCTTAAAACCGGCCGTGTAGCTAGCGCAACGCCCCATCGCACAACGCGCAGAAAATGCACAGCACGCACGAAATAATGCAAAGGTCGTTGCGAAGCACTTAAACAGCAACAAAATAGGACTGGCGAAATGGCGACCGACGCTGTCCAAGTGCGTTGTCTTTACTTCGTTCTGCCGCCGCCGCGCATGCATGGCGCTATAAGCAGAGGTTTGCTTTGCATTTAATAGATGGCACTCGGCAACCTGCATCATCATCATCATTGTAAAAAAAAAATCTAGAGAAGTTTGACAAATTGGTTCGAGAAATACAAAGAAAATAGCCGAGCGTGGTGGAAACTGCCGTCACCCCATTTCAAAGAGGACGCCCCAGTAAAGCCCTTTGCGCATCCACCAACGAATCATGCAAGGTCAATGAACGATCAACGAAAGCGTGCAGTCGACGCCCGCGTCACCCGCGTTCGCGTCGCCAGTGTTCAGCATCGTTGGCTTCAAATGATGTTTATTTTATCACTGCGCGATCAGACAATTTTATGATCGTCGACAGTCGACAGCGCCGGCCAATTGAGCCGAGATAACGCGAACATGCTGAACACCGACCCTGCGGGCGGGTGCGCGTTATGACGTAAAAAAAAAATTCAATTTTCGACGACAAAAGTGGGGGGTGGGTTCATTACGCGAGTGGGTTCATTACGCGAGTAAATACGGTAATAGTGCTTGGCTTGTCACGGAAAGGGACTACCCAAACTATTCAAAAGTGCCAAGGTTTTGAACCAGTACTGGTCCTTTAATTTTTTTTTTCTTGCAACCTCGGAATTGAGCATGAACTAAAGCGGTTAAAAGGAATCTAGCTCAGGACATACTTCAGCCCCACTTTCTTTGCAGCACGGCACACTTTGCTGGGTTTATTTTAATTTCTTTTCACTCAAGATATGTTTCCATGTGTGTTAAGTCTTAAGGCACCAACAGCTACTCCAGGCAGAATGGAAATTGTTTCTAATTTACGAGATGCAAATTACCCTTCTTTTTTTTTGCCCTTCTTTGAAGGTGCAAAAATTGTAAAGGCTGACATATTTCACCCGTAAATGAATACTGAAAAGTCTAGCAATTCAGTGATGATTTTTCATCTGTGAAGACAGTTTTTCTTGGTAGAATTAGTGTGGCAAGACAAAGGGAGTTGTTGTTGGGAGGCAACTTGTGCTGGGTTGCAAATTGCGCAGAATTCTAAACCATCGTTACCACGCGAAGTTGTAACTCCTGACGCATTCTCATTGTTCCCTTGAATGGTTTCACAGGCTAATAGAATCAACAAATCAGAAGTGACTGATGTCTTCCTTCATCGTGAAATTTAGCCCCAATCTTTTCAGTCCAAGCTCATCAAGACCACTTGTAGATATACGGCTGCCCTGTGTCACACATTTCCAGATTTATATTTCATCATTTTTCTTCTGCAGGACAGTGATTATGATGAAGTTTTTCATAGATATTTTCTATCTCTTTTAAATATGTCCCTCCTTAACCTTGATTGTGAAATGCATACTTCACTGCTTATATTTACTTAAATGTTTTTAGCTTTCCTTTCATTCAGACATCTTCCGGAGACAGTCGCAAACTTGAAGCAGAACATAAGGGCAAAGTCCAAAATGAAGGATAAGTGTGAAACATTCCTAAATCTTTTTCTGCATTGTGTGTGCAAAGAAAAAAAATTTGCATACTCCAGCCCCTAGAGGGATTTGAACCAGTGACAGCATAAAAAGAGAGGCTTCGTTTGCTGACGGCTAGACTATTTCAGGCATATTCAAAAGCTCCTATTTCTTTGTTGATGCACAGAAGGAAAGCAACCTATCTGACCCTCCTGATGCCTTACTTGGTAGGGTAGAATTCAGCGATCCCAGGAGTCACACATGTCAAGAAAGGGCAGTTTACTCAGGCATTTGAAGCAGCATGTACTTATCTCACTAAAATGTACTCTTCATGGAGCACTGATACATATCGCTGAGCATGGCGATTCTTCATGGATTCACACAACAGCTAAGGTCGCGGATGAATCCATTGTGTATGTTGAGTCAGGGGACCATTCACATGCCGCAAGCATTCTCGCGACAGGTGAAAATGATGGGAAAAAAAAGCAAAAAGGAGCTCTCTGCCTTCCATCCGCACCATCCACTGACACTGAATTCATCAACTCCAGTCATGTCATGCATGGTTCGTCCTCAAAATCTGCTATTTCATCCATTTTGTGAATCCTGTGTGTCAATGCATGATACAGCTTTTCTATGTGTGCAACAGTCTTCAAGGGACAGAACACTGGAATTTAGGCATCAAAGTTTTTCCAGCTCAATGGAAAAATTGCTCTCTAAAATATTCGAGTCCATAGCCCGGAGTCACCTTTAGTTGTGCATAATGTTGTGGGTTGGCCAGAAGTGTCTCGTTTGAACCAGAACTGTGTTGTACATCTTTGTTCTTGTCATAATTTGGCCACCTGCAATGCTGAGCTTTGAACAGCGACGGATTGGCATGTGCTTGCAGAGACAGATGGGGGAGCAGAGGGGGGTCCTTCCTGGCCGTCGCGGTCGGGGCGACTGCCTGGCGGTGCAATGGGCGGCATGGGCAGCGGTGGTGGTGGTAGCGGCCGGCCCCAGTTGGCCCTGGAAGTGAGCGAGCAGCTGGCGGTGGCTGTGCTGCGCCTTCAGCACACCATGGACGAGGTGGTGGCGCGCCTCGAGGTGCTCGAGACCTTGCTGCAGCATGCCAAGGTGAGGGCTGTGTTTGCGGCAGGCCTTTCCCAATGATTTTTTTTATTAGCCCTGTGCTGTTTTGGATAACAACAATGACCGAACTCTTTCACGGTGTGTGCAGGTCCTTGAAACCCTTTGAAAACCCTTGAATTTGGAAACTTGATTTTTCAAGGCCCTTAGAAGTACTCTTTCTTTTTAACCCTTGAAAGTCTTTGAAAAATCGTGTTCTAAAGACTGGAATCGATGTTTACACTGAAAGCAGCTTGCAAAACTCATGTAAAATGTTTATTTTCTCGACACATATATTTCCACTCGACATTTAGGAGTTTTCGCAAGTTTGACGGATGTGCATTATTGTTCGGACACATTGAGGGGGTGTCATCGTTTGTTTCAAAGAGTGCAGTCATATCACCATTCCCATCACCGCCCGCTTGGTGTGTTGCTGTTTTGCGTTCCACGTGTGTTGGCATTTGACTAGACGTGACGATTTTGCATAGATGAGATTTCAGATAGTTCTTTGCGTGTGAATGCAGCAGTCCCTCGATGCAAAAGAAGAATGCCTGGAAAGTAAATTCAAAGCACGTGGCTGCGCCACATCGACTACAAGGACTGCATGGCTCCGGATGTAACGAATCCGCACCGAGCGAAATGCAAGCCATGCGGGAAATCAGAGTGCATTGAAAAGTCATGAAGTCATTGAAAGTAATTGAAGAAGAGCAGCGGCAGGATCGGTGCGCGAATATTTTACTGCTAGCATGAACGTGTGACCCATCGATGCTCCATCGCAGTCATGTGATGTGAACAACGCTTGAAAGATCAATGAACTGGTGACAGATGCGGAAATTTTGTGGACACTGAGGTTAGTCTCATCCCACTGCTCCTACAGATTGTCAACTGAAACAGATGAGCTGTTCAAGCGCATGTTTCCTAATAGTGAGATTAGTAAAGACTTTTCATGCAGTGAAAAGAAGTGCGCTTATGTGACGTCACGGTTTCCGACCCTTTTTTCTGTCATCGCTGCAGCAAGATATAGACCGGTGTGAAAGTTGTCATACTTTTCGACGAGCCTGCGAATGAGCGCCTGCAAGAGAAACAAATGGATGTACACATAAGATTTTTGGACTCTCGGAAAAAGCGCGAGATACTAACATCTGTGTTTGTGGGGCATTCGACGGCAGTCGGCATCCAAGACTGCTGAGTGCACAGGGATCTTTGCCACTGGCGAAGATCCTCCAGATATCAATGCATGTACTTAATTTGAACCTCCAGTTCTTCAAAATGCTCCAATGCCGTCTACAAGAAGACTACCAACTCCAGTGTCTGTGGCCACCACACAATCCACAATGTCGACAAAGACATCGCAGCGAGTAATTGGGGACTTGACACCATTTTGTCTAGTCTGTGTGCACTGTTTGAGGATTCCCCAGCTAGTAGAAAGGATTTTTCAACAGTCACTGGACAGGCAAAGTTTCCCTTAAAATATGTTGCACGTTTCTTTGTTGAGAATATGTCTGTCGTCTAAAGATGTCGGGAACTGTGGAATGATGTGCAGAAATATGTACAATCTGGGAAGAAGAAGCGAGTGAGGCTGCCAAAGTGTGTGTGTCCTTTCAGGACATTCAGTTGGACTAGTTGATACAGATGTATATTTGTAAAATCAAGTAACAATGTCAAGCAAGAAAAAGGACACGGGATGGGCGCTGACTCTCAATTAAGGTTTACAGCCTACCGCATGGCAGACAGTTGGAACGTGTAAAAGTGTGTATCACAGGAGGTAATGACGAGCTAGTCTTCATTATGAAGTGTGATCTGACAGTTGAAAGTGGATGGGTTGGCAGGGCAAACATTACTTACAGAAGGCAGGAGTGTGTCGAACCCAGCATCGCCCCTGTTCTTAGTGAAATTTTTATCATGTATGTGGATTGGGACCTCGAGAGGAACTGCACCGAGAGACTGCACCGGTCATGTTTAAAGTATAATACAACCCTAGATCAACAAAAATGCTCCTTAGTTCTCATTGAAAATGGCATTGTCGGTTCCCGCCTTCGGAATTCATTGACAAAATCCTGCCACCAAGGTCTCAGCGATAGTTTCCAATCTCAACTCTCTGAGATTAGGCTTGTCGGGCACTCAATATTTGCAATAACAGAGGCCTGGTCTCGTTTGTTCAAGTGGGTGAAATAGCAGGACACTCGGCAATCTCGTGACAATAAAGGGGAAAAAAGGGGTGACAATAAAGGGGTTGCTGCTGCTGTTCTTTACCTGCATTGCATCAACTGTTGGTTGAAAAGGTAGCAAGTCGATATGAAGTAAATGTAGCTATATTAGCTCCCATCAAACTAAAACAGTAGAACTCTAGAACCCAATAAGCGAAACTCTGTTGAATGAAAATTATGGATAAATGGAATTAAATAGGGCTGTTTGGTTAGTTTCCTATTTTTTCAATAGTAGAAGTATTAATTACCATAGCTTAAATTGCTCAAAAGCTAGATCCCATCGAAATCCGCCCGGATGTACTTGCGCTCACACGACCCAAATTTAGTCTCACAACTGTGAAAAAATTCTTCATAGCCAATGCCGCAGTCGAAACAAGCCAATCTAGTAGCCATCAGTGGCAAGTGCGATATTTTTAGCTGGGCCTACTTGCGATCTGTGTTTCTGCTGTTTTGGCACAATGGAGACCTTGAGGAAACTTCTGCATAAAGCGCCTTCGCTTGAAAAAAAAAAATTGAATATTCTTCAGGAGCTCGAGAGGAGCAGGTTGTCAAAAACTGAGGTTGCTAAAAAGTTTGACGTCCCAAAATCAACGCTGTCACGGATTCTGAAAAACAAAGCCACGATTCATGCTGCTGTGAAGAGTATGACTTTTGCCTCAAACAGAATGTGGATGAGGACAACGCCACATGTGGTTCAAGCGGGCGTGAAGTGCTAATTTTCCTATAAGTGGTCCCATTTTGGAACATACTCCGTTTCTCTTATTATATTTGTGGTTGCATTATATATTGTGTCTTGCATATGGGGGGCCAGAGTTTAAATATTTTCCTAGCGAAATCTACTGCCCTATTCGAGCAAAAGTTTAGCTCACAAGGTAGCAAAACTGATTAAACATTGGTACATGCTTAAATTTTCGGGAAGCGGTGAAAAACTGCTGTAGGTGGCGTTGTGCAGGTTTCGCAGAGGCGAGCCAAGTAGCGGATACGACAGGCTGCTCCACCCGATGGGCAATGAGGCAGCCGAAAAATTCCAGGGGTGCACTTAAGTCTGCTTAGGTGCAGTAATGCGAAGCATTTCTGTCACAGCGCCTGGTTCATTTGCTTGACGCTAAGTTAGCGGACCTTGGCTGCACTCGGCCAAATGGCATATGTGTATTGCTTGTGACAATAGCATCAATGTGACAGCATCATCAATAGCGCGCTACCTGTCCGAACACCAACTCAGGGACGTCTCTTGCCCCTCCGCCATCTTATGGCGCAGCCTGTCGGATCAACTGCTTAACTCGTTTGTGAAAATTGTGCATGCCGCCGACAGAATATGTTTTGTCAATTCTGGAAAACATAAGCAAGTGCTGATGTTAAATCACTTCTCATACAATGTAGACTGCAATATTCCACTTTGTGGACTATATTAGCACTTGAATAGGACAATAGATTTTTGCATAGAAATTTTTTAACGTTCAGTTGCCAAATATGTAAGGTTTTCTACGTGTAAATGTGATATTTTAAGCAGTGATGTAATCTTTCATCACTGAAGAGAGGAGTCGCTGGAGAAAGATTTGATGTTGGGAAAGGTTGAGGGTCGCCGGAGAAGGGGTAGGCAGCGAACGCGATGGTTAGATGGCATTCTCGAGGCATTGCAGATGAAGCTATGTGATGTTAAGAAGATAGTGAGAGACTGGAAAGCGTGGCGTGACATGGTCCATAGGGTCACGAAGAGTCGGACACGACTGAACGCCTGAACTGAACTGAACTGTAATCTTTCATGACTTGGATACAAATCCTGTAAATTGATCCTACAGATCTCTTTGGAGTGGCATTTTATAAACATGCACTAAATAGTGTCTATTTGGTCCAGCTGGCTATTTGTGTGTGCAATACAAATCAGTGCCATAGTTCATAGATTTATCAGGTTTATTCATGCTAATGTGTTTCTGTCCTGCCATCTTGCAACTGTGGTTACAGCATTGGTGTAAAGCATGGGGGTTTCTTCAATGTAAAGGAGCCCTCTGGTTTGTTGTTTCGTCTATCTGTCAACGCAGGCTCCGCAGAACCAGCGCTGGTGGCTGTTTGGAGGTGTTGCTCCCCACGTCCTGATGCTCTTGCTTGCCTGGCCCGTCGTTTTCCAGCTTGCCTTCTACATCTTGAGCCATCGCAGGGGCAGGCATCTCCGATGAGTGCTGTTTTAGGGCTCACACAGAGACGTGCATTCCTCTTGCATGAAAAGCCGCCGGCTGTTCGGAGAAATCCTTCCTCGTGCTTGAGGAAGTGGCAGCAGTCTGGTGCCCCGTAAATTAAAGGAAGCCCAATGCTTGTTTTCCAGAAGTTCCATGGTGAATGTATACACGACCGTAATGGTCAGTGAGTCAAAACAGTGGGAGGGGGGCCTTGTTGTTGTAGCCCTTGAGCTCCATGACAGCAAAGCACGTATGAAGTGCAATGGGGACTTCACAACAGGGCTTGTTCGCTGCATGGCGGCCTAGGATTTTATAAAAACCATTGTACTTCCTGTGACAAACACTGGATTGATCACAAATCTCCATGCCAAGTGGCCTGCTTTTGGCCTATTTTTTTGAGCAGATGAGTATGATATCCGCTGATCACTCTTCTTAAGTTTGAGTTTGGCGGAGTTCATTGCAAGGCTTAAAAATGCATGCTATGGTTTGGGAACATTTGACACGGTGTAGTCATGCTCAGTTACTTTCAACATACAAGATACAGTCAGAGGTTCTTTCCTGACACAATGGAGGCCCAGTGGTGTTGAATAGTTAGGCACCTAGCTGCTAGTCTAAACAGTTGTGGGCACGGTTGATTTCCATCAAGAGCGAACCACACTTGTTTTCCGCAGATACATCGGAGGTCGCGCTGAGGATAATTATATGTGTGTGATGTTGAATGGTTGCCATGATCCATTCGACATCCAAAGTGAACAGACGTGCGAGCGCATTAGTTAACCGCACAAAGAGGAAACGATTAAATCTAAAAAAGCTCATTTTTTGTGGATGCTCACATTACCTTGGTTTAGTTGCATTTTTGTTTCTCTTATTACTATACAAGCATGTATAAAGTGATCTTGAATTGTTACCTATGGTAATGTTGCCCGTCTGCTGTAAGACAGCCCTGTTTTTCTTTTGCAACTAATAATGGGGGCGTGTATTTTGCTTACATAACATCTGCCAATTGTTTGTGTCTTAACGAAACTGATTGGCCTTGTCTGTCCGGGTGGCATGATGCACTAATGTATTACCCGTAATACATTAGTGCAAGTTGTCACATAATCCGCAATCTACACCAAAAGTATGGAGGCCACTGTATATAGCCAGGCTGCTTGTCACGCTGTTTGAAGAGGTTTCTGTTCTGGCTCCTCTAGTGTCCTCGCCCTTGGCCTGTTTTTAGAGAATAAGGATTGTTGTTCCTAAAAGCTTCCCTTTCGCACCGTGATGATCCTTAACTTTATGTGTATGTGCAATATGTAAAATTGCCCTTGTGTGTTCTTATGTTAATTTGTATACTGTGTAAGCTTAGCCTTTTTTTTTTCGACTCTTCTGTCTGTTTGAGGGTCTAGCTTCGGATAGTTTTTAACTTGCTATTGACGAGAAATGCTATTCGCGCAGTGCATTCAGTGTTTCCTTGCCAAGTACAAGGGAGCACTTTGAGAATGTCTCTTGTGATAAAAATTATGTGCTGGTTTTTTTTTACTTCTGCCAAGCAAATTTGTGTTTGAGCTGGAGTCATTCCTGTGCATTGTCGCTGACGACGGTAACGCATTGCTATCCCGCACTTTGCGAGTGTGCGTATATGTAGGCATGCATGTAGTTTCGTCGCCTTTGGCAGTGTACACAATTCCGTCCTCAAATGCGCCTGTAACTTGGCCTTTTTTAGGGCATATTTGTAGCATTTGCAAACCTGAACTGAAAATGAAGACAGCACTATATTCATCTTAATGTGTGCTGAAGTGTGATAAGGGACCAGACATGAACAGTATGCAGTCATATCATACTGTGAAGTGTCCAGTGTATTAAAATATATGGGTAGATGTTTATATTCAACAAACTTGAAAATGATCAAGCTGAGGATGAAAATGCCAAGTTCAGGACGCAATAGGATCCAAAGTATGGGAACTGTTGTGTATGCAAGCATTTCTGCACACAGGGGGACGTTCATTGGGCGGAATACATGCAAAAGACCGTCCAGGTTTGAAGGAAATGTATGGAATCTCAAGTAGAACCTTTCAAAAGTGTAAATAAGTAGCAAGGAAAAAATTGTTACAAGTGCTGTTGCAAGCTTCTTTCACATTCACTTTTCAGCCTTTTTTAGGAGTTTAATGCAGTGTAACGGTATAAAACTCATTATTTGAATCAGGTGCCCCTGCTGCGTTGGCTTAATGGTTAGGGCACTGACTACACAATTCAGGGATGCGAGATCAAATCCTGGCCGCGCAATCAAGGCGAAAAGCAAGGTGCCCGTGTGGTGATGTACAGACGTCAGTGCACATTAAGAAACCCTAGGTGGTTTGAAATTTCTGGAGCCCTCCACTATGGCGTTGCTCGCAGCCCGAATCATTTTGGGCGTTAAACCCCGTAAACCAAACCAAATCGAACTTGTTGCATCACTTATATCTTTCTCCCTTTCTCTTTAGCCATTACATTCCACTATTATTTGAGCGAAATGAGCCTAATGAGAAATCTTAATGAGAAGTATACTGGCTCTACATAATATCAAGCCATTTCTCAGAAGTGCAGAAATGCAAAGTACGCCCAACAGAGGAAATGGAAAGCTGATCCTTTGTGTCGAGAAAAGCGTGCACTTTTATATCTTGCAACCTTCTTGAACAATGATTTCTTTGACTTTCGGAAAATATATTAAACTTTGGTGTTTGCTACTTCAAAAGTGTGTTATCCTTTTTTGTGATTACGATCAGAAAGTTGACAGTTTTTGGAGGCTCTAGTTAAATTTTGCTCAAAACAGAATTCTTGGAAGCTTATATACAGTCGGTCACTTCTTTGAAACTGTCGCATGAGTGGCAAGCAGCACTGGAAATTAAGGTAGAGGAGAAAGCATGCGAGGATCAGGGTTGAAGTGAGCATAGTCTGCTAGGCTGTTCCGATTAGTGGAAGTCACCCCCTGCCCATCATCGGCCGTTATGCATCTTGGTCCGAAGAAGCTGTGGCCATGTTGTTTTTCTTTGCTGCTGCATATATAGTGTGTGTGGTATAGCCCAAGAGTGCATATTTGCAGTAAACATCCTAGTGTGCTCAAGAAACCAGTTTCACTTGTTGCAAAAACTATGCGCTGAGCACACTCGATATCAGTACGTTAATTTAGGTATAAAGAAACACTTTCCAGCTGCAACTCGCAAACATGGCCGGTACCTTGCGCCGGACATGGAATGTTGTGCACCTGCACCAAAGTAAAATCTACAAAGTAGATTGAACATAAAACAAACATTTTAATTTGTTTTGTGGGGTTGGCTCGCATGAAGCAGAACAGCCAATTAATCAATGGCAACTTGAGAAAGTTGTTCACTGATTATGCTGCCAAGAACTTTATAGTATAAGTAAACAAAATTGTTAACACATTTCAGTGCTCTTTGCATAACCATGACTAGATTGCCTAAATCAGTTTTAATTATGACAAAATTATTCTTAGCTGGCAGTTCTTAACATGATGAAAAAAAATTTTGGCATACCATTTCTACTCTCATTAAAATAAAAAAGGAAAAAAATTGAAGACTGCATGCAGTAGGTGTTAAAAAAGAGAGCACAAGTGAAGAAAACAAACAAACACTACACAAATTTAATCAGTGGGTTCAAGCTGAATCTGTTTAGAAAATTGCTAGCAAAAATCACAGCCATAGGTTTCAAGATTACAGCCAGTCTTTGAAAGTCATTTTCGAAGTCTCCATCTTGAGAACTTTGTGTGTAACTAATAACGCTGTTATTACTTCTTGTTCACTCTGGACAAAGATGAGTACTGACAACTAGTAGTCCTGCTAGTCGAGTGCCAAAATTGGATGATTGGATAGCCACGTTTGTTTTGGATTGCACTATGTCAGATTAAATGAGGTGGCAAGGACTCAGGATCAAGGGGCAAGACTCCCTATTGCCTTCAACGTTTCTCCAGAAAAAAAAAAAAAAAAAAAAAAAGCCCCCCCCCCCCTCCCCCTTTTGTCTCAGTCACGTGTTTGCACTCTGGTTATGATTTTTTACAGATTCTTTGATCCTAGGATGCCCTTAAATATAAAGCACTGTGTGGCTGAGCAAGCAGACTCGTTTATGCAGCCTAAACAAATCAAGTAGTCACAAATGTCATTCACTGATCTTTGTTCTGAGAATTATCATGATTAGCTGAACTGAACAGACTCTGCAAAAATGACTTCGTGTATGTACTGTCACGCTTGATATAACTTGCACTGTGCCCGGGGCGTGCTTGGAAACAAAAGGGAAAGGATTTCGCTGTTCCAGCACTTTGCTTTCTCCCCCTATGTCGTCTGGTCTTTGCAGTTATTGCGTCGCCAGCACTTGCGTGACGAATGCAAAGCATGTGTTGCATGTTGCATTCAGTTTTGTTTTTTTGTCATCAAACAATTTCTTCGATTGATATACGGCGCCAGCATGAAAAAACCTGTGCAAGGCTGAACACGCTGTCTCCTCTAAGAAATAAGCTCAGAAATAAGCTGCTGGAACAGCAGAATCCCTTCTTTGCTTTGAGGTGCGCCGCTTGTCGGTCCCGCCTTGCTTCCAGAAAGTGCTGTGGTCACACAGTTGAGCATTACAAGTCGTATCGAGTGCAGTAGTAGATCTTCATAAAGCTGCAACTTTTGATTTAAGTTTCAAGTGCATTAAACAAATGTACCTTTGAACAAGGCTCAAGGAGAAAAAAATATATTAGAAAGGTTGAACTAACATTCGAGTAAACACAGTACTACCGCTATTAACAGAAAAGTTTGGTGTCCCTGGAAGATGATGTTGCATTTAAATATTGGATGTCTTTAAAACATCCTTCCTTTGTTTTTGAGATTGTTAGCTTGTACACCTGAGCTGCCCTGTTATTTAAGGTGGCATGGTCATACTTTTTGTTCATAATAGATTTATATGTATAAATTTGTACATGCTGTTTTAATAAACTGCATTTTGAAACAAAGTTCCCATTTCAATGAAAAAAAAAAAATTTGTGAAACACTTGTGCTGGCTCTTGAAATCTAAGGTTTGACGACATCTGGTCAGACAGTGGATTCATATGATAGAAGAAACGATGACGCAGGCTGAAAGGTTGTTATTACATGATGTTAATGACATTTCGGCTTCGAACAGAAGCCTTGCTCACTGATCTGAAAGCCAAAAACATGAAGCTTAAGTGCATCGCAGTGCTAATCACCTTAGAAATCTTGCATACATAAGGGAGATTACCATTATTACGATTGAGGGTCTTTCTTACCTGTAGTTGGAGCATCGAGGACTACATATACTGGTGTGACAGCGAATTCTTTTCTTTTCCGATAATTGCCACTTCTTCCAAGGCAATCCTGTATGTCGTTCCTTCCACATGTTCCACAAATGCGTTTGAAGCAATCTTCTTTACTTGCGATCCCTCAATAGTCTTTCAAAGTTCCTGCTCTCGGCAATGTAACAGCATGCGCAGGAAATTTGATAGACTATGCCAGGAAATTTTTCTTTCGAGTTTATGGCCACCTGCTTGTGCCTCAGCTTGCACATTGTGGCGTGAGCGACATGCACATCGTAAGTGCACAGAACACGATCCAAAGATTCGCTCACGCCTGGTACATATGGATAGGCGGCTTGTGATAGTCACAATGGACCAACCGGTGGCAATGGGTGCAATAGTCATTGTAGAACAGAATCCACGAAGTATTCAGGGTAGCCGCAGTCAGAGTTCTCTGCGCGCTTGGCGCAGGTCACAAGCTCGATCTTCAGGCTTTGAGCAAATATTTTTGACGAGACTAGCGAGAGAGGTCATGACAGAATGTTTGCGACACTGCAAAATGAATTAAAATGTAGATATTGGCCTGCGTGTTTTTTCTGTAAACCAATGAAGGGCGGTTGCCATGTCGCTCAGCAAACGTGTCCACGAAAGGAAGGCAGCCAGCAGCTTCTTGCTTGACAGTGAATGGGTTCTTACATGCTATTAACGTGTTCCGTGAAAGCAGCTAAAGTACCCTTGATTATGCAGAAGCAATTATAGAAATACCTTTGGGTGTGGCTCGAAAGAAGACAGTGCGCGTCCTAATGCCTCCATGGTACGGTTGGCGGTTGTCTGAGAGATAGATGCTCCCATGGCAGTTCTACTAACCTTGTGTGTTGCGTTTAGTGGTGCATAGGCAACTGAGACTGTCAGGTGCCAAGTGTTCTGATAGAAGATCCGATGCCTCGTCAGGGTTTCTCTCACACAGTCTAGCGTCGTGCTACAATGATGACCTGCACACTTCCACAGCCAGACCCACGGGAACACAGCTAAACAGTGATCTGACATTAAAGGATACCGTGATTTTCATTGTTCACTGCGCCGTCGCGCATCTTGCCAGTAAAATCCAGCGAGTTTCTTATGAAGTTCCAGCCCTTTCTAACGAGTGGTGCAAAAACAGTGCAAGTATCCCAACAGGCAGTATAAGGACGAATGTTGTAAAATCTACCGTCGGTTGCATCTAGAGGTTAGGTTTGTGACATCACGAGCATGGGGTCCCGCTTCAGTGCTACCTATGTGTTGTCATGCAGAATGTCCTCCAAGGGGACATGTTTATTACAATGTCCCAACTAGTTTGTGGGCTACTTTTATCATTCTTGTTGGAGAAATGTTTCGAAGCCCCTGCTCAGGTTAGGTTAAAAAAAAAATAGTTCTTTCAGACATCTGAATGAAATGAACCAAAAAACGCCTTATGTGCCTACTGTGGCCAGAAAAATTCTATGTAGACATTTAGGTGTATACTACATCCAATTTCATTTTGGTACCAGATGACATAGCACAACTGTAGGTAAACAAAACGACATGTTTATTCCAAATTTTTTGGTGGCAAGTTTAGATATGACTCCCACTGTAAAAAGATAAAATCAAGGGCATATTGCTACATCACAAACAAGCTACTTGTGGTGTCTCTTTCCATGGCAATAAAGCATCCTGTTGTAGTGCTTGAAGAGGGTGACTATATGAGCAGCTAGACAGGAAGCTGTAAAGTACAATTTCGAAGCTTAGACATAACCTCATAACAGGCATTGCACAGTTTTGGAGCTGACACAAAGTCAAACATATATCAGTATAGGCTAAAGCTGTAAACATTTAATCGTTGTGCTAAATAAAGTATAAAATAAAGTCAAAACTAAAACTGTGCAGTTTCCCCGACTGCTGTGCCAAGGGTTCAGAAGTCACAAAAATGAAGTAATAGCCTGTGTTGTGTTAAGTTGAACATCTTTCTAAGTGCAAAGTAGAAATAACTTATCGCCGCCAACTTTGAAAAAAGCATAAAATAAACGACCACAATAAAAGTGGCAAACAAAAAAGAGCTTGTATGAGAGATTTAACTGACTGACAACTTGTGATCACAGTGGGATTACCATTCATTTTACAACGGCAGCGTAGCTCTTGCTCGCCTACACACACACACTATGTACAAGGGTCTTTGTTATACAAACAAGATACTGTGCTCACTCAGCAGGTGTTAGATCTTCTGTCGACTTTTAAACAACTACCCCACAGTTTTTGCATATGCATCACATGAAAAACAACTCGGGGGTATATATTTTTACTTGAGAGCGATGTGCCATTGTACTCTGGAGACATCTGAATAATGCACCAAAATTGTGCTTACTTTGTTCAGGATTACCAAGGGTGATGAAATTCATCATATACTGCAGGCAAAACCTGTACGTACCGCAAATAAATGTAACAAACAGAAATGGCCACCAAATGCCGCCACCTGGTAAAATTTAGATACTAGCTTACCATTTGCTTAGCTAACTATGCATTTACACATTCCCTTGCGAGAGGTGCTGTTGTGAGTGCGATGCAAGCCTTGATCTTGTGCGCAGTATTAAGCATTTTGTGCCCTCGGGAAGCCCCAATGCACGGCAGGTACAGAAAAAAAATAGACGTCTTCGGGTGAAAACGAAAGGTGGTAACTTCCCAATAAGAGACGTTTTCTAAACATATTTACAGGCTCAAAATTATTTTTGAGGCAACAGTCCGTGGCAGCTTGTTTGAGTCTTCACAGATTCCTGCAAGTGAGAGGCAAAAAAAAGGTTGACAGTGAGCAGAAAGAATACTTATATATATATATTCGTTCGTCATGCATGATTATAGTCAATCGTCATGCATGAAAGCAGTTGCATATACATATAAGAGTTACATATATTGATAACTACTGAGAACTCTTGGTAGAGTACAGTGCAAACTGTTTACTTTGCTCATATTCTTAATCTGAACTATAAGCGTTGAAAAAAATCTTGCTTTCGCTTTTTCAGACCACATAGGAATTGCCATTACAGCAGTACAGACACAATTTATGGCTGCATATCTTATTGTGTAATGAACAACTATACAGCTATGCACCACATGCTATTTGTGTGTGACCAATAAAAAATATATAATCACATTTACTTTTTCATTTGTTTTGGTTTGAACTGTAAGCAATAGCTGTGATGTCAAAGTTCCACACAAGTCACGTGAGGTATGAAGAAATTGCAATATAATCGCTACTGCTTTCCTCATCGTAATTCCGGCTCTTGAAGCAGGCTGGCTTTGGCATTGTAGTGAATCAAATTGATGGAAATGTGGTTCTTCATCCCTCACTTGATTTAAATGCAACTTTGATGCCATAGCCATCGCTCGGCTAGAAACCGAAACAAGCTAGAAAAAAATTTAGATTGCAAATGATTCAGTGGTTGTAGGCAGAAACTATGGGGCCTTACGCATGAATAAGATGAATGAGTTTATTTTTATTTTCCACCACACAGCAAAGCTGCAGTTTGTTTACTTCCTTTGGACATGCATTCAACAAGCTCTTTGTCAACTTACAATATGCAGTAAAGAGATGTGAAAAAATGTTATAGTTAAAAAAAAAAAGAAAACGAAACAGAATCAAAAGAATTGCATCAGATGAAAGAATTCAAGCCTGTAAAAAAAAAAAAAAAGACAGGCGATTTAGTGCGGGTAGTCCAAATGCGGATTCGGGGTGCTCAAAATTGTTTTTCACTCTGGTTGCAGTTTTGGGTTGCACATACATACTTATTAACCTACCACATTATTTCAAAGGCTTCCCAACACAGAGATGTTAGATTGGAGGGTTATTGACAGTAGAAGGGAAGTGGCAGTCATTCTCAGCAGTCATTAGTGTGAAAAAGAAACTGTTACGTATAAGATGGGTGCCCTGAGAAAAAAATTGGGGGCATATTACACTCTCCTGTAAGACTGACGAGACAGTGATGATGCTTGCGTTTGGTTTGACTAAGTCATCCGTGATTATACGTCGGAGACTCGTCATTTCTATCTGTTGTCATCGGTGGACAATTATGACAGATGCTGCGCCTTTTCTTTCCTGTAAACTGATTGAAACGCTAATGCCTGTTGTACTGCATCTGGTTCTGTTTGCTGTGTGGCGCGGCGTTTGAGGAAGCACCAAATGAAAGCCGCTGCACCGACGCCTGGATCAGACGCCCAGCAGGGTCAGCTTCATATATGTCTGAATCGTCAGGCAACGTCGTGACCGGATGCGACGTCATCATAACATCATTATTGCAAACGCATTCAGCCGTGCACAACAGATGGAACAAACTCCGGCTTAAACAGCATCGCTGTTAAAAACGAAGGACCAGTAGAGAAATCACTGCACATGAAGCATTTGTCATATTTCAGATAAAATGAGGACAAAGACTCTGGAGCAGCAATGTGCTTGGCCATAATTTCGTCGCAAACTGAAGTTTTTGCAGTTGCATTACCAAGCTCTAGGTGATTAGGCAAACTGAATATGGTGTTATGAGTGGTTGAAACATTTTAGAGAAAGCAGACAGTAAGTATGCCGCGGCGCCGACTGCAAACAACATCCCACACCAGCAGATGGAAACTGTATGGCTAATGCTGCAATTCATCTAATGCAGGGGTTTCGAAATTGGGTCCTACAGAACACTGCGGTTTCGTACCTTTTGGGGTTCTTCGAGCAGATAAAACCATGATTGCCTCCAACGTTGCCTTTCCTTTTAACTGGGCAGCCAGTAATTATTAAATGAATGGTGTGGTCCTTGAGCTTTCATATATATATATTTATATATGCTGCGTGCTCCTTTCTTAATACATGTCAGGTAGGAAGGGATGAAAGTCGAGACATACAGCATACAGGGATTCGTTAGCACCTATTGAAGGCCACAGGATTTCCCCAAGATTAAAAAAATCAAGAGCCCAGGCTCCAGGTCACTGTTTTTTCAAAAGTTGCTGTTGAAGCAGGAATCCGCCTTTTGCGCGAGTTTTCTGCGCATGCGCGAAGTCGTAGCGGCAACCGATGGAAACACATTGAGCGGCGTCGACGGCGTTTCTCGGCGCCGCCAGTGCACGGGGGCTGGCGGCACCGGGCGGCACGGTGGCCGTCACAGGCTTGGCAAAGCGATGCCAACCACATCTGCCGCGTACGGTTGCCACTCTCTAAGCGCGCCAAGATGCAAGACGCGGTTTTTCAGGTTTCCTTCGCCGAGCCGCGGCCAACAACGACGTGAAGCTACAATTAGGGCACCAATTGCGTCAAGATGTGAATGGCCGACCTTAGCTACCTACTGCGTACTCTCGACTGTGCGAAAAACACTTCGTTACAGGTATGTATGCATCTAAAGGAAATGTGCATAATGAAAAGTATCTACCGGAGTTTGCACCAAGCCTGTAACCCACCAGTGATAGCCGCAATGAGCATTTGTTCGGCGCGTCTGATGGCGATGTATTTTGTCGTTTGTTTTCTTTATGTGCGAAGGGGCCGGGTAGCACAGATATCACAGGTGGCTGTGTGCGCTAGACCGTAATATTTAGCATGTTTTATCGCGACTGCCGCCTGACTAAAAAGAAAAGAAAAATTGGGTGTTTGTTGTGATGCACCGCCGTTCGCGAGCCGAGTGGTTGAGCTGGTCATGAGGCTCGCGAACGGCAGTGCATTAAAACGCCGTATTTTTTCTTGTTAGGCAGTCACGATAAAACATGCTAAATATTACGGCCTAGCGCACAGAGCCGCCTGTGATATCTAAGCTACCTAGCCCTTTCGCACATAAAGAAAAGAAAGGACAAAATACATCGCCTTCCGGCCCTGGCGCAACTAAAGCAATCACGCACCGAAAAAATCCTCATTGCAGCTATCCCTAGTGCGCTACAGCCTGGGTGAAAACTCCAGTAGGTACTTTTCATCATGCATATTTCGTTTAGATGCATACATACCTGTCGTATCTGTGTTTTTGCCGCTCGGAGCATATGCCGTACTTGACACTCTTGCACAACGCACAGTAATTTTTTTTTAAATTAAAGGCTCGCCTTCGTGCACGCCAAAGCATCCGGATTTTGTTCCTTTGGTGTACGCAATCAGATGCACTTCATTAGGGAGCTTGATAATCGTCGTCTACGTCCAACCGTTTGCAACGGCAAGGAAACTGCCCGGCACAATAAATGAGTCTCCTGGAGGGTTCATGCTCGTTCACTTGCAGAGTGGATCGCTCTGGACGTAGAACAGGGTTGGTTCCTGACCGAGATGCGCATCCGGTATGTAGGAGATTCACATGTGTCACCAAGTTGTTGATTCCGCAGAAATCGCGGCGGAGGCAGAAATGAACGTTTGAGATCCTTTCACAACAGAATGACCATTCTCTGCGCACCGAGAACCTTTTCACCACTGCGACCACATCAGTTCTGACTCGAAACCGGCTACACCTCTGAATCATCCATTGCCAGAAAAATACAGCGCGTTTCCTGCAGGTGTGCATTCCGGCCGGGACAATGCCCTTTTCACGGGGTGTGTATATGTGCCTCTCTGCCGATCTTCGTGGATGAAATCCTATAGCTGCACGGTTGTAGATGACGCGAGGAGGAAGCGACGCCCATTGCACCATGCCAGCGCCGCGGTGACCGCATTGTGCTCGGTAACTCAAGACACCCCGCGCATATGCGCCGCTCAAAGTCACAGGAGAACAGGAGACGATTCCACCTAGCTCTGCAGCATCAACAAACCCCTGGCTGCTTCGCCCTTTGAGATCCCCCCCTCTCTCTCTCTCGCTGCCCCCACGCTCTCCTGTCTGTCGAAAACCTGCACGCTGCACAGAATGAGACATCATTCTGTCAAGTCGAACATGGCCCGCGCTACACGCTCTGTGGATTGTGAACTTCCCCCATACTGCGTGAACATGATATGCCGCAATCACTGTCACTACTTTCCGCTCCGAGGCCAAAAAAGGGGAGAAGCGTTCGCTTTCTACCAGCGTTGGCGTGGCCATTTCGTAAGGTGCGATTTCGCGTCGTCTGCTACACTGCCGCTCAATGTGTTTCCCGCCCGCTCCCGCATGATGGCACCACATCCTCGCGCAAAAGGCGGATTAGGGCACAAGAGAATAAAAGTTACTCTGTCCTCACCGCAATGTTGCTTGCTTGTCTAATGAAGGGACTAAAAATTCTGAATACAATGTATATATAGATGTAGTGTGGGTTATGTAAAGTGTAACTTGTCAATGTGATTACTATTACAACATTTTCATATAATCAGGCACTACAATGCACATCTGATGCTGCACTCCCATGCTACTGAATATTAGCAACACCAATATGATGTTGATATGATATGATATGACGGGGAGATGATCCATTGTATACCATGCTATCCATATTTCAGTAATTTGGATAACTTTTGGAAAGTTATCCAAACAGGGAATGGACACGAATATGAACACGAATTCATGTTTCGTTCATGCTCGTGCTTGCGCCCATTCCCTGTGAATAGCCAGTGCTCTCCAATATTTCGCAATGATGCACAAACTAGCCTCCTAAGTCGCTCTTTTGTCAGTATTGTGGGATGTGCTTCCTGGGTGTTAAACCGGAACCGAACCGAGAACTGGAACAGAACCCGAATTTTGGCCCGAAATCAGAACCGAACCGAACCCAAATTTTTTTCGCCATCTTGGAACTTAACCTGAACCGGAAAAAATCAGAGGAACCATTTCAAACCGATTTGTGGTATGGTTCCGATCCACATTTGCTGCCAACTTACCTTCATTTTTTTCTTTAATCGTTGCTTGTAAAGCTCTCTCCTAGCTTATTTCCAAAGCGCCAATACACACCGCAAACATCACACCTATATTGAAAAATTGTACCTTGCAAAAATATGCAAGAACAAAGGAAAAAAGAAATAAAAGTTGACAACTAAGATGAATGACCGCTGCACTGCGCAATGGCGCCGCTGATGGAGAAAGTTGCCCCATTCAAGAACTTCCTTGGCAGTGAAATAATAGCAGATAATCCGTAAGTTGAGTTACATGTTTAAATAAATAGGAATATAACCATGCACAGTTTAAAAATGAAATAACGAATCTTTTCAAAAAAAAAAAAAAACTTCACGAAAATCTTTTTACTTTCCTATAGTTCGAAGACATTGCAATGAGTCACATGGCACGTGCATAGCAGCAGTCTGCGATGCGACACCAGCAGATGAAGTTTGGTTGACCGAAACTTCAGAATGATAAGCCGGTGCTGATAGTGGGAAGGCAGTATTGGGCCGCAATTTACCGGTCTGTTCGCGAGTTGTATCTGCACTTAGCACAAAGATAAATCCATAAATTGATTTCTCCTTTTGTCTTCTCTTCCTTTTGTACCTAACAATGACTGCTTGTTTTATTTCCCTCTGCAAGTTAACCTATGCCAGGAATCAAGCTCCGGTGTTCAAATGTGAACAGTGGGTAGAGACTGGAACTGAGTGGAGTTACTGGGAGAAGTATTAATTCACAAGCTATATTTGGTGCGCTACCGTTTTGGCCCGTACAGCTACGGTGTAGAGAAAGGTATGAGAGAAAGGTATGTTTCATCACTTTATCCATCACCACTGATGCCAATACCTAAGACAGTCTAGAAAGTAGCACTGAAAGGTAGAAGGACTACTGAGAGAAAACGTAACTAATGAGTAATGTGGTCTACGGGTTGCGCAGTGACGAGGTAGTCTGGGCAAAAACCTTGAAAATTAGGAAGAGGGACGAGGTCAAGCGGAACGAATGAGTCTGCGACTAGTCCCTAAAGAAAAGAAAACAGACGAGGAAATAACAGTAATTGTGCAACTGGTGAAGTGCAGCGTGAGACCTTCGATACCACATTACGTTGAACAGCTGAGAAAGGTGCCGAGCAAAACACGATTTGGTCATCACATGTAAGTGGCTTTGTAGGATCACCGGTAGCGATGAAGTACCGCTACGTGCACCAGCAAGCTAAGAATGAGATTGAAGCATTTCTTATGGAAAGAAAACACTGCGTGCAATGACTCGGAGACAGCAACAGTTCTCTCAAAATTGAAGAAGTACACAGCCTGCTCTACTCATTTGAAAAGGTGCCCAGAATAAGCAAAGAATCGATTGTTTTGAAATTTTGGAAGGAGGAGAAGTTGCGGCACCCAGAACTGTATTCATTAGCTACAGTAGCACTTTCTGTGCCATCTACATAAGTCAGTGCCGAGAGACATTTTATGGACTCCTCTTCTCATCGAACCCGGATGACATCAAAAATTCTCGACAATGCTCGCTTCCTTCGGTCATTTTATGCTGGCAAAAATTTAACTTTCGGTGCATGACAATTTTAGTGGATTAGGTGCCGTTGAAAGTAATTGTTATTTTCCCCCATCCTGCTGTAATTGTCGCTCACTCATTATAGAAATTTTTCTGATGACTGTACAACCAACTGGTGCCCGTCACATCTGACAACAAACACAATAGTTGGACTATATTATATAAATACTTAGCGTTTTTTTTTTTATAAACTGCAACAGAAGAGAAAACTCAATATTAAAATAGTGGAGTAAAAGAAACTACACAAAGTTTTTTTCTGAACCCGTTTGAACCGGTTCGGGCAGGCTCGAATTGGTTCTAACCAGAACGGAATGTCTCCGGGGCCGAAACTGAACCCGAACCGAACCCTGAAAAAATCCGGTTCGACACCCTGGCTGTGTTGGCGTGAAGCAAGTTTTTTGACACTTGTGTGATGAGTGGAAACTACCCACTACCCACTTGTTCATGTGCTGCTGAGAGAACTTGCGCACAAACGCCGATTGCTTGGCTGCTGTGTTCAGGGGCAGGTTGGGGATGTGGCGGATACCCTGCGATGAAGGAGCTGGTGGAGGTGGGCCTGGAGGTGTGATCCAATCGCTGGCACCCACAGCCGAGCTGTAGTGTTTGCTCGACGTCTTGTTGAACACGGGCAGCATTTCATTTGCCTCGTTGCTGAGCGCCTGCATGAAAAAAGCGACCAAAAATGCCAACTCTGCCACGATGAGAGAATCGCGCAGATGGGTTTGAAGAAACTGGGTCCGTATTCAGAGTTTGCGTCGTCATCGAAAGTGTCACCATCTTCCAGGCGACGCGAGGTCAGGAAGATAGCAACACTTTCAATAACGATGCAAACTCGTAATATGGACACTGGGCTAGCAGCAGGCTTGTAGTCATGTTCACAAAGACAGCTCTTTTATTTTCTGAGAAAATGTTTAACTAAGACAGCAAATGAGAATGACAGAGATGCTGCTGATCAACAGCTGATGTTTACTTGAAAAGGTGCAGCTTTTCTTTTCTATGTTTAACTAAGACAGCAAATGAGAATGACAGAGATGCTGCTGATCAACAGCTGATGTTTACTTGAAAAGGTGCAGCTTTTCTTTTGTCTTTGTTCTCAGACTATGCAGTTGTGCAGAATCCCGCCTTGTGTTGTGCCACATGTTATCGGCTAGGCCATCCCTTAACTGCTTCACCAACCTCCTGTATTCACATGTAGCCAGTCCTAGGCCTACATCTGAATGAAGTGGTACGCTTATTGAAATTAGCAACTCCAGGTGGAATTTTGAATGAGAGTGTGTGACTGCAGAAAGAAAAAACGAAACATGCCTCGGCTGATCATAAGTCACTCGTTTTTAGAGTAAGCATTCCATGTTAGCAGCATTCGCACAGTGATTGTTTGCACTTCAACGTTTCCTGTCTGCCGGGCATATTTAAAGGTTTCAAAGGCAATCGCGACAGTTTTTTTATCGAGCACTACCACATGAACATAAAACGAAATGTGCATGAAATGTAAAGTACCAAAACCCTATAGTGAGGCCTCGGGCTTACAGTTTGGCTTGGCCATGCATGCCTAAAAACTAGCTATTGCTACTGTAGGAATTCAGCTAGTTGAACCTCGTTACAAGAGACACTCAAGGGAAGCCAAAAAGGTGTCTCTTGTAACCAAAAACTCCTATCAACTGTATGTGTCACAGTTCCCTTATCTTCCTTATCCCTTATCTAAAGTCCCTTATCTAAAGTCTGTTGTATCAGTGTCTTGTTTTGTTGCAATATGCCAGAAACCAAGAAGGAGTGCCTCCTTTTGACTGGGAAGTCAAAATGTCCTTATTGTTTGAGCCACTATCATCACATTCCTGTGGGACTGAAACAACAGGGACATCTTGACTCCTCAGTAAAGAGGAGGCACTCCTTCTTGGTTCCTGACATATTGCAACAAAACAGGACACTGATATGGAACAGAATTTAATTAAAGGAATCTAAACTGTCGCACATACGAGTTGGTACGAGTCAGCTGCATTGCATGAGTTTTCCTGAGTTAAGTGTGCCTCTTAAAAATAGTGAAAAAATCACTTTAGGAACCTGGAAAAGTTGTCCTTAGTAACAGAGTGTCTCTTGTAACCATGTCTCTTGTATGCTATGTTGTTAATATGGCAAACATAGGAAAACCAACCAAACCATTTTCAAGTATCTCTTATAAACCGATTGTCTCTTGTAACAAGATTTTACTGTATATCGCTTAGAGTGTGGCTCGTCTTAAGCTTTAACTGGTTATAATAACTCTTGGCTCGTTTGACATTCCTGACAGCTCAAGCATAACATATATGTTGCAGGTATGGCACTGTACATCATGTACACATAAACGAGTAGATACCTTAAGGTAGATCAGAGCATCGGTTCCGTATCCTTCACAAGAAGTCAAAATCAGGTCCCCACGGAAGTAGCGGGCATAAAGCCGGGACAGGGGCAAGCCATAGCCGTAGCCAGCCTGAAATCATGATAAAAGTGAAGGAAAAACTGCAGCGAAAAGAAAAGCACTGTTAAACTGTAAAATAAAGGCCTCACACGAAGCTACAATACGGAGCTTAGATGAGGCCATAAAAATTTCCAAAGGGTTTCTTTTGAGCTCTGTATGAATAATTATGATATGCACTATGTATAAGTGTTCTTACAAAGTATGCCACACCCTAAGTGTAATGACGTAGCATATGACGTACACCCTAAGTGTAATGATGTAGCAGTGCATATGAGATTTAAACTTTCGCATTAGGAAGAAAATCAATGGTACAATTGAGTTTATATAAACACATAGTAATCGATTTCAACTGTGTTTCTGAATTTGTATTCCTTAATCTCTTGCACACCCCTTGGAAAAAGAAAATTAAGTATTCATAAATAAAGTAAGACAACATGGTCCATATTCCGAGTTTGCGTCGTTATTGAAAGTGTCACTATCTCCCCGACCCCGAGTCATCCGATTGGTAGGAACACAGAACCAGATGTCGTAGTCGCTATCTCTCTGACCTCAAGTCATCTGATTGGGTGGAAACACCAGAACTGGAAGTGGTACTGATATCTAGTTCCAGTGTTTCCACCAGATGACTCAAGGTCGGTGAGAAAGCAACGCTTTCAACAACAGGAATCTGTTCCTATGTCACGAATTCAGCTGTATACAGTAGAAATTTCAATCTGTGGATCCCTTAACATGTCTGTGAAGTGGAGCTCTACTGCTGCGCTACTTTGAGCTGAACTAATCCACATTTTAAAAGGGGCAGCAAAAGATGCAGAGCTATGCACCGAGACGAGGCACACCTATATCGCTAACAGTTTTGCAAGCCGAAAGGCAGGTATACACTTACCAGAGGTGCAGAGTTGAGTCCAGATGCTGAAGGCTGCGGTGCAGTCGAGTACATGTACTGGAACAGCAGTTCTGTACACGATCTTGGGATGCCTCCGCCTTTGTCAGACAGCTGAAATAGAGTGGCGGTAACTGCTGAACAGTGTATCAACAATGGCAGGGTATGCACATTATTGAATAAAGAACGATTATAGACGAAAGCTGTGTGTACTAAAGTGTCGAAGCAAAACCTGCTGGTTCATTTCCTTCTTATACTTGTGGTTGTATAAGTTTCTGCTTTTTTTTTTTACACTATATTGGCTATAACTTGTAAGCAGATTAATGCTAACAATTCAAATTGTTTCAATGAAGTTTTAATGTTCAAACTTCTGTAATGTTATGTTCATTAATGTATGCACCTTATTATGTATCTGCATTTGTCACACTTGAACAGGTTGGCGAATTCGGGAAAAAGAAAGTGAACAGACAGCCAAGTAAAATAGGTTGGAGGGGCATGTATGTTTGTTTACTAATTGTACTGCCCACTCTGCCAATGTCCCTAATAATAATTAATAAAATAAATATCATCATCATCATCATCATCAGCCTGAGTATACCCACTGCAGGGCAAAGGCCTCTGCCATATTTCTCCACTTAACCCGGTTCTGTGCTAGCTGCATCCACTTGACCCCTGCGAACTTCTTAATTTCCTCCGCCCACCTAACTTTCTGCCGCCCCCTGCTACGCTTTCCTTCCCTTGGAATCCAGTTTGTTACCCTCAGTGACCACACCCACACTAAAATAAATATATGAGTAACTAACTAGATAAATAAGCTCCTCACTGCACTCCATGTATGTAAGCAGTGAACATAGCACAAATTTTGATTTTACTTTTATAGAGTTTCTATAAACCTGGAACGAAGGTCACCATGTATGCCTTATGTCTACCAGATTCTTAAAGTAAACATTAAAAAATAATGTGGTCCGATATCTTACCAAGTATTGCACATAGGAACAGAAGAATCACTTCTATGGCGAAAATTACACAAAAATGCCAATTTAGCCTTATTAGTAGAAGCCAACTCCCAACCAGTGGTAATATGCTCCTGCCATAAAATATATAGTTATGTATAGTTATATAGGTATATAGGTATATAGTTTCAAATGACGAATAAGAATATGACCAGCCCCTCAGTGTTCCATGTTATCGCCTAGTATAGGCAAAAAAAAAAAAAAAGAGAGACACGCAGAACCGCCCAGTGGTAGCAAAAGCACTAATAGCCAAACAAACTCAAATACCAGTAAAGTATCAAAAAGTTTAATTTCTGCAAGGTTCCTATTTCTTTTTATTTGTATAAATGGCCAACAATTTGTGAAAAAAATTGTGGGGGCTTAAGCATGGCTTGAACCTAATTATAGAGCAAAAGCTGGGAGTGTTGCTGCGATAGCCTCTTCAACACCCGCTTTTCAATCTGAGTTTTTTCTCATAATTTTTATTCATAGTAATAATGACAACTGGTTCACAGGAATGGAAAGGCACAGTATTTGTCACACTTGTTCTGTGGACACCTAAACCGCATCTGGAGTGAAAGTGGAGAGAGAGGAGGAGGAGCAGGAGGTTGAATTTCAGCCTCCTGGGGGTCTTTAACAAGCACTGGACACCGCACAGCACATGGACACCTCTCTGTTTCTCCTCCATCCAAGCACAACCGATGGGGTCTTTAACATGCACTGGACACCGCACAAAACATTGGCACCTCTCTGTTTCTCCTCCATCCAAACACAGCTGATGGTGGTGGGGATCGAACCAGGGTACTTTGGCAGAGTTAGTGGGACGTCTTAACCACTGCAGCACCGCGTAGTGGGGCAATTTTTATTTAAATTAGGTTTTGGGGAAACGAAGGAGCATTATACTTTTGAATATGTGTGGACACCTACATCTAACCAGATTTGAAGTTAGGTTTTGGAGAAAGGAAAGCCCAGTATACATTTGGGTGAACACCACGAAATCATGGACACCCACACTTAATTTTGACAGGCAAATTTAGTGTACCTAGTGTAGTGAAGGTTTCACTTCCATCGTAAATTGGTTTATAAGAGGGGAAAGGCGCCATATCTGTCAAGGTCACTGCTATGAACTACATGCCATAGTGAAGCTTTCACTTCAAAATAAGATGTAGAACCAATGTAATTCTAGGGCACACAAATAAAATTTGGATGTTTAATTGTGCCCTCCCGAGTCTTGTCCAACATGATGCAAAAGAATGCTTGCAGAGGTCTTTGCATTAACGTAGCTTCTATCATTAGCAGCTACCTAAATAAAATATACTAATGGCAAAAATCAAGGGACAAACGGACTGAAGTAAGGCCTGCTTTATTTGCACACTTGGATTCCTGTATCCATGTACACCCCAATAACACAAGGGCTCTGCACTACCATTTTACATGATATAGTCTGTTAATATTAGGTATCAAGTTGGGCGCTTAAACGAATTATATGGATTTCAAAGCATTGACTAGTATACCCACTGCTTGCCAACTCAGTAGGTTTCTGCCACATTATGTCACACCATGATAACTGTCCTTCTATCACGTCATGTTTAAGAAGGAATAAAGATCGTAAAATTTACCTGAAAAAAGAAATATTCAAAGAAAGCATAGTTTGCGAAAATGACAAATAACAAATCAACAGCACATTCAACTGTGTGGTCAGTAAAGACATAAGGGATGAGCACGGTTCAAGCATGGACCTGTGCAAACAAACCTTAATGGTGAGGTCTTCTCTCCCTCGAGCAATCAGGACCTTCAGTGGAGGGAACTCATCGGTCTCAGTCCCATGGTACTCTACCACAGCCCGCATGGAGTTCTGTTCAAACAGGTATAAAAAAATTATTAAATTCAGCATCCAGCAGTCATAGTCACATGATAACTTCCACTCTGCCTCAGATCGCATGCAGGAAAAATGTATATTGCATTAAATGCGGTGACAAAAAAAAAAGGGATATAAAAAAATGCAGTCCACAGTGAAATGCCAAGTTAAAAGCTCAACAGCAATAACAGCTGCTAACAGGAATTGAGCTGTTCTTTCTTTCTAGCCTACATTACAACTCACCTTGAAAAGCTCAAACAGCATGTGGTACAAATGTGATGGCACATAGTCTATACAAATGGTGGAATTTGGGCATATCACTGCAAAAAAATAGAGAGAGAAGAGCAAGAGTGCCAATTAAAGAGAAGAAAAAAGAAAATGAGCATTGCATATACTAGGCAAGTGAACAGTACTGGATGAGAGAATAAAATGAGGACCTTCAGGCACCTACCATCACATTGTTCAACGACCAGGCCAGGAGATGTGAGGTAATACTGGTCACAAAGGAACTTTGCATTTTCATAAGCATCTGAAAAATCGAAAGAACACTTTTTTGGACTGACGAACAGAGTTTTAGTCAGGACAAAAAAGGTGATCGTTTCGACACTGAACCACGAAAAATGCAACACGCAGCCGGGCACAATGAGCATTGTTGGAATTTGAACTCTGGTAGTGTGGATGGGGCGAAGAAGCCACGAGGAAGCCAGAGACAGGTTTATGATGAAGTAGCGAGGATATTTTCTTTTATATAAGATATCATATTCGCACTACTAGGTCTTTAGATGAGGAGTGCAGTTACTTCAAAATGAAATGAAATCAAAGTATTTTATTTACTTTGCTCAATACTACGCTGCACGACAAAGATTAAAAAGCTGCTAGCCGCAGCTTAAAAAACTCCCTGTACCTATTCTTCACACGGCGATAAGGCTTGAGCATTTGCGGAGGTAGTATGAGATTTCTGGTTTGTACACAAAAAGCAACATATCAGAAGAAAATAATTGACTGCATCTGTCAGTAGCATTTTACGAATTAAAGGCACTGAACTTGGCAGGAAAAAAAAATGTTCGATAAAACTTGCTGGAAAAAGAAAAAAAAAGAAAAAGATGAGGTCGAAACAAAAGACTCGAAAAATGTCAAGAAAAATGTTACATCGAAAGGTGAGGCATTACAGCTAATTATTCTGCATGTTTTCTATGGTTATGGCATGTTTTGCAAGAATGTTCAGTTGCTTCGGAAAGCTGCAGCAGAATGATTGCATATGATTAGCAGTGCGGCAGAGTGGAAATGATCAAAAGTTGTGGTCTTGTACTGGATAAGCAGGTGTGTACCAAATTAAATGGAGCATTTTAAGCATGCAGTCCATGTTACCAAAAGAGCAGTTTTATACACGCGTAAAAGAATCGGTGTATAAAGTCGCTGACCCGACGATGATGAGTTATGCGACGGCATGTTAGCAATAATTTGCGCATTGAGTTTTTGTGCGCCAGATATTCTGACTATTACGTTTGGTTATCGCATTGCAGACACCAAGGCTGTACGTAATAAATGGTTGAAGGAAAACACTGTAGATTAGAATTTTCATTGTTGTTGGAAGACTGCTTGCGGTGACAATGGATGCCAGCTGTTTTATTTTAATTTGCTACTATGATCTTCCACACAAACATACTCGAGATTGTTTTATTGTGGGTACTCTTCAGCCAGTGAAAATGGAAAAGAATGTTTCTTAGCAAGTCACAATAAGCTGTGCCACAGCAAAGGAGCACGCCACCCCCACCACAACCAGCTATAACAATGCACTTCCCACAACCCACGAAGTTGCCAGGAGAGCGAAGAAAAGGCCGCGGACACCCCTCCTCCCAGGAAGGTTTTGTGCCAGCCAACAAAAAGCCCCCACCCCCCGAGGGGCCCTCAGGAAACCGGTTCAGGTGCCCAAAGGCGGCTCATTTTTACACCATCGCTGTCCAGAGGGGTTGGTTTCTCCCCCGTGCGAATAGCGCTTTAAGGGTATGATGAGAGAGCGTAAGCTACCAGCCCACACATAAAGTAAAGCTTCAACCAAGCTGTATGGACGTGCCTGCGTGTCATAAAGGGATTGAGAATGCAAATGGTTCTGGCAGGCTGATTCTGATGTCACCCTCCTATATGAAAGGAGCGACCAGAGTTGGCAGCTCCTGCCCGTGGCATAGGGCTTCTTCACGGCATAGCTGCGGCCACCCGAGGTTTCGCTTTGACTGTCAGACTGTTGCTTTCGTAAAAAAAAAAAAAAAAATCAGCTAGGGTTGCCATTTGCCTTGAACACATAGGCTTCTACTAGTACTATTTTAAACGCCTAGCTATATTCTGTTGCACACTAAGAACCAACACCACAGGAAAGTCGTGAAAGGACCATGTTTCGCTCATACACAGAAACTTTGTGCAAGATTGCTCGCAATCTTTCTAAAACTTAGCTAAGCAGGCCTATCCCGCCCTGCGACAGCACATCTCCATGTGTCAATAAATATAGAGCAAGATATGTGGGATAAGAGGCTCCGCATTGTCCCCCACATAGCGTGCATGATTTACCACATTTATTTTTTAACTGGTCGCAACAGATGAGTAACAAACAGTTTGACATTCGTTGTTTCGTTAGCAAAGATTTGAAATGCTTCATTTTTGCCCCTCTTTTCACCCCCACCCTCAACTAGAATTCATTCGTGAATTCATATCAGTAAAACAGTTGTAGGCCTCCCTAAGCCTTACGGAAAGCTCACAGGTGTAGATGGTGACTGTCTTGGTGAAGTATGATCATTAACAGCTGTGCTGTACCGTATGCATGCTCCCAAAATCTTGTGCTTCGGGCAGTACAGCCGAACACTACTGCAGGTTCACCTATGCAATCATCCAGAAAGGTGAATGCAAAACTGTACCTTCAACTATAGAGGCAACATTGCAGTTACGATCGATGGAGCCGATGTTCCGAGGGTGCGTGTTGTTCTCATTTCCAAAAAGGAAAGCTGAGTAGAAAGAAAAACAGACCAGCACACAGATATTTAGAAATTTTTATGAAAAGAAACACAAGTACCTTATGGTATAAAATTCACTGTTATTCGATCAGGCAATACAGTATCCTTTTGAAACAAGCACTGGAATGAGTGTTTCCGAAAACTTTAGCTGATGGCTAAATCACAGACTAAGAAAAATATCAATAGCAATGTGGTCTTCGATGCTTTTCCATACTGACAATGCCAAATGTAAAAAAATATGCACTAAATAGAGTGACAGTGCATGTGATCTCATATGGGTGCTTGCTTCATAATCACAGGTACTAAACTAAATTGGAACCCAGCATTATTGAATGGAAATCAAATGTCTTTTGTTCCATCCACTGCTTCAAGAAAACTAAAATTAAATCTCCAGGTAATAAACTGAATGAAAAGGCAGGCTGATAAATGAACAAAATCTAGGCACAAACTTGCTTCACATGCTTGTGCTATTATACATTTACTGCTTTTCAGGTATCAATAATGCACAGCTTCTTTCCACAGCTACTTAAAACTAAGTCCTGCAGCCAGTTTTATGATAGGTTTTTAGAATCCACAATATTCAAAACCATATATTGACACAAGTTCGACCTCAAACTGACCGAGTTTGTTGCAAGTTTTTCTCCTTGCAATGCGTTGTTTTGGTCATTAAACCTTCCCAAAATGTACTTAATACTAATGATTCTTAAATTAATGTCAAACGGCAGTTTATGATGGTAGTAAACAGTGATGGTGACTAATCGAACGACCCGAGAGTAACATTTCATAAAAACAATGTTGCTGCTCCTTACTGTGTTGATTGATGAGCATTCTGATGGAGATCCTGTTCATGTAAAAGCGGTCCAGGAAGTACTGTATACTGTGCTCAGTCTTTGGATCTGGCTCATGTGATTCCTTCAGCTCAATAACACCCTGTGCCATGGTCTGAACAACATTTGAATGGCGGTTCCTAATTTTGATCAGGGCCTCGCAAAACCTGCAATGCAAAGGGCAGAAGAGGTCAAAGCGCACCTGCTGCAATGACACCCAACAATCTGTGTAGAGAAACAGCAAAACAAGCCTACCCAAATGCAAAGACAAAGATCAAGAGAGCAGCAGGAGATGTAAAAACAACTACCATGCAAAATAATTTGATTTAGCTATGTCATCCTTCTTCCAAAAATAAATTTATTTATTCAGTCAGTCAGTCAGTCAGTCAGTCAGTCAGTCAGTCAGTCAGTCAGTCAGTCAGTCAGTCAGTCAGTCAGTCAATCAAGCACTACCACTTGTAATATCTTTCACAAAATACTAGGTTGTCAAAGAACTTAGAAGAGAGCATATACAAAGCCAATTCACATTGTGTGACACTATCCAAAGACAGTATTTCGTTCCTCACATGAAACAAAATAAAACCATGGAGACAAAAGAAAAAAAGCCCCAACAGATTGCAGAAAGGAGTGAGATTGGTAGCATGCTAAACACACACATATATATATATATATATATATATAATTATATATTTTTACAAGAACAAATGCTATTTAATACATTTGCAAGACTAAGTTCTGAAATTGCAAGCTTTACACAAATGTGAAGCATGATCATGCATTTACTTACTTTGCCATTGCCTTTTTATCCTCACTCCCAGAATTTTCAAATTCCAGTATTTCTTCAAAACTCCTTTCATACCTGAATGGAAACAGGATGGGTATACTTTAGCAAGGTCTGCAGACATAACAGAATTCTGCATGGTGCATTTTCACAGTAATAAAGAAAAACGAAAGCATGTACAACCAACTAGCATCGATTGAGACCACTTCAGACTGGCACTCAATATTAGACTAAACTGCTCGATCACTCTTTATTCCTTTTTTTTTTTACTCTACACTTTTCTTTCCTTCTATCCCCCATTATACCTATTTGGAATGAGCACTACACTAGTGGACTAATCTACAAACTGCCCACCGTGACAGAAATAAGCACCTGCACAAAACAAGAAACGCTCCTACTATACCAGCTTCACTTGTTTCTGTAACGTGTGAAATGCACACAGGAAAATGTTTTTCTAAAAATCACCATTCATGCTTCTAGCCTGCAGTGCCGAAGAATATGTTGTCTCTCAGAAGCTATTCTCTATCAAAAATTGTTAGCCTAAGAAATCTGATTATGCCCAAGAAAATATTTCTTTGAATCAGGCAAATCTGCTACACACTAAGCAAAGTCATGAATGCATACGAGAGCCGCACATAAATTCATGTGTAGCTTCATCCACATTTTAAAGGAAATGCTATTTATACATGCAAAGTAGGCTATTAAAGCATTTTTGCTTGATTGCACCATATTATGCTCGAAACTGCTGCCATCCAGTAATAATTCTTTAAATGCATTAATGCCTACAAGAATGGGCAACCTGGCATATGATAGTGATCAGCTCCTTTGCAGGTTTATAGCAAAACACTACTTTCCCAGTGTCAAAGCAGCAATTTCATTCTCATGGACTACATCAAATGAGGTGTAAATTTAGGTCTGTAGTTGTGATCAGGTGTCTCATATAAAGGCCAAAGTTTAGATCTTCATACGAGACAAAATCTGCAGACACACCATAAGAAAGTTCCCATTCTGAATCCATTTAAAAACAAGCACTGGGACGTGCTTTAAGGTATTTGCCTGTGCTTAACTATGGCAATTAAAACGCCTTGCAGCAAAAACTAGCTTATCATCAAGTGTGTGACTTACTAACGAAGGCAGATTTTTTTCTTACCAGTAGAGTAGACACTGCTGGCAAGCAAGTGGCTAGAGCCTCTGCAACAGCTGCTTCAGTACATTCCGCTTTAGTACGGTAAAGTGCAGCAAAAACGAACCTTTTTCGTTTAGGCTTCACTGAAACTGAGTCACTCACCAGCTTCTGACCAGTTCCACTGAGGGCATGCTGAGCAGGTTCTCGGGTAGTAAATGGATCTCCTTCATTATGTTGGCCAATCGCACTGGCAGTTCTTTGCGCAGGAATAGAAACGACGTCCTCTCGCAAGCATTTTCACCTGTGACAAGGAGAAAAAAGAACGGCAGAAAAAAAAAGTTAAACACCAACCAAGAGATAGCTGGGAGGGCAGAGCTTACGAAGTGGAAGAGAGCTCCCAGCCTGAATGAGCTAACGAAGACACATAGTTAATAGAAATTGCACAAGTACAGTTAACTTGCACGGCATTTATATTGAATGCCGAACTTTCACTTCTATCAGTAAAGTGAACAAACATGTAGATCAAGAAAAATTGCATATCACATCAATTTAAAGTGCTGCGCAAAAGCGAGAGACCACGCTCCGCTCCAACTGCCGATTTTCTATCAAAAAATGCACGCCTGACAAGGGTACTCAGGCAAGTGGGCAAGCATATCAGGGGGATTACCATATGCAAATCGTAGAAACAGCAGCTGCACCATAAGGAAATGCTGGCATGCAGTTTTGTCAAGTCGCGTGCTCTCTCCGCTTTTTCGCAGCACTGTACCTGCCCATTACTACTAAAGTAGACGACTGTTGACGAACATTAATTCAAGGAACAAATGTCATAATGCTGGCACCAATGTGATTATGATGAATTCTTTCCATGGCTCCAGAAAGGGTAGTCGCACTCAGCTCATTCGTGAAACTACAGCTCCAATCAATCTTGTGGGGGTACCAAAGCAGTGTGCAGCCCAGACATAGATGCTATATTCCAGTAATTCAAAGAGCAAATGTCATAATGCTGGCAGCAATGTGAACATCAGGGTCTGTCATTGTTATCAAAAGTGTCGCTATCTCCTTGGCCCAGAGTCATATGAATGGTGGATCTGCAGGAATCAGAAACCAACGTTTCCAGATTTTCTCCACCCATATGATGACTGAAGTAAGAGAGACAGCGACAATTTTGAAAACAACACAAACTCAGAATATGAACTTTTTCCATGGCTTACAAAGAGCAGTTGCACTCTATATAGCATAGGGTGTGGAACGATATTGCGGCTGTACTGCATGCTCTTGGCAAAAATTCCAATTGCCTAAAGGAAGATAACAATTACATGAAAGCTAAGTAAATTTGGACTTCTTTTATTATATCACACATTTGTACTCGGAAGCCCTACGCATCCTAGAATTGAAGGACTGCATTGTACACAAAATGTTGCAAAATATCTGCTGACAGTGTAAAAGTAGCACAACTGTGCTATTTTCCTCACAGCTCAAAGGAAGAAGTGATTATAACATCATATCAAAACTTAAAAAAGGACTTAAAAAGAAGCATGCCTTTCATGAGTGCCGCGTTGACAAAAACCTCTTTTTTCTTTTCTACTTTTTTTCCTATTTTACTCTTGACTGTTTTCAATGTAATGCAATGATGAGGCCTGACATTAAAGCTCTGAAATGTTTTTGCACGTTTCTTGCACAGTTTTGACATATTTTGCACAATTTCGACGTCCGTGGCTGTTTTGACGTCTACACACTATATCGATGTCCTTGTTATTTTGACGCCGAATCGACTTTTTTGAGTCTAACTCAATATTCCACATCAGCGAAATTTTGCACACATACGTTTTTTTCATCCTCTACCTCACGCAACAATTCTTTATTCAGAAATCCACTTCTCGACAATGACGGTGAGACACTATTCGCGGACGCACAAATCCATTTTTGAAAATTCTCTGCTCGTGAGATAATTCAGTGCCAACGGCTGAATTTTACGGCGCGTCAACCTCAGCATCCACTGGCCTAATGCAAAACTATTTTGCGGGCATTGCAGAAGGCGCCAAACTCGCACTGCAGTCGCGGATGATAGGACTGTAATCGCGGCACATTCGGACGCACGGAGCGCGCTGTCACGTGGCAATTTTTTAAACTTCGCGGGCTTTCATTTCTGTGTTGTTTTTTTGCAATAAAAATGGCAGCGCCAAGGCTAAATTGTCGGAAGCACCTGGGTCGCGCTGTTTTCGTGGCGCTCGACAACTTTTCCATTCACATCCGAGACTTCAGAACGCGATGTTTAAGAAGTTAAACATCGCGCACGTTTAAGAACCGCTAGGCCGTATAGTACTTGCCATCTGCTTCACAGTAATTTAGGTTCCTTCATGCCACGAGGTGTTTATTAGTTTTGGCTAGCGCAACAAAAAGTGCCCCGCAGCCATTGATTAAAGTCTGGTCCTATCGGAGTCTGAGTCGAGTACAGGTGGAAAGAAAAATAAAAAGGAAGAGTACAGGTGAAAAGGAAAATAAAAAGGAAGAGAGAGAAAGCGGCTGGATGGCCTGCGTCACACATCGTTTTATGCAGTGTTCTGCAACTTTATCGGAGCCGTCTCGGAAAATTTTCCAACTGGTCGAGGCGGGAAAGCTTTCCAAGATGTTCCCGATAAACGTGCAGAACACTGTACAAAGAAGAGAAATTATTTTTCCTCTGTCTCGGGTTTCAGAAAACGTGTTTTCGTATTAAGACTCACTAACAAGAAGAACAAAAAGAAAGAAAAGATGACAGCCCGCTTCGTATTCATGCAGTCCTTATATATATTCATACTCAGGACCCCTAGAGCCACGGGGAGAGGGTCTCGAGGGGTCCGAAACCTTCCACCAGAATATAAGCCCGCACCGCAGCATAGTATGCTCCGCGGCATGCTGTTTGCTTTGGAGGGAAATAAGTTCGCCTTGCGTATGCGCAGCAGGCATGTTAAGTCGATCCACGGCCTCAGAACTTACTTCCAACAAGGACACGGTCGGAAAGGGGCGGCTGCAGCCCATCGCTGACACCTCTGCCTCTGACCTACGCCTCTGCTGAGCCAGAGGAAAGGGGGGCGAGTAGCTGCTTCCGCGGGCCGTCGTTCAGCCGTTTCGGCCTTGGGCCGAACGCTGCCCCAAGCAAACAGCAGTGGCGAACCCGTGAGCGTGAGTGCCGAAGATCACACGCGGCGTCGGTGCGAAGGCCGAGACAAGCAGGCGCTGCGGCGACGCCGTCGCCGCCGCTATTTTTGCATTTTCAGGGGCGGAATCCCTGGCCGAGCGGCTCGACGACGAAGACACCGAACGCGCCGAGAGAGTAGAAAAACGAAAAGCGCCTAAAATGGAAACCTTGATCTAGGCGCGCGACTTGGGCGTAATCAAGGTAAGAAAATAATGGAGAAAAATAGAAATGAAGAATAACAGAATGAGAAGTACTCAGGAACTCGAGCGTAAGTTGTGACGTGACAGCAAACAATTTTTCATGATCATTTTTTTTCTCCGCAAAGTAGGACAGCCAGAGATATAGCCGGACATGCCCAGGAGTGCAGTGATGCTCCGAATTGAACCTGTTTTAAAAACGGAGGTTGCCTGTACGTATATTGCGTGATTACAGCCTGGTTCGCGTGGCTTTCGCATTATTCCGCTCGCGCCATACTTTACATTTCCCGGTAACCAGCATCCGGTTTGTTCCCGTGGCAATTCCTCAGCCTCTAAGTTCTGCATAACCTCTTGCTTCCAGGGTAGCCACCCTCCGGGCTCCACAAGTTCTTCCTGAGGCAACTCATTCCCCGGTTGAGCGTAACTACGCTCTCACTCCATTTCCCATTAGCCAAATTCTGTGTGCTCTCCCCATGAGAACCATCCTGTCGCGCTTTCCTCCACCCCCGTCAAACCCAAGCGCACCTCAAGCGCCGTCTCCTGCTTTCCCCCTGTCTACCAGCCAACCCTGGAAGGGGCGCAGCGGACGCGAAATTGAGGAACGAGCGAATGAGCGTCGTTAGCCTATCGTGCTACAGTTACTGGGGTAAAAGCCTGCCGACCGCCACTTCGCACGAGCTGACTAGTCCTAGCGCGGCAGGCGTGCTCGCCGCTGCTGGACACCTGGCGCCCTCAAGTCGATCTGCGCATGCGTACTGACGATGCACGGGCTTCCAGTAACGAATGTCTGCTAAGAGAGCTAACGCTCTGAAAGATATATGTCGTATCCATTAATGCAGATGAAAAGGAAGACGCAATAGATAAGAAATAGACTAGCTAATATAATTAAGTGCAATAATTATAATAGAAAAAATGTAATCTTCACTCCTACGTCATTAACGCGACATTAGAGACGTTTAGTTTACAGTTCTCTTACCGCGGTCGCGGTCTACCGCTACCGCACCCCGTCAGCACAGTGTGCGCTCTGGTCCCTGCGTACGGAGTCCGCCGGATTTTGACCGAAATATGGCGCCATCTGTCGCCCTCGGGATGACCTGCACATGCGCACTGACGCTCACGCGGTAGCAGTAGACGGCAGCGGTAAGCGGTAAGCGCTAAACTAAAAGTCTATAGTTGAAGACCCCGTTCTACAAAAACAGCAGCGTCGGCATCGTGAACGTAAAATCATGGGCATGCCTCTGGCAAGTGGTGGCTGTCAAGTGACGTATGGCCAGCACTGGTTGGCCGGCGGGTTGTGTAACGTCATGGGTCCACGTGACGTGGCCTAGACAGCAAAATCTACCAACTCCGGCAGCTACTTTGAAATGAGGTGAGGTCGAACCCAATGCCTTAGATCCCAATCAGAGCTAGGCTACCTCTACAGGCCACGCATCCCTACGGTTTGTTTAAAGCGGGGCTTTATATCTTTGTCGAGTGGTATTGCACATAATGTGACAGCTTGCACATGTGTTCGTTAGATAACAGATGCACAAATTAGGGGACCAGTGGATAAGCTACAACATCAAAACGAAAGTACACGAAGAGCAGCAGGCGAGAACCATTGATACCTTCAAAAGCGGAAGGAACATAGTGGGGCGATCCTGATCCACCAGATCCCGAGATCCCGGAGTGATTTCACGAGATCCTGAGTTCTGGTGAAACCGCGACGGTATATATAGCTACAGACATCTTGCTTCTTCGCGGATTCACAGAGTTGCTCCGGATCGCCGAGTGGAATCGTCATTATGCAACCCATCGTGTACAAATCTGCAGCCTGTCATGCAATGAGTGCATTACCCTTCGCAATGATGTGCTACCGGCAAAAAAAAAAAAAAAAAAAAAAGAGCAGTGATTACCCCGTCTCTTTTCCTCACCACCGACAAGAGAGAGAGTTCGTTAAGTGCGGTTCAAGTACAGCAATAGTAGTATCTGCTCGGGGTAAGCCTTGGTGCACAATGGCAGTATACGGTGCAGCCGCACTGCATCCACTCGCAAGGCCACCCGCATCCTCCCCATGTTTTCAAATTTGAGCTTCTGCTGAACTATTCGCGACTGAACGAAGACGAAGCTGCACCATTTGTTACAAGTATATATTGCTGCTGGTACGTACTCTCACAGAACAATGAGAGTTGGAAATCGATAACAGCGGAGACAGAGCGGCATAACGGCCGAGTTTACAGTCAGAACACCTCGACTCTAGTGATGTTGTTACGACCAAGCATCCGCATTTGCGCGCTCTATTGTTCGCCTGTGGGCATGGAAAAGTTTTGTGAATATGTGGTGATGGTCCATTGGCTCTAAGTGAGCCTGTTTCCAGGAATCCTGTTTTGTAAGCATGTTTTGCTTTGTGGACAACCTGCAAATGCCAAATTGGCCCTGTCAAGAGAACGTCTGGAAAAACACAAAGAAACGTCCCCCTGCGGGAAATAGCAGGAAGTGCTTTCTTTTGTTCACCCTTCCAGTCGAGAAGTGCTATCCTCCAGTGATGAATGCCTCCTATCCAAAGGAGACGACAGAGTGACATGTCCGCTGACGTGCAGGACAAGAGAAGAGCATGACTCATACGGCCATTAAGTGATTTCCCGGGAATGCAGGAAAGATTTGCAATTGTCGAAAAGGGACCATGTTGGGAGCCCTATGCGGCGCCACGTGCACTCGGGTTTCTGAGAAGTAAAACCCCCAGAACCAGCCTGTGGTTTCTTTGCTGAAGAATAGAAATGTACCTCCTCTCCTCGCCGTTCCCAAGCTTTTCCCGCCAACAAGTGATCACGCCCAACGAATGAATGCCGGACCAGTCAGTGCTTCAGACCATCAGTGCAGTGATGTGTTCGATTGGATGCCGATACCTGAGGGGCGTGCCCTGGATTTGGTTGGTCAGCATCTTCAGAGAGGGGCTGGACATAGGGGGTTTTTAAGGACGCTGCAGAGCACGAAATGTCGCTCTGGGCCCTGGGTAAACGGCTCATCCAGTCGCTTCTCGCTATGAACTCTTAACGCTTGTCATTTTGCTGATGTACCCTTCTTTTTCATGTAAATATTCTTGTAAATACGTTTTCTCAAAGTGCCAGTAAACCTGCTTGTACATATTTCACCAACTTCGAAGATTCAATCCTACTTCAACCCCGAGTCTCTGCACGCTACCAAGTGAAGGCCGGGTCGACATAGCCCCAGCGTCACGACAACTGGTGACCAGCGGTGGGATCTGAATCTACAAGCCACAACATCTGGTGATTGGAGGTGGATCTGAAGCTACAAGCCACAACACCTTGTGATCGGAGGTGGCATCTCAAGCAACAAGCAGGAGCAACAATCGGCCAACAAGAGGGCAGCTCGGAACATCGATCGCATGTGTGGGTGAGTGCTTGGCTTTTCTTCTGATGTGGACCAGGTTCTAGAACAGGGTTAGATTTTAGAACTGGTAAAGAGAGTGTGGAAACGCCTTTAGGTTTGGTAGTTTGCACTGTTGTTTTGGAAGTAGCCGACACTCGGAGCGATCATAGACCTACAAAAGCTGCAGAAACCGGAACTGTTGCAATTGTGTGAGGAATTGGGAATTGATACAAGTGGTTTGGCACGAAAACCTTTGATTATAAAGGCAATCACAGATTTGGGAGCCGATGATGAGGAGCTCAGTGAAGCATGGAACCTCATCGGTCAAAAAAAGGAACAGCTCAGACAGCAGAAAGAGCGGGAAAAAGAGCAGAAAGAGCGGGAAAAAGAGGAAAAGAGGCGTGAGCGTGAACTTGAGAGGGAAAAAGAGGAAAGGGAGCGCGAACGTGAGTGGGAAAAAGAGGAAAAGAAGCGTGAAAGAGAAGCAAAAAAGCTGGACCAAGAAATTGAGCTCCGGAAATTAGAACTAGAGTTGAGCAAGAGGTCGGGCAATTGTCCCCAGCTAGCGGTACCTCTTCTCAACAAGGAGGCAGATTTCAAGATGTCAAAGTACATGCAGCCATATGTGATATCAGGGGATATCGGTCTGTATCTGGCTAACTTTGAGCGAACCTGCGAAAAACTGTCCTTCCAGCGAGACACTTGGTCTCAGAGATTATTGACGGTTCTGCCCTGCGAGGCAGCGGAGGTTGTCGCGCGGCTAAGCAAGGAGGACGCGGACAACTACGAGAAGGTCAAAGCTTGCCTTCTGAGAAAGTATAGGCTTAGCGCCGAGGCGTTCAGACAACGTTTTCGGAAAGCTACTAAGTCCAGGGACGAGAGTTACCCTGAATTCCTGTACAATTTAAGAGTTAATTTGGGCGAGTGGCTAAAGAGCACAGATTCCTACAGTGATAGGGACGCTGTAGTCGAGCAAATTCTTTTGGAGCAGTTTTATAACTGCCTCCCAGAAAAAGAAAGAAATTGGTTACAGGACCGAGGCGAAATTAAGTCGGCAACTGAAGCTGCCGAACTTATTGAGGAGTATGCTTCGCGCCGACAATTCAGCAACCCAGCAGTGGATAGGCCCCGCAATCCCAAGTTCAGTATGAAAAACCGTCAGGAAAGGCACTTTGCTAGAGTTGGAAACGAAGAAATGAAGGTTTCTTCAGGCAAATTCCCTAGAAAGGACGGCAGTGAGAAAAGTGGGGAAGTGACCAACGTGCAGAACACAAAGAATAAGCTTGAGGCTAGGAAGCCGCTCACATGCTTTAGGTGTAATGAGCAGGGTCACATTGCCGTCAACTGCCGGAAAGAAAAGATTGCTTTCTCGTATGTCAGGGACTGCGATGAAAATATGCAGCTTTTAGAACCCTACCTGCATGACCTAGTAGTCAACGGGAAGCCTTGCAAGGTACTGCGCGATTCGGCCGCAACGATGGATGTTGTCCATCCGGCGTATGTATCGCCTTCCGACTATACAGGACAGTGTGCATGGATCCGACAGGTAGTTGAGGAACAGAGTGTGTGCTTGCCGATCGCGAACGTGGTCATCGAGGGCCCTTTCGGCGAATTAACAACCGAGGCTGCCGTTTCAGGAAAGCTTCCTAAGTGCTATCCGTATTTGTTCTCCAACAAATCGGACATGCTGCTGCGAAAGAGGGGCATCCTTTTCGGAGACAGAGTTGTGCAAGCCTTAACACGTTCAAAGGCGCGAGAACTAGCTACACTGCTCATTCCAGAAAAATCCACAGCGGAGGAAACGGCAGTTAAAACAATGGTAAATGCGGAAGATAGCAGGTCAGAAAACTTTGAGAGCGAGGCATCTCAGATAAGTCAACTTGAAAGTGAGCTTGATGAGACGCGGAATGAGGACGTTCTTGAGAGTAACCTCTTGCCGCCAGTGTCTAGTAATCTCACGAGACTTTTAAGTGGAACCCGAGAGGACTTAGCTATAGAGCAAGCCAATGATCCCAATATACAGGAGATAAGGGAGCGCCACCGCGCCACTAAGACAGCAAACAATATTTCTTTCGAGATGAGAAAGGGAGTGCTGTATCGCTTATTCAAGGATAAGCGCGGAGTAGAGCGGGACCAATTAGTCGTTCCCCAAAAGTACCGCGGAGACTTACTGCGACTTTCCCATGGCAGCTCGTGGTCATGTCACCTTGGAATAAAGAAAACAAAGCAGAGGCTGTTGCAAGAATACTATTGGCCTGGATGTTTTAAGGACACGGAAAATTTTGTACGGTCATGCGACACGTGCCAGCGGGTTGGAAAGGCGCAAGATAAGTGGAAAGCTCCGATGGTGTTAGTACCAATCATTACCGAGCCGTTTCACCGGTTAGTAATAGATATAGTTGGGCCACTTCCTGTGACCGAGTCAGGGTACCGTTATATCCTCACTATGTTATGCCCAGCCACAAAGTTTCCAGAGGCTGTTCCGCTGCGCGAGGTGACGTCCGAGAGTGTAGTGGATTCGCTGCTGTCAGTGTTTGCACGAGTTGGATTCCCTTCCGAGGTACAAAGTGATCAGGGTAGCGTTTTCACGAGTGTCCTCACCACCTCATTTCTCGAGCGATGCGGCATTAAGGTAGTGCATAGCTCGATCCATCATCCGCAGAGCAACAGCGTAGAAAGATGGCACTCTGTTCTCAAACGAGTCCTGAGGGGACTGTGCTATGAAAACAAGCGCGAATGGGATACCTGCCTGCCTGCAGCGCTTTTCGCTTTGCGGTCAGTGCCGCACGAATCCACTGGATTTAGCCCAGCCGAGTTGGTGTACGGAAGGTCACTGCGCTCACCTTTGCGAATGGTGCGCGAAGCCTGGGAGGGGCGCGGAGAAGACCCAACAGTAGTAGAATTCATTCTGAACCTCTTGAATCGCTTACATAACACTAAGGAACTCGTTGAGGCCAGCATGAAGTCAGCCCAGGCTCGTTCCAAGGTGTACTATGATAAGTCAGCCCGTCAAAGGACGTTTTGTATCGGGGACCAGGTGATGTTGCTGAGAAGTTCAAGGCAGAATAAGCTCGAAGTACAGTGGGAAGGACCGGCTGAAGTCGTTGCAAAGCTTTCTAACACTAACTACGCAGTGAAAATTCCCGGTAGGCGTAAAGAAGTGCGCATTTATCATTGCAATCTTATGAAGCCTTATGTGCAGAGGGAAGCCGTGGTAAATCTAACGTTAAACCTTCCCGAGGAGATGGGGGACAACTTGATTTGCCTCAGCGGAAAAGGAAGCAACGCTCAGGAGCTTCTCAAAAAGACGGAGCAGAGAGGAGAACTAAAGAAATCCCAGCTGTCCGATCTGGGCGAGATAATAACAGAGTTTGAGGCCTGCTTCGTGGACAGGCCAGGCAGAACTGATTTGACTGAGCACGATATTGAGCTGACTTCAGACGTGCCAGTGCGATCAAGGTGCTACCGATTTTCTCCAAGGCAAAGAGAAATTCTGGATAGGGAAGTAACTCGCATGCTGGAATTGGGAGTAATAAAACCCTCGGAAAGCGATTATGCTTCGCCTATGATCTTAGTAGAAGCTCCAGGTAAAGACCCTAGGCCTGTGGTAGACTACCGAAAGCTAAATTCTCTCACCAGGGATCAAGTGTATCCTATTCCGAATATTGAGGAGAGAGTAGAACAGGTCAGTAGAGCGGCATATGTGACTACGCTGGACCTTACTCGAGGATACTGGCAAGTACCGCTCACTGAACGCGCCAGCAGATACGCGGCTTTCGTCACTCCGACGGGCAGCTACCAGCCAACAATGATGAGTTTCGGGCTCAAAAATGCTCCATTTTGTTTTTCCCGACTCATGGATAGGGTTTTAAAGGGGTGTGAAACATTCGCGGTGCCTTATTTAGACGACATTGCGGTTTTTTCCGACTCATGGGCGGACCATATGGTACATCTAAGAGCTGTACTGAGCCTTTTGCGTCAAGCTGGACTAACCGTAAAGGCCGAGAAATGTTGCCTGGCAAGGGCGACCGTGGACTACTTGGGTCACAATGTAGGTCAAGGTTTCAGGAAACCCAGCGAGATTAAGATTTCTGCGGTAGCAGACTACCCGCGGCCGAGCACGAAGACGGAAATTCGAGCATTCCTGGGTCTGACTGGGTACTACAATCACTACATCCCTAACTATTCAGCTTTGGCTAGCCCTCTGACCGACGCTCTCCGCAAGACAGAACCGACAAATGTAGTCTGGGACGAACAAAAGGAAGCCTCCTTCGTAAACCTGAAGGCTGTGCTGATTAGCCGTCCGGTATTGCGAGCTCCAGACTATGGCCGAGAATTCACGGTCCAGTGTGATGCCAGTGATCGAGGGTTAGGTGCTGTTCTCTGCCAGAGAGATGACGACGGTAATGAGCACCCCGTGCTCTACTTGAGCAGAAAACTGAGTTCTAGAGAGAGGGCTTATTGCGCGTCAGAGAAGGAATGCGCTTGCATTGTATGGGCCATTCAAAAATTGCAGTGCTATCTTGGAGGGGCCAAATTCACCGTAGAGACGGACCATTGTCCCCTGGCTTGGCTGCAAACTGCGACATCGAAGAACAGTCGCCTTCTTAGGTGGAGCTTGATTTTACAGCAGTACAATTTTGAAATAAGATACAAAAAGGGGAAGTTAAATGGGAATGCGGACGCGCTTAGCCGCTCTTTCTAAGCGGTCCGAGATGTTCCTCACCATGTATCCAAATTGATAATCAGGTTTTTTTTTTTTTTTTTCGTGCGCTTGAATATAGATGACTATGTAAAGCAGCACGTTTGGTTTTCGAGGCATACGTGGGTCCTGAACGTCTTGAGAGTGGGCTTTTCTCGAACAACAATGGCAGTTTTCTTTTGACCTGGTCTCTTCAGACGGGAGCCGAGTGCTTGCTTCGACATGTGGTTGAGTTTCAGATAGCTCAAGCAATTTGGCCTACAACAATCAAGACAACGCGACATGCAACAGCGAGCTTCAAGCGTTCACGTGCAGGCCATTAAGTCGTCTCTTCATGCAGCAGCTGCGGCTGCTGCCCTCCGAGTCTCTTCTGGCGGGGGAGGAGGCTGTTACGACCAAGCATCCGCATTTGCGCGCTCTATTGTTCGCCTGTGGGCATGGAAAAGTTTTGTGAATATGTGGTGATGGTCCATTGGCTCTAAGTGAGCCTGTTTCCAGGAATCCTGTTTTGTAAGCATGTTTTGCTTTGTGGACAACCTGCAAATGCCAAATTGGCCCTGTCAAGAGAACGTCTGGAAAAACACAAAGAAACGTCCCCCTGCGGGAAATAGCAGGAAGTGCTTTCTTTTGTTCACCCTTCCAGTCGAGAAGTGCTATCCTCCAGTGATGAATGCCTCCTATCCAAAGGAGACGACAGAGTGACATGTCCGCTGACGTGCAGGACAAGAGAAGAGCATGACTCATACGGCCATTAAGTGATTTCCCGGGAATGCAGGAAAGATTTGCAATTGTCGAAAAGGGACCATGTTGGGAGCCCTATGCGGCGCCACGTGCACTCGGGTTTCTGAGAAGTAAAACCCCTTGTCAGAACCAGCCTGTGGTTTCTTTGCTGAAGAATAGAAATGTACCTCCTCTCCTCGCCGTTCCCAAGCTTTTCCCGCCAACAAGTGATCACGCCCAACGAATGAATGCCGGACCAGTCAGTGCTTCAGACCATCAGTGCAGTGATGTGTTCGATTGGATGCCGATACCTGAGGGGCGTGCCCTGGATTTGGTTGGTCAGCATCTTCAGAGAGGGGCTGGACATAGGGGGTTTTTAAGGACGCTGCAGAGCACGAAATGTCGCTCTGGGCCCTGGGTAAACGGCTCATCCAGTCGCTTCTCGCTATGAACTCTTAACGCTTGTCATTTTGCTGATGTACCCTTCTTTTTCATGTAAATATTCTTGTAAATACGTTTTCTCAAAGTGCCAGTAAACCTGCTTGTACATATTTCACCAACTTCGAAGATTCAATCCTACTTCAACCCCGAGTCTCTGCACGCTACCAAGTGAAGGCCGGGTCGACATAGCCCCAGCGTCACGACAATGTGTTCATTTAAACGTAGCACATTTCATGTTTACAAAGGACAGCATGGCTCATCGAAAATTTCAACGCATTATGCATTCGCTTAAAACACATTCAAGTCACTAGCTGGACTGCTTAAAAAATTTTGAAAAAATTTAAACAGTAGAATAGAAATTAAGGAGGAAAGCGGCGTCGCGGCTTTGTATTTGTTTTAGAAAAAACAGCTCCTTGAAGTCACAGATGTATGTAGCAGTGCAACACAATCTCTGATAAAAGCGGTACTCATGGCATAAGTGTAAGGGCGTCGACCCAATCTAGATACTGCATGTCATGACACTATAACGGTTCGCAAGATTCTTGGCTTCAGTCGCCACCGCCACCAGCTGCCTGCTCCATTTCGGCGCTTTATAAATAAAGACCTTGGGGATGGGATTCCAAGGTCAGACAGCGACCCTTTATTCCTTGCTTTTATAAAATCCACTTTAGCGGCCCGCTCTCTCTCTCTCTCTCTCTCCGCAGAGCCATTTGCTTTCGTTTTCGAATGAACGGTCACCAGGCAACGAGGAATATTTACCTTCCCTTTTTTGCATATGTATTCGACAAACTGCTAACTCGATTTTTTTGCCCTGTTCCGTTTTGAAGGTGTAAGGTGGCCCGGTGCGCGCATGAGCCTAGTATGACAGGAGATGCACCTTTTCTAATTTTTTTTTTTTCTTTTTGTGCAGAGGCACGTGAAAGTTTTCACACTTTATTCTGCAGTTGCTGGCTGGCAAGTGCGGCGCCAGTCAAGCAGCACAAATTACGCATTTTCACCATGCTTGCCAGAGCTCAACTATCCCCTGTCAGTACACTCTTACCACTGCAGTCAAAAGGAACTTTAGGGCTCTTCTATGAACCGCATCACAAAAAAAAAAAAAATGATTAGTGGATACGAGAGGTGGGAGGAACTTTCTCTAGCTCACGGCCATGCACGCCAACCCCACCGTGACTGTGCGGATTCCACGATAAATCGCCGCTGTGAAAGCAGTTGCACAGTGTGCAGCCTGACCGATAACATTCAGCACTTTTTTGCGTTTCCACGAACGAAGCAGGAACGAGTAGGCGCTTATCGGTTAAGTGGAAGAGGCTGGGGGTGTAGTGTGACTGGAACTGTTTAGCGAGTGAGCCAGCCTGGCAAGTGATAGCCTGTGCAGGCGGCCTCTGTACCTTACCGCCGCCAGATAAGACAAGGTGTCATCGGTGCACTGTTTATATAGGTCGCTCCGGTGACTCAGACGCTCACCAGACACCACCGAGGTTTGTTGCGGCTGGCTTTCAGGGGCGAAGTATAATCTCTTTGCATCTACACTTGCGATAGACGCCTATCTGCACCCAGACCACGGTATCGCTTGAGATTCTAAGCTGCACTGTGTAGATTGCACACGCAGACTTACAAAGCGTATATATATACACCAGGCTAACATCCAAAATGAGCTCGGAATAAATAGACTTACTGTGTTTCGCAAACTTCTGACATGCGTGCACCCCAGCATGTAATGCGTTCAGCCCTTCCGCAGGTTAAATGCTAGGTGGCGCGGCGGACAGGATATTTTCCAAATTGGAGGAATTGTACCGATCTCCATATTTAATTTACGATCGAAGATGTCAAGATTACAAAAAAAAAAAAAAATCCTTTCAGATATGCGTTTTTCGTTTTTGTCAAAACCTCATTACATCTACATGGCGGACTTAAATTTAAATTTCGTTCATTCCTGTCAAAAGAAGACGATTATGTAACTCAATCATCACATTTTAAGAATTTTAAAGTAACGGTGCTGGCAAAACAAATCACAAAGTTCGTTCTTTCTTTACCTCCGAATGCCAACCCCGGACCCCTAGCGTTCATGGACCTCGGCTCCTGTCTATTCTTTTTTCACCGTTCTTCTCTCCTTGAGAGGGTGTGTTACAAACGTCATGTCACGCGAAAGATAAAAAAAAAAAAAATACGATATAGTCGCTTGTTCATAGCTTTTGTTTACTGAAACTACAAAGGCAACCATAACAAAGTTCGCTCTGACTGAAGCCACTGAAGTCATATACGTTCACTTACCACTGTAATACTGTATATGGCCCTGCGCATTTATCGACCACATTACTGTACCTATACGTTTTTGAGGGGTTTACAATACACGGGGCATGAACGCCCAGCGCCCGGAGGCGCTTTTTGGAAGGCCCTCGAGGAAATTCTCCATTTTTGCCTGAACCCCTCCAACTGAGGTAAGATGGATTCCATTTAACCAAGATTTAACTTTAGGAAATAAAAAAAGTCGCATTGAGCCAAATCAGGTGAAGGAGGATGCTCCATCACAGTTAAGTTTTTGCTTGTCAGAAACTGCGCAGATAGGGCCGTGCGACCGGGTGCATTGTCCTGGAGCAACAGCCATCCATCACTCCACAACTGTGACTTTTTTTTCATGATTGTTTCACGAAGTCTTTTTAGTACTTCAATGTAGTATTGTTGATTAACAGTCTGACCACTGGGAACCCACTCAGTCATTACAATTCCACTCTTTTTTTTTAAGCCGCACAAGATGGCCGCTATTAATTGTGACGCACGAGCATACAGCTTTCAAATGGCGCTGTCATAGCAATATCGTGACGTGTGCGTAGTCGGATAGTCAGAATCGGGGAGGAAAGAAAAATTAGAGGAGGGGCCCTTACGTCACATTCAGTGAAGCCGGAAATGAGCTCGGCGATATCTTGTTTGGGAGAGTTATGTTTCCAGCCAGGAAACCGGCGCATAGGGATCCGACGCAAGTAGCGCGCCCGAACAAGTTGGACTCCCGAGAGAGAGATAGAGAAAGAGAGAGAGAAGAAAAAAGAAAGTGATTTCCGTCACACTTTTCTCGCACGTTGTTGATTGGACAGAGCCTCTTCTGAGCTTTCCTTCCCCCACTGTCAAAAACAGGCTGGCGCGTGACAAGTGTCCGGATACTCCCGGCGAGATTTTTACTGCTAACCAAAAGGGGCCAGTAGCTTCATTTCTATTTTTTTCTTCACTATTTTGTCCCATGCATATAGTAGGCAAAGCAAGGGGTGAGAAACCAGTATGCGTTGCTGCTAGTGGTTCGCAACCCTAGTTTCGGAAGCATATACGACCACAAGTAAGCTAGTACAAGTCCTATATTACCCGCGTAACCCGATCAATACTAAATGTATCTTGTCGCAGACAGTGAACAAGTACAAAGCTAAGTGCACTAAGACATGTGCCGCGAGTGACAAGCGCTTAGCGCAAGCATGTTCGGCGTCACGCAGGGTGCGCAAATATCGACAAGTACGTTTCAAAATAGGCCAGGTCGAACGTCTACCAAGAGGTACAAGTAGACAGAAAAAATAAAAAAGAACAGAAGAAAGTAATGAGGTGAAACGCATATAGTACGTTTGAACGCTAGACGGTCGCCAATAACGTGGCAACCCTCGCGTCTTGATCCGCCCTCCTGAACAACAGTATTCAGCTGGAGGAAGGAATAGAGTGAGCAGAAAGAGAACAGAAATAGGTAAAAAATAAATGACCTTGCCAAAGAGGTCGTATACGTGCGCCACGTCTCATCAGGCGCGGAAAAAAGAATTATCGGAGTCAAACAGAGCGCGGTTGCCTCCCAATCGGCTTAGCGGTCGTAGAGGAGAAGCTGTGCCAAGGAGTGGGAAAGGCCCCACAACTACCGCTGTATTGATCCGCGGCAAAAAAAGCGCACACACAGCGCTGCTGCAGATGGAGAAGACACGCACGGGGCTTACGAGACGCGCGGCGGCCTGACGCACGCGCGGCTTCGGCAAGTTACAGGAACGGTCGCTGCCATGACAACGGCCCAGCGATCCGGCTTCGGTGATGAGTGATCGTGACGTCACTACGCAGCACGGGGCGTCATGGATCTCGTGATAGATTGTAGGGCATAGATTGTTGACGAAGCGATCGAGCTGTCTCATCAGGCGAACACGCGGAATCAGGTCGCGGGAAAGCCCCCCCCCCCCCCCCCCCCCCCCCCCGATAACAGAGATTAAAACGTCTGAGGAAAATACAGTCGAGCCACGAAGAACGGTATTGGTCGGGCATTGTTATGATTTCGTACACATGCGTAGGGGAGCAAGGCAGATTCTTTGCGGGGATAACGGCGAGAAAACAAAAGCGGAGAAACACACACACACACACACACACACACACACACACACACACACACACACACACACACACACACACACACACACACACACACACACACACACACACACACACACACACACACACACACACACACACACACACACACACACACACACACATATTTAGTCCTTCTGTGTGTGTGTGTGTGTGTGTGTGTGTGTGCGTGCGTGCGTGCGTGCGTGCGTGCGTGCGTGCGTGCGTGCATAAAAGGACGACGACAGCGCGCAGTTTTTTTTTTTTTTTTTTTTTCTCGCTCGCTCCGCGATGCAGAAACCGGCAGAAACATGTCAATCGAAGCGGGCCCCGCGGTGGATTGATAACTTTCTGGGAAGCGCCAACATTTGAGCGCCAGTGGGACACTATGCCAACGCCGCTGCCCTCCTGGCCAACGTCCAAGGCACACTGAAAACCCGGTAAGTGTAGCAGAAAGAATAAGGAGCAAGGAGGTGAGGACGGTGAGCGGGAAGGAGAGGCCGCGGAGCAGAGCTCACGAACGTGCCAGAGTGACGTCGGCCTCGGCTTAACGGTTCACTTCTCCTCCTCCTCGGCTCACCAGTTTGTCGAGCACACAGACGCAGCCAAGTCACAACCGTGGCGCACGAGACACGCAACATACTAGGAAACAAAAAGCACCTGGAAGCTTTTAAACCAGTCGTCTCATTTTCAGCCGCATTCCTGCAGTTCCTTTCTTATTTCTCTCTTTCGTTCCCCGACGCACGCGACAACTTTTCTCTCTGCAAACCTAGTATATTCGCACCACGTCAAAGACGCGCGCTGTCCTGCTGATCCACTTTTCGGGTTAAAGCCGTTAACCAAATGAGCTCTTCCTGAGCGAACCCACAGGAAAGTAGAGTCGACCCACACACCCTTAAAGTATAAGTTGAAAAATGTGCGCTGCTGCTTTTTCGTGGCCTGTCGGACCCGAGGAGCCATCATAAGGAAACTGTGCGCGATATACCTGCAGACGCTTAACAAAAAAGCTGCACGCCACGCTAGTGACATAGCATACTAAATTTGTACAGAGGAGAAAAAGAACTGAAGCTTTTTTTAGTGAAATATCCACGCTGCATATTTTTGTTCGAGCAAATGCAGGAACAAGAACCTTACTTGGTTCCGCCCATAGATCTGCATCATGTGACCGAAAACGATATATTGTTGCGTCAACTACGCTGCACCGCGCAGCACTGCGCATGAGCAAGAAAAGGACGAGGTGGGAAAGCAAGGACTGGGACTGTGACATGCATGCCTCGTTCCTGGTATTCTTCCTTCCAGATTGATATTTAGCGAATTATTACATTCTTTTATTTAGCGGGGTGGTGAAAAGAGTCACCTCGTAGTATGTTGAGTGCTCAACACTTTAATTTAACTGACTATTTGCTCTCCACAGAACAGTGATGTTGGTGGTTGAAGTGCCTCACATGTCATAAAAATATGTTCAAGCTTCCTGATGGGCAACGCCGCATGGCGCAGCGCACTTCGCGCAACAGTCACAGGAATGTGCCATTACCATTGACGAGAAGGTAATCACGTGATCACGTTTTCCCAATCACGTAATTTCTGGAGACTCGATCCCGCCGCGGATACATTTAGATGCATGCAAAACACGCCTGTGCGCTGAGTGATGCCAGGAACTCTCCACTACGGCGTTCCCGGTAGGCCATATTTGCTTCTTCAGGAAGTTGAACACTGCACATATACTCTATTGTGAGTTTCCTGAAGGGATACAGGTGCACCGCTACAGCCGCTACAGGAAAAAGATAAAAAGAAAAATAAAGTTAGAGAATCGTCGGCCAGGCGGTGCGAGGCAGCAAACAGGAAGCCGAGCAAACGACCACAACAGAGTGAGGAGGAAGTCAGAGGCGGGACACGTGAAGGGGGCGCAAACAGCGATAGGCCGGGATAGCAGCGAAGTTTGCAGAGTGGAATCGTGGCCGCGTGCACGTGGGCCGTAGGAATAACGTGCGGTCGGGGATGCCGCCTTCATGACGTCAAGCGGCGTGCGCGTCACACTTGGCACGCAGACACGTGCCGCGAAGCGCAGCACGAGAAAAACAAAAAACCTTGCTCAAGGTGAACGAGACGGACGGGAGAGGAGGGGAGAGAGAATGTCTGGCTCGGTGGATCATTATAAATTACAAAGAAAAACAGCTCGCCCAGCGGTGAAAACAAGACAGCAGTTCAGTTGCCGCCAGCAAAGAAATGGGGGGACGGGGAGTGGACACTGATATAATGGCATTTCGGCGAAAGCTTGACGAAGTGATGCCACGTGCAGCGACAAATGCACGACACGCATACGCTGCTGAACTGGAAAGGCGAAAGAAGGGCGCTTGCGGAGCAGGGACCCCGGCACGTTCTAAGTAGGCGAGAATGTAGGCCACATAACCTGCGTGCGTGCTGTATCAGGCGTGATCCAACAAAGCTGGCCCTGAAACACCGCCAGGACGCCAACGTTGTTACCGGCATATTTTCAGAGTGCCGTGCGAGACCGGTTAACTAGCTTGTGGGTGCGACCAAAGCCACCTAGACTGGTACGACTGAGAAACCATGCCCGACAGTAGCAGCGTAGCCTTTCGAGGTATCGCGTTGTCAGCCGGAACACTAGCTACTACAGGAAGAAATGGCGAACGAAACGATGGCAAAAGCTGATGCAATAACTATCTGCTGCCTCAGCACGCTCTCTTTTCTCGCCACGGTAAAAGAGGCATTTTAGGGTTGTGTGCGTGCAGTCGTTTTTTTTTTTTTTTTTTCACGAATGAAATAACGTATTTGTTGCGCCATTAGCGGTTATAGCAAATTTTTTTTATTACACACAAGAAAAAAAAAAAACACTGCTTACGAACGGAAACAAGCTTTCATTAGAAAAACATCACTCTCTCGTACAAAAACAGACCAAAACATTTAACTTATCCACTGTACGGAAAAAATGACAATATATTCCTAGATTACTAGGTTTCGTGGTTTACTACGCCAGAAACGAGTATTCGAAGTTATAGGCTTATTCATGCAAAACTTTGCGGTCAGCCAAGCCACAGTTCTTCGGACTGCTATGCACCGCAGTGCCAAGGCTGACTCGGGGCGGAATCGTTTAGGGCACGGCCATTGCCCTCAGACTGGCCCGCGGATAACAGTGAACCTCTTCAGCAACGGAAGTTACAGATGGGTACCTGTTGACAGTCCCGGGTTAATTGGCCAAGCAAACAAATCTGCCCGAACTGAAATAAGAACAATGAACGTCATCCTATCGCATAAAGCTATATCGCTTTTTTGCACCTGCAAAGTCTGTAGATGCTGAGAAGTTGCAAGAATATCGTCGTATCAGAGCAGGGTCAATGCGAAACTAATACCATAGCGAAACTAAGCGAAACGATGGTACGCCACTTTGGGCGCCATGCTTGCCGGGACTAGTTTTCGTGTGAAGTTTAAAAATTATACTCCCTTGGCACGGGAAAAAAAAAATCGACACCGAAATTGAAGCACAGCCCTTTGTCGGCACACTGAAGGGGATTACTTGTCCAGAAGCAGTCCGGATTGCTCCCAATGGGGCATTTTGCACTATCATCCAAACTGAACGATTTGAATAGGCGCGGTAAGCAGAAAGGTAAATATGTGGCTTTCTTCACGTTTTCTACCGTTTTAGTCAGTGTGTCTTTCAGACGCGAATATGCCGCAGTCTCCTGCGATGTAGATTGGCTCACAATTACGAAGTCTGCTCACTGCAACGCACGACGGCAAACTACTACAGCGACGAAAGAAGAGAGAGACAAAGAAAAAAGAAAACGAGTACTCTAGCTCCCTAGAGATAACTATTCTAGCGAATAATCAGCGGAGAAAACACACCACAACTTCCTGGAACATGCAGGGAAATCTCCCAAGAGTCTAAGGATAATTTCCAGCGCCAACAAACCGAAGGCAGATCGCAGCTCACGTAATATACGGTTTCCAGAGGGATGCGCTCCGTCGACAGAAGACATCAAGGCGGGATCAACTACGTGCTTTTTTTTTTTTTTTTTTTTTTTTTCACGCGCTAGGGCACTGACGCCCCGATTCTCGGAACGTGACCACGTACAATCTTTCCTTAGTTCCCGGTGAGGTTTCATTAAAGACAACCGTGCCAGCCGATAACCAGCGGGTGCCGAGCGAGACCGTCGGGCGGCCGAAGGCAAAAAGAGCACTACATAGATAGGAAGTCATTCTGCTCCACTTAAGACGGTGGCGCTAAAGGAAGGAACACGGCAACGACGACGTGCGATCACGCCGCATTGCGCATGCACGCATCAGCGGAGCGAGTAACGCTTTTTCCCGCTCCCATTTCCGGTTTCGCGCGGTCCATGCGGGAGATGCCAAAGTCGTCGAAGCTCGGGCGCACGTCGTCTAAGCACTTGCCAATCAGTCCATCACTTTCCCCTACGGGTACGCTAACAACCGCCGCGGTAGATGCCCACTTTGGGCCCGCGACGCCCGGCGCGTGTGGACGCCTGCCGAGAGCTCCGGCGCGGGATCAGTTGCTTTTGTACGAGACCATCGACCGCCATCAACGGGCTGGTCTGCGCTGCCTGCCCTTTTGCGGAGGACCCGGCTGGACGTTGAAGAAGTAACGTTCTCCAAGAAGTGCAGGGAACTTTGCCGCCCTCTCCGGTGGTGTGGTCGGCGCAGTGGGATCTTCCGATGTCTGAGCATGCAGCAGCTTGATCCGCCTGCCCTTCCCGCCGTCCCCCCCCCCCTTTTTTTTTTTTTTTTTTGCCACGGAAGTATTCTGCGTAAGAGGAATCCACTTTGCGTGTATACAACTCTGAAGCACGAAAAAAAAAAACTGATTGGCATTTCAAAGGCTTCGGAGAAGCGCATTTTTGAACGTGACAGCCACACACACAATACTGCAAACCCTTACCGAATTTTGTTATACCAGCGTCGTATTTCCGTGTCTGAACTAAATGTCTCTGGCAGGGACGGAGGGAGGTGGGGTACCATAAAGCTCGCCGCCTTTTGACCGGTTCTTGCAGGCAGTGTGCCAAGGGCAGAATTCCTGACACGCAAGATTCCTGACACGCATTACGGTCGAGGACGTAATGTCTCGTCATCTAACAGAGATATACTTAAATGGTTGGTTTGTGGGGTTTAACGTCCCAAAGCGACTCAGGATATGAGAGACGCCGTAATGGAGGACTGCGGAAATTTCGACCACCTGGGGTTCTTTAACGTGCACTGACATCGCACAGCACACGGGCGCCTTGCTCTTCACCTCCATGGAAAAACGGGCGCCGAAGCCGGGATTCGATCCCGCGTCCTCGGGAACAGTAGTCGAGCGCCGTAACCACTGAGCCACCCCGGCGGGGCGGATATACTTAAATATTTCGCGCACATGCACAAGACATAAGCCGAAAAAAGAAAAACCTATCCTTGCAAGTTGTGCCCATGACAGAGGTGCATTGCAATATACGTGCAGAATCCTCCGCAGTGTTATGTGCCAAGAGCATTTAGCTGGTGGGCTCAAGGAGAGTCACATTTTTGGGGTCCGGACGTAGCGACTGCATCCTTGCTGGGTAAAAGAAAAAGGTACCCATTTGCTGTGCGACGTCAGTAACCGTTAAAAAACACCATGCGGCTGTAATCCGGCACCACCTCCACTGCCGCATCTTCCATAGCCGACATGCGGATTCGGAGCTTTAACCAAACATAACGCAATGCAACGTAACATATGCTCCATTGCGCTGTGCTCCGGACGACGGCGTGCACTACGCATGCTGAAGTAACCACGAAGAGCACTTTCAAAACAAACGAGCTCGCTCGGCATACAGGGAAGCAGAAGACGCGCAGCGGTTGGCAGTGCGAAGAGCAAACGTCTACGGAACCATCCGGCGAACTTGCGTCACTGCCGAGAGTGCTGCCGGTGAGGGCGGGACAAGGTGGAGCTGGATTATGTTCCTACTGTATATGCTCCCTATATGCTATACAGGAACACTAGAGCTGGAAGCAGGGCAACAGCGTCAGCCAGCGTTTTCCGCTAAGCGACGAGCCTCTCGCGAACGAATTATGAATGCTGTCAGCGTCGTGCGCCGTTACAAACGCCAAGGACATTCGCTTCGAAACGAGGGACAACACCGATAATGGAAGCCGCGGGGCAGGTGCCCAGCTATGGGAAGCGGCCTACATGCAACCAATGCCTCATGATCCGCAGCACTGATGAAGTGACGGGTGATTAAATTTATGTGCAGCTCCTGATTATAAGATAGCTCGGTTTACACTTTCTTCGATGTTTTGTTGCGTATTTATTGCGTATCTATACTTTAGTGTTTTTAACAGTTATCACTTACGTGCTTTTCTTGCAAAGTGATTTTTTTTCTTCTGATAATGCTTGGCTATGTCTACTTCTTATGTTATTGTTACGTTTCTCGTCTTGTTCCATCCGTACTCTGTTGCTGCCGCTTTTTCTGTACGTATACGGTGCATCCCTTTGTCAAGCCAGTCCAAGGCTTTTTGGATGCACCCCAAGCATCCTTGATGATGTTAAAATTTAAGGTATTTGTATTTTAATATGAGACTCTTGAAATGACTTCACAGAATACGTGCCCTGCAGGCATTCAAATCGGGCAAGGAAAACAACCCTGATGTCTCTAGCGAAAGAGATCGGCTCAATTCAGACGATCTTGCATCATGCTCTACATAGCTGTGACTTCCTTGTTCAATCCACCTAACCTGATCGCAGCAGAACATATTCTACACACTCCTTTTGATTTTCAGTCGTTATCGAAGTGCGTTGATGATTCGCTTCTTCTACAGCTCGAGTAACGTGTACACATCTCTACTGCTTTCCCGTCCTGCATGCCTCAGTTCAAGGTCGCGAGATCGAATGATTGCCGCCCCGGCCGCATTTCAATAGGCACAATATATATGCAAAAGCGCCCATGTTCTGTCCGATGCAAGACTACTGTAATGCAAAAAGCAGTATAAATGAATAAGAAGCATTTGACTTGGACGCCTCTCGCAGCTCAAGCGCAGCCTCCTGATGCCTATCACATTCCGCTTCGACCCCCTTTCTCAATATTACAGTATCTCTATGTTCTGAAGACGCCCGAATCATCGCACCCGTATTTAGGCTTTTAATTTTTCTCTTATCTTTTTTTTTTTTTTTTTTTTTTTTGTTGTTAACTTTTAGCCTAGGAACAGGCATCCATAGAATTTTTATTCCTTAGTTAGTCTACACAGCGGACACGCACCTGTGCTCACATTTGTTGAAACATGTTTCGCATCGGCTTCACCTGCAGACGTTGGCGAGTGGTCACTGCGACAGAGGTGCACCCTCCATCCCCTCATTCCCACAGTAATCTTCGAACAGGTTTCAACCCTCTCCCGCCATTAGTCGCCAGTGCAGACCAGACACCCGGGAAGATTCCGCGCGGGGCAGTGGAAGAACAGCTCCTTCCTCGCCGGCAGCGCAGCCCGCACGAGACGGATGGCACGGTGACCGGTCACCGGCATCTGGCATATCTCGAGGGGCGCCGCTGCCGCTCGCGGCAGTGCCTACGTGACAACGCCGAGGCCACCCCAATAAAGGAGCCCCCTCCTCTCTCTCTCTCCGGTGGCACCGGGCGGCGGGCGCGCACCAGTACATATCGGTACCCACGCGCGCTATGAGACGAGGCAAAACAAACATTACGTCTGTGGCGAAACCGCCCTCCGCGGTTAGTGTACGCCACGTACGCCACGTACGTACGCAAAGTTGCTATTTGTATTCAATGAACGCTTATACGCATCTGCGTGGTGAATGCCACGCATTCACGCGTGACAAAATATACGTTATAAGTGCCGTACGACGTACAATAGCCGTTGCCTGCTGAGCGAGTGAATGGCCGCAATGAAGCAAGGCAGCCGGTCTCCTGGGCAACCTGCGTTCTTCCAGCTGAAGGATTGTCCGCGGCAGTCGAACCAGGACAGTTCCACGATGTCTTAATCAAAAAACGGCACGACAAAGGTGCGGAGGAAAAATCAGAAACAAGCGTGCACTGAAAGACAAGCGGATCCCCTTGCGTCTAATAAATGTTTTGTCCTCCTCCTCCTCCTCGAATGAAGATGCGTATAGTCGCCAAGATAGCTCTGCGCACCGGGCTGACGTAATGCGGAATTCGACATCACTTTTTCTTGTTCTCAGTCTCAATGTCCCAGAAGGTTGTCTGTCCGCGTGCGTGCTTGCATGAGTTTGAACGAAATCTCATTTTCAGGGCATACGTGCATTGCTTCCTTGCCCGCTTCTACCAGCTTCCGACGTGAAAAGGGTGCCGCAGCTAGGGCTATGACCCAACGTCGACTTGTCATGTGGCTGCAGCCGGTACTGTACGATTAGAAAGGCCACTCAAAAAGGAAACGTCAAAACAAAAGCCCCGCCTTTGCTACCCCTAGAACGTGTTCCATTCGAGAGATCCTACCAACGCACTGCTTGTTGCTTGCAAATTTTGACGTGAAGGCAGTGACACATTTTATGCAAGCGGCACACAGACCCGAAAGGTCGGCGAACAGTAATGAAGTCACAAGAGGATCGACGAAATGAAAGCAATTTCGACATCCGCTAGGAACCCATCACTCGGCTAATGAACTGATCGATATCCATTGGCAGAGTGAGTGAGTGAGCGAGTGAGTAAGATTTTATTTACACCGACATGGGGGACCTCGGGGCAGGGGCTCAGCCAAGGGGAGGGTCTCCTTGCCGGCTCTCCTGCGCCGTGGCCGCAGAGGTCAGGCGTAGGACGATCTTTTGTTAATCCGCATTTTGGGCTGCAGATGTAGAACTACCAAGTAATTTGATCAAGGGGATCAGTTTCTTTAGCTCCCGGAGAATCGGGGCATTGCCAGATTAGATGATTTTGACTCAGAGGTACGTTGCAGAGAATGCAAGCCTCTGTGTCCCCTGTAAACTCATTATGCAGAGTAACATGAGAAAAGAAACGATTGGCCTGAATTTTTCGCCAAGCCCTGCATTCTGAGGGTATTAGGGACCTATCTGGTGGTGGATAGATCCTTCTATTTAAGCGAGCGCTGAGTCGCCGTTCGTAGCCTAAGATTGTTCTAACAGATGGCCGCACGAGCTACACGACGGCAATGTCGGAGCACAAAAGAAAAAAAAAAACATCCATGCAGGAATGCCGCACAAGCGGCTTGTATGTAGGAAATAAACAGTAGAAACGCCTGTCATGCGATCGAGGTCGTATGCCCCAAGCGTCGCTGAAATTTTATGCGAGGCCGGACGGTTGACACTACTGCTTACTTTGACATTAGATAGATTTTGCATAGCGTTGCCGTCGGCCGATAGCGCTTTCATTATGGTTTACGGGGTCTAACGTCCGAAAGCGACTTAAGCTATGAGGGACACCGCAGTGCAAGGATAATTTTGACCATCTGGAGTCCGCACAATACATGGTCATTTTCTCTTCGGCTCGCCTCCATCGAAACGAGGCCGCCGCGGTCGGTAATGAACCCGAGTCATCAGGTTCAGTAGTCGAGTGCGCCAGCCCCTGAGCCACCGCGCCGGGACTTTGCTAAAATCCTCTAACGATACATCTAATATGCCAACTGGCAATATTCGGTGGAGACATCCATCCGTCTGCACACTTCAGCTACTGACTGGCCGTATAGATAAGTCCGGAGTCGGGGATGACCGTGGCTTTTTTTATCGCGCGACCGCCGTCGCTGGAGGCGCGTGCGACCTATGCGTTAAGAATGCTCGCCGATAAGGCGTGGAAGCACACAAACAGTGACGTTTCTAATATTTCCGAATTGCGCAAGCTTTTAGAGCATTGGATCCCGTGCGCCCATTCAGCGAGGTGTTGCCCCAATCGACCCTTGGCATCATACGTTACAACAGCTGTTTGCCTCAGCGTTGACACAGTGTGCCTACAGCATGGCCTTATACATACCTGTGGTCACATATCACCCCCCCCCCCCCCAAAAAAAAAAAAAATCGATCTCTAAATTTGTTTAGTAATGCTACCACCATCAAGGTAGTAGCATTCAACGGTGCCCTCAACGGTGGTGTGTAATGAGCTAGCGCTCGATACCTACGCGCGGAAGCATAGAACGGCTTTGAGTTTCTTTTTTTTCTTTCACACTATAAACCTAAATATTTGAAGCATGCTTCATCAAAGCCTGAATCTGGAAAAAAAGTGCACATTACCGACCAATATTTCTACCTCAAAAGCATATTATCCAACGGTATATTTTAACCTTGATGTGCTGTGTGTAAAGTAACCAGCCCAGGTTTCGAGCCAAAAATAATTTAAAAAGCCTAGCTTTCAGTGTGAACGTGGTTTTTAGAAAAGCTGCCAAAGAACTCAAAAAGAGCGAGACCGGTGAGGGAGCTAAAAAAAAAAAAAAAAAAAAAAAAACTGCAGTCAATCTCGCTTTCAAACAAAAACGTCGTCGCTTGACAAACGCCAACGCGTCAGTCCTGACAAGATTGCAAACGCGATTTTTTTTTTTTTTTTCGCCGGAAAATGGGGCTCCAAAGCACGGGATCAACGTCGCTAGCCGAGAGCTCAAGTTAGCTCTTGGAGCATACAGTGCAGACCTGCGCAGCGTTTATCGCTGGGCGACAGTCACGCGTTCAGAACCGCTTCCAGCCGGACTGCGGCTCACTACAACGCTGAGCCGGCGAGACATCGGCGAGACGGCGTGCAAAATAGCCACACTAAAAAAAAAGAAAATCCGGGAATGGGCGAAACACAAAAGCGTGCTCTGACTCAAAGGGAAGCGCGGCGGCAAGGTAATGGCAGTAGAGTTATGCGAGTTGTGGCTGGATTAGTCTGTATGCCACCGCAAGAAACAGCAAGCGCAAGAAAAAAAAAAAAAACGCATAGACGTGCGCTCGTCGAAGCCGAGAGTACATGTATACTGTAGGCCATTATGTCCATGTTTTCCGCTTAGCACTTTGCTTCGGGATGAGTCAACTGCTTTGTTCAACATGGGCCTATTTTGAGCGCTCTTGTTAATGTGACAGCTTATGAGGCATCCTAGCTCGTTACGCCGAAAAGCGCCGCCGCAGTAGACGGTGGTCGGAAAAAACAGCGGTTAATGGCTCTAGTTTGTCGGCTCCCTTCGGAGTTCCTCGCATTTCGCTTAATATAGGGCAGACATTAAATCCGCGCTATCGCGACTACTGACATTTTTAACCCTGATTTCCGAAATCAAACAGTTAACGCTGAAATAAGTAAAATTTTGTGGACCCTAGACGTTCCTATGAGACACGGGCTGTGACGGACGCCGTAGCGGAGAGCTCCGGATCAATTTAAAAAGCACGCAGGCGTCCTTTTGAGCTCTGCCTCTATGGAAACGCGGCTGGCACTGAACCCGGAAGTTGAGATTCTCCTTTAGGTGAAAATGTGAGGAAACACTTGATAAAATCGATGTTCTTGATGTAATAATGGTTCGGAGTCGCAAACATTCGCATTACTCGGGGGCAGGAAAGGAATGCTAGCTATTCATTTACAACTTAAATAAAACAAGAAGAAGCAAGGAGAAAACCATTTACAACATGACTGAACCGTTGATTAGATGAAATCAGCTCCGGTTTAACCCAGAGCGCTTACCTTTAAACCCTCTGTCTCCGCCCTTGGCGAGGACAGCAACTAATAAGAATTTAGACACTTAGACAGGGAAAGGAAAATGTTTCCGTCAGCTAATCAAAGACTGGGGAAAGGATATTGGCTAATCAAATACTTGGGAAAGGAGAGGTCCCAAGCAAACATACAAACACGGCACTGAAGTTGCTGCATTCCGAACCTCTGCCTTCCCCTACGTTTTCTCTTCTGCACATGTGCATACGGCACAAGCGCACGCCGCGGGAACAATCGCTTAAGGTTCTCAAGAAAAGAAAAAAAAGAAACAAGAAAAAAAAAAAGACGGAGAAGAAAGCTGTCGTTGAGGGGTCAAGCCCTCAGTGCAAACAGCTTTAGCAGGTGCGCCTCTTCCGAGCACCACGACCTATTGGCGCCGCATCGCGTACCGGTCAGCCACCGTACATCTGCTGCCTCACAACGAGAGTATATAAAAGGAGTCTACCAGAAACAGAAATGACGACTGCATGCATTCAAACACTGCGAACACTGTGCAAAGCTGTGCGCTAGAAAGACGATCTACAGCAGGAAGGCAAGACGGGGACGGAACGAACTCTCTGGCAGCGGTGCCGCCGGCAGCAATAGATTTGCCACCATGCCTCCGCCGGGGGACAGGTGCCCACTGATATCTTAAAACAGCTACCTTGCGTAGTAAACTCAGTGCGGGGAGATCGCATGGCGCATTAGGAAGTTCAGCGAACTTCACACCGGCTTAGTAGCTGAGCGCCCTAACCCCAGACACTACTCCGGGCTTAAGTTGCACGTCTTACATTTCTCTCTCTCTCTCTCTCTCTCTCTCTAACGGGATAGCTTCAAAAGAATCACGGCCAGGTGGTATGTTATTGACAGGTGAAATGGCTGGACACTGATTGGCCGTCGGATTGTGTGACGTCACGACACCACGTGGCATGGCCGAGTTGGCGCTTTTGAGATACGAGAGGGTGCGATCAGAAGCCACTCCTCCAGCTACGGTCCTCGGATTCCAAGTTAGACACACTGACCCTATAAGGCCACGCAGGCATGCTTGTACGGCTTGGTTAAAGCGGGCCTTTAATCTATGTGTTGGTCTTTCATATGTGGTACCTTTGCCATAATAAAAAAAATGTTTAGTCCCGTCCAAACTGCATTCTACTTCGTTCGCTGTTCGTGAATGCTTCTAGCAACGTAATGGCTACGTAATTATCCCAGTAAATTTCAGACCTTCTTCCGGGACGGTGAGGTGGAGCGACGATGAGTAAAGAAATATGGATCACGACACTTGGAGATAATGAGAGATTAACTGAAGCTTATGGGGAAGAAAAAAAAAAAGCTTTACAATATACATAGCAAATGGATCTGGCTTGCTCGGACTAGCCGAAGATGACGGGTTAAGACATAGCACAACACTCGACTGGGCCCTGGGGCTCTGTTTTAATGCCTTGGAGCCCAGTCTAGATTTGAATACTGGTTGCTTGCTGCTTCCCACACTCCTCCCGACTTTCACAGAACTAAAACTCTTTCCAGAAGCACATATACATGCAAGCAAAAGAGCAACAAAAGTCAAAACATACAGATGAGAGTGACCCCAGCAACCTGCCAAATCCGGGTCTCTAACACAGAGGCCTTTCTCTTACAGAGAGATGGAACATCAACCATCAGATCCTTGCAATGCTTCCCTTCGTAACCCCATGTCGCCTAAGCGCTGGCACTGTGCACCTGCTCACCCCAACACCATGGTTGACAACAGTAATTTGGTGCTGTCGTTTCGCCGTATCCGATTAAGTGACCGTCTGAGGCCTTCACCCTTGCTATTTTTGCTGAAACGACCCCCTCTCAGCGGGTGCATCTCCCTTTTGTACGCCTGCCATTCCAACGGCCTCAGTAGATGCAGTTCACCTAGCAAGGGCGAATAGCTGAGTGTGGACAAGCCCCTCTTTCCTATGCACACACAAGGAACCACTGCTGATGCTTGACTGTGCCCACCACGTTTCCGCGTACCAACACCGACCCTTACAATCGCGGCACTGGATTGTTTGCCTTGAAGTGCTCCATGCATAAACGCTTTCCCGACTTCGAACAGGGGTGTAAACGTGCGAACCAGAAGGTACTGCGGACTGCGGAGACGGGCACGGGACAGAATCGCAGAATAAATTCACGGTTTAGCTGCAGATGACGCCGCTGTAGCGGCACGAAAAATTTACGACTTCAGTGCGACCACAGATGCAGCTGGCACGTAAAGGGCAACATCTCAAAAATTTTGCACAATTGTCGTGGAATAAATAGCACGCAATGACAAGAAAAATAAAGACCGAAAACCACACCACTATTTAGACAGACAAGCAGAATCTACAAGCGGCGGACCGAAGAAAAAGACTAAAAGCCAATGCACGAGAAACGTTGTCGCAGAGACCGCTGAAAGACCGTCGAGGACGTCGTTATCGAGCGCGCCACAATTATTACACACGTGCTGCAGAAAACGAGGCGACCGTATGCACGCCGACTCTATCTAATCTTACAGCTGCTCCATGAACTGGGGCCTCGATGAGAAGCGCCGTAGTTCGGGGCCAAAGGTTGGACAAATTGTGTCACCATCGGCCGGCAACGAAGTCCGCGAGCGCGGAACATTTCCCATCACAATTTCAGCTGTGGCACATAAAACACGTTCACCCCCCCCCCCCCCCCCCAAAAAAAAAAATAATAATAATAATAATAAAAAAAAAACGTCTTTCCGTGGAGGGCAGATGCAAGCATGAAAAGAATTGCACGCTCAAAGGTGAGTTGTTCTGATTCGGTCCGTGTCTCCTCCGAAGATGCGTTTGCACCTTATCAGCTTTGCGAAAGCTCGTTTAGGTTCACATTAGTGTTGACGCGTTCCACGTATTCACCGTTAAGCGGGTTTTAGCCTTTAAGTAATTACCCTATATTTTTTTTTCACACAAGCACTGTTCAATCAAGATTTATGCAGTATTATTACGACTGTATATTTGGGGAACTGCATTACTTTTCAGTGTAGACATGGTGAACCTGGTAAGGCTGCGTGCAACCATGGACAAGGACACGCATACCTTCTTTGTAGCAGATATTTTCTTTCCTTCCAGGCTCACAGGGGCACAGAAAAATAAATGAAACGACTGCTGAACCTTGGCACTGTCTGATTGTAATATTTGCGCTTTTTGTATCCAGATTTCAGAACGCCAAGAGCTTTATTCGCACCACGAGGACATGGCTGCACCACACACGCGCGCGCGCGCGCGCGCGCGCACACACACACACACACACACACACACACACACACACACACACACACACACACACACACACACACACACGCACACACACACACACACACACGCACACACACACACACACACACACACACACACACAAGAAAAGCTTGTACAAAGTAGGCACATATACTTGCCCCTGTTTAGCGGTGGCGCAAAGCCATATGATTCCACAGATACCGCATTAAAAAAGAACATAGGCCCGTGTGATACGCTACTGTGTTTGTGAATTCCAACAATTCCAATTAAACAGCGTTCTTTAAAAAGAAAAATGAAAGGCGTTACTTTGCGAACATCGCTCGTACCGCGCGTACGGCACCTATGACGTGTAAGATGTGTACAGGCCACTATAAAAGAAAGCTGCAGGTATAATCGCATATGCATAGTTTTAATTCAATAAAACGCTTAAGCTAGCCTTCTTCAAGAGATTGAATGAACCTTTCCTCGGTAGCTCAGTGGTTAGGGCGCTCGACTCCCCTGATGGGGCTGGGACAGGTAGGTCACCGCCGCTTGCGGCGGGGACTAGCCTGCCACCGAATTTTTATCTGTTGTAGGCCGTCATTGCACCCGCCACCGTGTCGGTGGTGAACGACGGCTGTTGTTGCAGCGCGCGTCTTTCTCTCACCTCTTCCTTTTCTTTCTTCTCTGTTTCCTCTTCTGTCTGCACAAGGCAGCGGAGGTGGCTCAGCTACAGAGCCAGTAGCAGGCCCGTGCATTTTCTCTTCCTTCTTCCTACAGCCACAACTACGCAGTCGGAATTCGATAACGGTCGCGGCGGTGGTGTTTCGATGAACACAAGGCGTCCGTGTACAGTGCTAGTTGTGCGTCAGTGCACGTTAAAGAAACCCTAGGGGGGTCGAAATTATCCGGCGTTTTCCATTATGGCGTGATTTAATAAAGCCTGAATTGGTTTGCAATGTTAAACCATTTGAAACTGAAATCTGAAATTATTGGTCAATTGATGAAACCGAAAGAAATGCAGCGGGGAATAAGACATTCAATGATTATTTAGCAGTCATTGGGCGAATAGCACATGATGGTTCAATCCATGTATTATAATGCCTTATGCATCAATACAAAGGCGACGTGTAACAAAAATTAGGTGGCTGTAGTTCTTTGATTCTGCATAACAGGGAGACGCCGTAGTGGAGGACTCCGGAAATATCGACCACCTAGGATTCTTTAACGTGCATTGACATCGCACAGCACACGGGCGCCTTGCTTTTCGCCTCCATCGAAAAGCATGCCGACGCAGCGCGAGGCAATGTCCAAACAGTGGTTATACGTCTCTTCCTGCTTCCCTAGCCGGCAACCATCAACTAGCCCGTCTAGACTTGCAAGTTCTTGAGATAGAGTTATTCGTTTCCTTTCACACTCCTGCGATCTGTAATTTGGTTGCGTAGAGGTAGACGGCCTCGACTTCTAGTCTTCGGAGTTTTTGAAGCCTTCCGAAAGACGGCTCACAAACTGACGCACACTGAGATTCTGACGCAAGCCAGCCGTTTCGGTTTCCTCGACGCAGAAAGAGTCAATTTACTACAGCAATAAAGCGGCGGAGCTACCTACGCCGACTTTCCTCAACGTCTGGAAGCAAGCTTCTGACAATTCCAGCGCAGCGGCAAGGAAATTAATAGCCCAGACCTTACTTATACTATAGTGAAGACATGGGCACACTGCACGTTTTACGAACAGTTTTCAAGCGTATTTATTTCACTATTTTACCGAAACTGTAGGCAGTCTCACTCTGAACAGCTCGGGTTAATGACGTATAGTCGAAAGGAGGACCAGAAAAACGAGGAAAGCTAATCGGCACTACTTCACTATGGTAAGTATAAAAAGTTACAGGCTCCCGAACGTGAAGCCCCGTATGTTATGGATGTTCGTACTTCACATATGGATGGATGGATAAAACTTTATTTAAGCAAACGAGTTAAGGTAATAATCTCGCAGTTCTCTGCGTGGATGATTAGCTTGCCGGTCGTTGCTTTTACAAAGTCGAAAGCAAGTATTCATATAATTATTGCACATCCCTTGGCGTCCAAACATAAGCACCTGCGCCGCCAACATTCAGTGGACGTCAGTTACGTACGGAGAAACTGAGGCATTTGCTAGAACTGGAAGCGGTTAAAGCATGGCCAAAAGCTGATAGGTCAAAAGCTGATAAGCAATGAGAGGAACTGTGATACACGTGCCGCATCCAAAACGAAACCAAGGAACAAGAAAACGCGACCGTTCCAGCAAAAAAAAAAAAAAAAAAAAAAAAATGCAGCGAAAATTACTTGCCACTCACTTGCACTTCGCAAAAGGAAACGGACGAGCGCGTCACGTACGGTGAGCCGAGCTGCCACGGAAACCCGGTTTCGTTGAAGGTCAACAGTGGGCGTCTGTTTGCAAACGCTGAGATGGGTTCGAAAAAAATAACGTGCGCAACGACCTTGCCACGTTCTTAAAGTCAATTGCACATTAAAAAGACAATCTAAAGTAAAAAAAAAAAAAAAAAATGTAACACAGTAAAGTTGAAGAAAGCAATTCCATTGTCTGTCCCTTTTTACGAATGTCATGGGTAGACATATGCAGCTTATACGCGGATGTAACCTCACACGGGATAAAGATTGCCAGAAGCTGTCGTAAAGTTTTCGCACGCGCTGTTGCCTCCGTTACTTTACCTCTCCAACCGTCCTCCCTTCTCTCACGGCGCGGATGAGGTGTCCACTGAGAGGAGATTTACAGTTGTGTCCATTTCATCAAAACATTTTTCATATTTTTACTCTCACGGCGCAACTACCCAGTGAACAGCGGTTAAGCTCGGCTATTTTTACCGGGTTCAGTGCAAAGGCATATCGGTGCGCTGCGCGATGTCAGTGCAGGTGGTGGAAATTATCATGGAGCCCTCCACTAAGGCACCTCTTTCTTTCACACAATTTTCTACCTTCCCTCAGGCGTTCACAGCGAAGTACGAGAAATATTTGGTCTTTCCTTTCCTAAAAACTATTTTTTTCCCCCAAGGCGCGATAACATCCACATAAAAATGACTTACTGCGTTCTTCTCTTATCAGTTCAGCTGTATATATTGCGAGGTAATGACTGTATCTTTCCTTTAAGCACCCCATTTTCTTGTCTTTCGAGGCTGACATGGACAGCTCCATAAGATTTATTGTTTAACGAGGGCTAGCGCAGTGGTTTCGGCGCTCGACTACTGTTCCCAAGGGTGCGGGATCGAATCCCTGCCGCGGCGGCCGCTTTTCGATGGAGGTGAAAAGCAAGGTGCCCGTGTGCTGTGCGATGTCAGTGCACGTTAAAAAACCCCATCCCCACTACGGCGTCTCTCATAGCCTGAGTCGCTTTGGGATGTTAAACCCCACAGAACAAACAAACAATATTTTGAGAAATAAGCTATTCCCCTATGTTCCCCGGGCATTCGCAGCACGTATACACGTTTCTCTATTATTTTTATTGTTCACTTCAATTTGCTTCATTTACTTAATCACTTCACAGTAGCAAACATCATTTCAGTTTGAGCACTGGCGCTAAGCAGCGATGATAAGTTTACGCGCTTGCTTTTCCGTCACGCCACTTGACGCGCTGCGCTATCGACAGCTAGAAATACGCAGACATCATGATGTAGAACAAAGAGTGTAGTGGGATCCTAGACCTATTTCACTATCACAGCCAACGTAGAGAGGCAGCACGGCCAGTCAGCCGCTTTGCTCCGTGCAACAAAAATAAAATGCAGGCCCGTCAGAACCGGAAGGCGGCGGCGACAAGGTTTCACGGTGTCATCCAGATGACTGCGATCCCAGTTCACAAATAACAAAAAAGGTTATCAAAGCGAGACTGACCGGCTGCACATGTAGAAGTAAAAGGTAACGTGGGAACACAACGCCGCTTGAAAACTAGCGCACGTGAATACCTGTTGTGGAACAACAGTAACACCGGATATTTTATTGCGACCGAAGAGCAGGCAAGCCTCGTACCAAGCAGCGCCGATCATTTTTTAAAGTACGCATGTCTCGCACGCTAAATCTTGTACCGAATCGAATCCGGCAGTTATTACGGAACAGAAAACCAAGTAGTAATATGTGAGTATGCACTGAAGGACGACATGCCGGGGAAAAGGACAACAGAAAAAAAAAAAAAATCGCGGCACTCGCTTTTTACGATAAAACCACACCGGTTCCAATGCGTTTGCCCCGTGAAAGTAGCGAACAAACAAACTGGGGACGGAGGCGCTGGAAGCAGCTGTTATGCAACAGCAAGCACGTAAACGCGTCCGGATGCGATCGGCGCCAGGAACATGACAACTGTCGCCTTGCATGTTGTCCATTTGTTTTGCTACATCCTGAGCTGTGATGCATTCTCAAACGTCGCTCCAATTGTGGTTCGTAAAAAGAACGGAAGTCACCCCCAGAAGAAAGCAAACGAAAGAGACACATGCACTGCATGATTATGAAACTGTGCGCTCAATTATTAATTCAGCTACAAGCCATCACACAATCGAATTCCTTGCTTGGACACATGGACTTGTGTTTGCTACCACCGTCACCAGACATCCTTTCCTGGACGATTACATTACGCATTGCGTCAGACTGAACGGCCGTCCGCTGTCCTACTTACGTAAGCCACAACAACGGAAACACGCACAGACCAGAAAGTTCCTCATGTTCAATCAGGGCGTTGATTACCCACATCTTCCATGGCTAGCAAGCGGCGACAAAATGTCTGCGGACGCGACGATATCGCTACATTTATCTAACTGCCACAGCAATAAATAAAGAAAAATGTGTCGGATAAACTCTGGCCACTGTGCGGCCAGCCAAATTACTTTACAGCATACTGCTTGCGGAAGCAAGTAATTTCAAAGCAATCCGCAGGAAAGCCCCTCATAAGGATAAGCATGCACATCCGTTCGAATGAAAAGTCACAGTACGGCTCTCTTCAGCACGGGTTTAGGGCCCCGAAGCGCCACTGCTCAGCGAAGCGATGCCTAGCGCGCTTGCAGGTGTGCAAAAATAACCGGCAGCGCTAATTCATGGCTTTAGAATGAAATGGGCATACTCACCGAAATCAATGAACTGCTTGATGGACAGCGGCGATGGATGAAACCGCGAGTATTTGTCCAACATCTTCCCGATGTCCTTTAGTAGCCGCGTCGTGATCCTCATGTTGGCCTAGGGCTGAAGCAGTCGTCAAAGGCAAGCGCCGCGGCCCCTTCGCATCCAGAGCGAAGCCCAACAGAACGATCGAGGCAAGAAAACGCTCGCTGAAATGAGAACCCGTCGCTAGTGCAGGCTCGAGCACATTGCAGCTGTTTGGCCTGGCTGTTGCAGGAGGTTTACGGGGTGAATGCTACGTGTCACGTGTGCACTACGTCACTGCCAAGGCTGCCGCCAAAACACGTAAGCAAATGACATGGAGGTGTGTCCAAGCTTGCTGTGGGGGATTGGTCCGCTGCGGCAGCCAACGTTGGCGGCAGCTGACGGAAACGGCTCGACTTATCGTGACCGATCGAGCAGGTTCAAGATGGCGTGCGCCGTTGCTATTTTGAGTTAAAAAACTCGAAAGCAACCAAGTCTTTTTTTAAAACCAAATAAATCATTACTGCGCCACAAGTGCCTGTTACGATACTAAAAAGTGCTCTAGCAGCGACAAAATCCAGCAAAATGTTGTCAACTTATAAGATCGACCATTAGATGGCAGCACAAAGCAACTAGCGGTGCAAGCAAGTGGCGCTGCGATCGCACAAAAAGTTGAAGCAGACGCTGCCGCGTGTCCCCGCTATATCCCTGCTGATGCCATGGGCTCTCATTCGCGCACGAGTACTGTGTGCGTCCCCTCTATATCCCCGCTGATGCCATGGGCTTTCCTTCGCGCACGAGTACTGTGTGCAATGCCTGCTATGTTTTTTTTTCGCGTTTTTTCTTTTATGCGTGGGTTCCGGAGCGTGCGCACGTGATGTTCTCTAGCGGAATCTGGCTGTGGTGCAATATCTTGCTCTGGCAAAATTTTGCATTTGTGACATTTGTGGCCACAAATGGTAGCACGATTTAAGGCAGTGGGCACTGTTTTCAGGGTCAGGGCGATACTTTCACTTGGTGCAGTATTTAGTGTATGGTAGATTGTAGTGTCGATAATTATTATTATTATTATTATTATTATTATTATTATTATTATTATTATTATTATTATTATTATTATTATTATTATTATTATAATGACATCATTTGTGGCCACAAATGGTAGCACGATTTAAGGCAATGGGCACTGTTTTCATGGTCACGGCGATACTTTCACTTGGTGCAGTGTTTAGTGTATGGTAGATTGTAGTGTCGAATCGTGGTGTTTCGTTGAAAGCACCGTTCATCTCTTATCTAAGAACGTTGGTTGAAAGCGATCGGGGAGGATTGTAACGGCCAACCAGCTCATATATTGACCGGAGTGAAGAACCCTAGCGCCGTGCCGGTTTCGACACCCGGCGGCGTGGTGGTCGTTTTCAGGCGGCGCGGCGTCGGAGAATTTGTCGGCGGCATCGGCGACGTGGAAACCGAAACCAAAACTTCAAACAGCTGTTTCGCTGCATCTTTCTTTCAGAACATTACTTCGTTGAAACATTAGGCTTTTCGCACAAGGGAACTGAGAAGAGGAATTGAAAAAGGAATATAGGCCGAAGGCGATTCTAAGCCGACCCAAAAGCTGAAGCACTCCTTCCCCTGCACTCCCCCCCCCCCCCCCCCTTTTCCAAGAGAAGAAAGAGAAAGAGAGAGAAAAAAAAGCTATCCTCGACTGTAAGCCGGCCGAAAAAAAAAAGAAAGAAAAAAGTTAATTGAAAAAGACAGCAGAGAGAGCAAGCAAACAAACTTTATTCGGCGAACCTTGACCTTTACACTTCTCCTCGTGCAGTCTGAACGAGCGCGTAACGAAGCCTTCTGGGATGTCATTGCAGGCTACAGCGATCCATCTAGCTACAACTCGATCCTAGAGATGCGCGCTCGATTAGCTCGCGGATTTTGCAATTTTATGTCGTATTTTATGCCACGAAATCCCCGAATCTAAGCCGACCTCAGAGTTTCATATTTCGTGTTTTATGTAAAAAACTATCGGAAGCTTAAATTCCAATAAATTGGGTAAATATTTTCCTCTGCTAGCCGGCACTTGTGCTCTCAGCCAATCAGTAGATGATATAACGCAAAGCTCCTAACTGCATGGGCAGCAATTGCAGTCACGTGTTCTGAATGTTAACCTTGTCTTGAATAGCTATTATTATTTAAAACTTTATTGCCGCCGATACAGGAGGTTCCCCTACTCCACCAACCTACGGGCCACTAATTAAGGTGCGTTCATACGGCTCGGTTAAGTCGTGAAGAGACAGGAAAAGAGCAGAGAACAAGAAATAACAGGGAGACATTTGTACACTATTTGCAAAATACGAAAGTGGACAAGTTTTAAATAAAATGTTCTTTTTTTCTCGGAAAAATGGAGTTCAGCAATTCGCCCGCAGCGGAGCAGGACAAGAAAATATGCATAAGAAAGAGTGCGTATATGCATCAAGCGACCGCATCATGTGCCGTTCACCCCCAACTATCATCATCAATATTACACGGCAATCATCTGGTTACCACTTGATTATCCAGGAGCATATGCAGCGAAAATAGATTCTTCTATTTGAGCGGTTTTTGTCTTTCGGATTTATCTTCGTATTTGTAGTCCGTAGCCAACTACTGCACAGGACCAGTCTGGTGCAGACGTGAGAGCGAGCAAAGGTAGAGGAAGTCAAAGACTGAATCTAGCCGTTTGGACTGACTCGCCGATCATGACGCCGAATTCCAGGCGTTTCTACAACGCGAAGGAGTTCAAGGTTGTCTCGTTTGCCATAGTCAACACCGTCGTCCTCACTTATGGCGCCATGGAAATGTTCATAGCGACAGACTCTTCTGGTGTGGATGCTGTGCCTCGTTGCCTCTATTCGCTGCCACCTAACTACAGTGTTCCTGCTGCAGTGCTTGGGACTGAGGGCTTCGGCCAGCAGCTTCGTGATGACCTCATCACCCGCAGGAAGTGCCGACGGACCGTCGTCAACCTTCTTCTTTTCCACAATGAGGTAGACTTGCTGGAGGTCCGTTTGCAGGAATTGGCCAGTGCCGTGGACCACTTCGTCGTGGTCGAGAGCACAATAAACTTCCGCATGCAGAAGCGAAGACTGCTGCTTGAGCCGCTCCTGAACACATCGCGGTTCCGACCCTTCCAGAAGAAGCTCGTCTATGCCCGAAACACCGACCACCCAGAGTTCCCGGATGACGTCGAACCGGGAGCAGTCCGTGTGGCGCTTCATCGCATCTTCATGGACGCGCTGATGGCCACTTTTACCACATCATTGCCGCATATCGACGAGGAAAGCTTGATCCTGTTTACTAGCGCTGACGAAATACCTAGTGCGGCGGTGGTTGACTTCCTCAGCCACCATGACGGTCTTCCCGACGTGATTTTGCTCAGTTACGCCAAAAGCGTGTACAGTTTCAGCATCGCCCATGCTCACGGGCTGTCGACAGAGAGGGCTGCTTGCACATGGAAGTTTCTCCGCGATGACCTGCTCATATCGCTCGACAGGTTGAGGTTCGCGTACACAAGAACAACAAGGCAGTTCACAATGGGCACGTCGTCGCAGCCGGCTGGTTGGCACTGCTCGTGGTGCCTCGGTCTGCCGGGAGTCATGGCTAAGCTCGCCAGTGAACGAAATGCCGTTGACCGCTCTGTTGACGCAACTTTCGCAGCCCGTATGATGAGTGAAGGACGCCATCTCAATGGGACGCTTGTGGCAAGTGGCAAATCGCGCTTCGCTTTGCCCGCATTTGTCCAAAGTAACCGGGAGCGATTCGAGAGCATAATGATTAATACTTCATAAGACGACACAATGAATATGAATTATCTCTGATAAGAATGCTTAGATCCGAACGCTTGATTTGATTATGTGACTTTGGTAGCAAGGCAGCCACTGCAGTGCATACCGAATATTTCGCTGTTGTATTTTCAGTGCTTATAAAAGAAACGAATACACCATTACAGTGACCTTTTCTTCTCTAGTGCTAGTAGGTACCACTAGAGAGGATAAGGCCACTTCTCTAGTAGGTAGCACGAACAGCCGTATTTATCGTTTTGTCTGGCTCTACATAGTTGTGTTCATTACATATGATAGGAACTGGAGGAAACGATTTTATTGGAAGTGTTCATATAGACGCACCACATATAGGTGGACCGCGCCTTGCTGCAGGACCTTGATTCCGCCAACCTGATGGCCCAAGTAGGAGGAAAAAGTTTGGACAGAGGCATACAGATGAAGGCCGGGAAAATAGAAGAGCCCTGCTCTGCGTAGGATGAAGAGTAGACTGTGTGGCTGCGGTGCAATTTGTTATTTAGTAGCTGGGATAGAGTAATTTAAACTGAATTCTGTTGTTTTGTACGCGAGCTTTTCGGGTCGTAAGGAAGCGATGGAGTGCAGTAAGGTTAGTTTAGTGCGATCGCACGCTCGTGTAGCATAGCTTGGTGGTCACGATCGATTGGGTCGACCATGGTGCCACCGGTGCCATGGTGCCGATGAAGATGAATTGAGGGGCATGCCAAAGACCTTGTAATTATACTGGAACAGGATGGTGTCCAAAGTGAGCTTAACATAGCAATTGTGATATCTGTAATACTGAATTCTGGCTATTTATAAATGTTCTGGCTGCTCTGGTGTTGAAGGGGCGGAGGGGGGAGGGGGAGGGTTCTGTTTCTCGAAGGTGTTTATGCATTCCCTCAAGTGCGCCCTCAACAGTTGCAGTTGCCTCCGCCAGCGAACCAGATGCTCACCACAGAGTGACGTCGTCTGTGTGTATGATGCGATGAAAGTTTTATATCCAACCTATAGTTCCTGCACTAAAGGGACCATGCCCAAATCGGAGAAAATATGAGATAAAAATGCATCATGAGGGGTGCCACTAGTCAGGGGGAATAATGGATAGGCGGATGATAGGACCAGAAATTTAGCCCTGCGACCGCGAAGAACTCTCGGAGGTAGTTATACATGTTAATAGTGATTAGCGAGATTCGTCGAATTAGCTAAGCAAGGACGTGTTCATAGGAAATGTCAAAAGATGTCTTTGCAACTATTGGGACCAGAGCATGCCCTTCTGCTGTAGTGTGGTGAAAGAAAGTCAGTTGCAGGAGCAAGAAAAGAGCCCACGTAGACACAGACGACGAATACCTGTGAGGGAGTGTGTAAACAAAAAAAAAAAAAAGCTGGTGTGAAAGCTTTCGATCAAGCGGTCTAAGGCCATTTGCTACATCCTCTTGAGAACGCACATGATCAAAGAAAAGGGACGGAGGTTCTCCATGTTCAGATCTTTTGGTTGGTTTCCACGCAAGGAGACATTTAGCATGTTTGCTACGTTTTTAATAGGCGAATTAGGTGAGGGACGAATCTAATCGGTGGGTTCCGTTTGTTTACAAGTTGGTAACCTGCTCAAGGGCCGGCCGTATAGGTTATCGAGCCAGAGGTACTGTAATGATGGTGATGGACTCGGGAGTAACAAGACGGGAGCGAAGGTGCCTCACTTAACGCGAAGTGGTTTGCTGAAAAGGGATCGGGGCTGCGTCCTTTATAAATGTGATCTGGATGATGCAATGATCTTTAAACATGGCGATTTGGGTTTTACCGCGCGGTTGAGTACTGGGGGTGCGAAAGGGTGAGCTTGGTGGTAGAGCTATGGTAGTGTTCTCAGCTTTGCCAGGCAGGTCTAGCGGGGTTGGTGAAAAGATGCAGCTGCCGCATATGTTCATGAACTTTTTTTATAGAGGACCCACCCTCGAGGTGGAGCATGGTGTATCCAGCACGGAGCATCGAAGCCTCCATCTAAACGTATAGACAGCGAGCGCGAGGAGAGTACAACGGAGGTATACCAGAAAAAGGGACCTATGATATTCCGTCGAGAAAAACCGCTTATAGAGCGGAACCGGATATAACGCGGATTTTCTGGTCCCTGGTCTGCCTGCCGTAAGACTCAATGTAAAATCATACCGCTCAATAAACGGCAACGCTTAGCGTAATAGCGGTTAGAGTGCAGTTTTGAAATCAGCTCGGTGAACGCGCGGAGCATTCGATGCGACTCCCTGAACCGCGCCGAAGGTTTCCGAGGCGCGCTGCTGCTTACTCCAGAAAACGAACGCAACAAAAAGTTACGCGGTTATCCGATGCCAACGAGAGAGCACGAATCGCGTCTATGATCGTTGAAAATCCGCTGCTTTGAGATTTCTCCTAGCGATTCACCACACTGACTGTGCTTTCACTTTTATGACGTTTTATTGCACTTCTTATGGCTGCTGTTGTTGCTTGTTTCTTCTCTTCTGCGTCGTTCCTGGACGCATAGTTACGTTGTCACTTATTGCAGGAATGGCAGCTTATCACGTTGTAGGCACTATAGGCCCGTCTACCTTTCAACACGCGACAATGCAGCGGCAGGCCAAATTGGGGCTTTTTCCATCGGTTTCGCATGACATGCTTAAAAAAACAACGGTTTAGTATACCGCGCGCATTGCGGTCCCCTTCAGTGATAAACCAAATATTTAGGAATGGCTGCCCATCCTCGTGTATTTTGACATTAAAAAGGGCAATGTTTTATCTATAGCACGGAGCAGAAACATTATATAAGCAGCCTGCGCTTTAGGGGGTGTTCAGGGTTGTAGGCATAACCATGTAAACAGGGGTCTGGTCGGGGTTTGATATACAACAGCAGTCACTAGGTGCTCTTGTAAAGTGTCAGGAATTTGTGGAGCCTCACTGTTAACGTCTCGGCCAGTGAAAGTGGAGACGAGTGGGTGTTGAGTCAGGAATTCGCGTGAACGTCGTGGTAACTGGGCAGGTTTCAAGCCTGACAAGATCCTTAAAAAACTGTGCACATAAAGAAGAAAAATAAAGAGCTATAAGATATACAGATGTAATGATGCTATAACGGTCTTGAAATTCCGGCAAGTGAATGTAATAATTAGGTCGTTAGTCGACCCAGTCAGGAGTGTTCGTGTCGTGCGAGGAGTGGGCTAGCGACAAGAGATTGGGTACAGGGTTTCTTTGTGGGCGGAGGAGAAGGGGCTACAAGAACACTAGGAAAACTTCAAAAGGCGCCATTTGCTTATTGACGGCTTCCGATAGACGGATGAGAATATACCCGCCTGTGCGGCAAATGGTTGTTCAATGCTTGCAATTCTGTGCAGCACAGAACTATAAAGATCAGCTGAAGAGTTGAGGCGTCACAGGGCGGGCTCTCGTCGTGTGGTTCTTCTACTCCTGTCTTATTGCCTTTTTCGCTGTTGTCCCTTCAATCGGTGTATGACTTCAATATCTTCAGTTTGAGGTTATTCCTCTAGGGCTTGTCACGCAGCGTTGGCGCAGTGGTTAGTTCGCTCGACTGCTGTACCCAAGGATGCGGGATCTTGGATGCGGGATTGAGGCACCCTAGATGGATTGACTGCGGCGTCTGCTTTTCGATGCAGGCGAAAAGCAAGGCGTCCGTGTGCTGGGCGCCCTCTGCCTGCGCTGTAAGTGGTTGTTCGATGCTCTCAATTCTGTGCAGCACGGAATTATAAAGATTGACGAGAGAGTTTTCACGTCACAGGACAACAATGACTTGAAGGGCACACCATAGAGAAGATTGTTCTTGTCGAAAACTTTGCTATCTTTAGCTGCGCCACAACAGGTATAACTTTCGCTTCAGCATAGCGACTTGATTAGTCGGCGGCCACATTAGCTCTGTTTACATGGAATCGATTGCGGTGGTCGAGTTGTGGGGATGAGCTGAGTGGACGTGGCCCTAACAAGTTTACGCGAACCCGATCCTACGAGTTGCGATTATGGCGGCGCCTCACGTCGAGATGAACTAGCAGATGGCACACGATTTCGTTTTTTTTTTTTCCTGAACGTATCCTTCGAGTTTCCCGCACTGTTCTCCTTTCCTATTGTGCCCCGACTGAACTCGACCGGATATACATGCTTCCTGCACCGGGTCAAGCGAGTCAACCCACCCCTTGAGGCGGAGTTGACTTGACTCGACCCCTCGGCTCGTCGATCCGACTCGACAGCGTTTACATGAACCCGATAACCGGTTCTGAGCCCAATAACTCAACTCAAGACGCTCCTGTCGAGTCCATGTGAACGCCGCTACTGATGTACATATACTCTGACGACAACACTGAGAATAGATAGATCAGGTGCATACTGAACGGCTGTATATGTTTCTGAATAGGTGAGCACGTAGCGTGCAATCTGAGGGATAAAACCAGCCATACTTGCTCTGCATCTTGAATGCACGGAAAGAAAGTACGGAAAGCTTTGGAGGCTCGCGCTCTTGCAGGTGCCCTCATTTTATACTACCTGGTTGTTGGTTTGATTAAGTCGATTGTGAAGTTACCGTTCGAAAAGAAAGTCTGTGCCTTGGCCGATATGGGTCTAGGGTTGCACTGTTTGTAATGACAATTGCTCATTTAAGCGACGGACATTATATTGAATTATAGTTATTAAAACTTGCAGCATCCTTTTTGCTAAAAATTAATATAACGTTAGCACCATTTGATGCGTTTGATACGCTCAGGGGCATGATGCACTGTGTGCACACTTCTCTTTAGGTATTGCGTCCTGATTATTGCTTGTGCAAGAAAACATCGCAAATTTTCCTGCTACATTATTATTTAAATTGCCAATAAAATTGTCCTCATTTTCTTTTAGTGTGCATTTGTAAGATGTTTTTCGGTGCTTAACATTTTATTTTATTTTTGTGGACTTAGAGCCCGGTTAGCCATCTGTGTTAATAGTTCCGCATGCTACTCATTAATCAAGTTTACTGGTTATTTTCGGTAGTTCTGCTAGTTTCGCCGTATGTATCGGGTTCGAGAATTTGATCTGGGTTCATTAATGGTATCCTTTAATCATCGCCTGGCAGAGCTTAACAGCGTACCGCCTTGCTGCCTTACCTCCTACATCCCTTGCCCGCCCTGTGATTATACTGATTATAACCTTTGATTATCCTTCGCCTGTACATTAAGGGCATCTTCCTTAGTTAATGCTGGGCATCTGGTGTTCTTTCCCTCACCGCTAATTCTTTACTGCGCTTTTTCCTCACTATCCTGCCAAATCCATTTTCATAGCTAGGATAATTATGCACAGCCATATAATCGCTAATATAGATTGAAATGGGTGTCTAATGGGTCAGGGGACACGTCGCGTATTGATCTGCGAAGGCTGATTAATTTTGTTCTTTATGCTAGGCGTGAGATCACCAGGCTTCATCATGAAGTTTTGAGCACAAAACGAGACAAGCACAGAAGGATGAACTGGATCGGGTTGGTGTTATGCCCCGTCTAATCTACTTCCGTGCGTGCATCGCTCCTTACTGTAAGCTTCGTGATCCTACCAGGAGATTAGGGAGGAGAGGAAGGCTGATGGATCCCCATTTCCCCTACCCTATGAAAATATATAAGATCGAGAGCATGGCGCCCATTGGCGATTGCAGCGTATTAGTGTATGTGTCAGAGCAAGAAATGAAGAAATAAAGTTGCAAATTAAAGTTAAACGGATCTTTTTCATGCGTATTGGCAAAACTCAATACGTTTGTTGGGTCGGACAACGAGTCCACCAGACTTCAGTCGAGCCTGTTTCAACTCCCTCGCATCTTTACAGCGCGCATTCCTTTACAGTGGTGGCGTGGGTTTATTTTGCGAGCAGTGCTCGTCTCGCCTGGGCACTGTAGGTGCACTCGAGTGATATACGCACACATTCCGCACTACTTTTTCTCTATTTAAATAAGTAACTAAAATTGATTGCATTGATTCCCTTCGGGCGCTGGAACGGCCATGAAGAGGCTAGTTCGTCGCGCTGTTAATTTAGGGGACCGAGAGAAACATGCAGTGGCGAACGGCGGCAATAATTCGTTTCGGCTTGGGCGTGCGGGATAGATGGCGCTGCAGGAGCGCGCGCAGTAGGCTGCCTCGATACTACAGTGTTCTGTTCTAGAACAGAACACTGCAGTAGGGCGCGTCGATGCGTGCGCGTCGAAGCCCCCTAGCACGTGGCAGGGTTACAGTGTTCTGGAACAGAACACTGTAGTAGGGTGCCTTGATGTGCGCGGGTGAAGCCACCCTTTGGGAGGGCAAGTGCCGCCTCGCCGGCCTTGGGAGTGCGCCGGCGGCCATATTCATGCCCTTTCATGCGGCAGAGCAGCAGCCGTCACACGTGCGTTGGCTTCGTCGCCTTTTCTCTTGGTACGAGGCATCATCGAAAAATACCAGGTTGTTGCGTACCGCGGTGCGCCAAACACTCCATGAAAGAATGGAGAATATTCCAGTTTTCGAGATACTACAAGATAAGCCTGCTTTGGACAGTAAAGGCCAAGTGCGACCAGCGGCAGCCGACAAAACAGATCGTGCATTTGCAGCATGAGTAAAACTTTGTTCTTCATATGCCGTGGGATTCGCATGTGAGTGCTGTTGAGGCACTCGATGCATTTTTATTAAGGGAACGTGCGGAAAGTTTTAACAGGAAAATGTATATATGTGGTAACTTTAATATTAAGGATCACCGAGGATGAGCAACTTGGTGCGCGGGGATTGTGTGGCGAGCAATTGTGGGAAAATTGGACTACTGATAGAACGAACATTGGTGCGCGGAAAGATCCGGACCTGGTAAAGAAACATAAAAACGTTCGCATTCACTTGAAGAGTTCGACTGCAAAAAAAGAAAAAAAAATCGAGCGTCTTTCCGAGAATGAAAATTTTCGGCGAAAAAAGTTACAGGCGCGCCTGTAACTATATATATATATATATATATATATATATATATATATATATGTATATATATATATGCCAACAGTCTACGAGTCCAAGGAAAACGTTCGGGATATCTTTTTTTTAATGTTTTGTTGTTGTTACTGACAAAATTAGTCTTATGATGATTTTAGGGATAAATAATAATAAATGCAAAGTGGAAGGAAAGTCAAAGCGCCAATGGTGGAAGAATGGATGGGTGGTGGTATTATATATATATATATATATATATATATTGTGAAAGAAGGCTAGGTTGAAACGGCAAGGTCGTGACGGCAAGGCCAGCGATGCGTTGTCTAGCGTTTTAATCCGATGACAAAACCCAGGCGCGTGCCGGAGCCGGCGCCGTGGGACGATGATGATGGTATGTACAAATGAAAGAGGAAGATCATGGAATGTACAAATTAAAGAACATCCACGGAAGGCTCACACAATCTGCCCGGGGGGTCGGAAGCGGCCAGCCTGGCCGCTCCTAACTAAGTGATGCATCGCAGCGCACAAACGGTTTCAGGCGAGACACATGAACAATTTCAGTTCCACGGTGGCGTCGATCAGCTTGGGGATCAACAGGCGTCACTTTGTAGTTCACTGGGGAAGTTTGGCTTATGATCGAATAGGGACCTACGTAGCGGTGGTGGAATTTGTCACTAAGGCCAGAGGTGCACACACCAGGACGAAAAGAGACCACTCGATGTGTAGAGTCATAGCGAGTCTTGCGGACTTCCTGGCACGCTGCCGTGTTGAGTCGGGCAAGATGACGGCATCTGGCCACACGAGATAAAAAATGGGTAGCTACTGATGTGGAGTAGTCGGGCGTAGAGAAGAAGGAAGCGTCAAAAATTGTAGTGGGAGGACGGCCATAAACGAGGAAAAATGGAGATTAACCGGTGGTTCGCTGTACTGCTGTATTATAGGCGAATGTGACGAATGGTAGAATAGTGTCCCAATATTCTAATTTCCTTCTGTGCAAAGTGGCACTTCTTGGTGTTGAGCTGAAGGCCTGCCGAAGCGAGACAGGTGAGGACTTCATTCAGGCGCGTGAGATGGTCATTAAAGGTTGCCGAAAAGATAACAATGTCGTCCAAGTAACACAATCAGGTTCTCCATTTGAGGCCACGAAGTACAGTGTCGATCATTCTTTCAAATGTCGCTGGTGCGTTACAAAGTCCGAAAGGCATAACATTAAATTCGTAAAGGCCATCGGGTGTTGCGAAAGCGGTTTTTTCTTTGTCGTCTTCGTGCATAGGTATTTGCCAATACCCTGAGCGAAGGTCCAAGGTCGAGAAATATTCGGAGCCTTGGAGGGAGTCAAGGGCGTCATCAATTCGCGGGATCGGATATACATCTTTGCGGGTAATTTTGTTCAGTGCGCGGTAATCAACACAAAAGCGTACCTAGCCGTCCTTTTTTTTTAACTAGCACTACTGGGGAGGACCATGGGCTTGTTGAAGGACGAACTATATTGCGATGAAGCATGTCATTTACATTTTCTTCAATTACTTTTCGTTCAGAGAGGGAAACCCGATAAGGCCGTCGTCGAACGATAGAGTTACCTTCAGTAATGATGCGATGGTGCGCAACACTAGTCCGTCCCAGTGGTGTGGAAGTGGCATCAAAAATGGCTTGGTGGTGTCGAAGCAATGTCAGCAGTTCTTGGCGTTGGTTCGGCGTGAGTTTAGGATTAATAGTGTTTACGAGAACAGAAAGAGAGACGTCTGACGAAACACGTTGCTGAGGCGGAGGGGCGGTGAGCACCATCAGGGAAAAAGGTTGAACATCCACCATACAATTCAGAGAAGTTCCTTTTGGGAGCACGAGGGATTCACGTGAAGTGTTAGTGGCCACTACTGTCGCTGAGCCGTTGTGGAACCGGACAAGACTTGACGGGAAGGCGATGCCGCGTGCAAGATGACGATGAGATGGTGCGATGAGTACGTCCCTGTCAGTGATGTGGTCAGAAACAACGGTAAGCAGTTTTTCGCACTGAGGAGGCAAAACAGTATCAGCGGCGGCAACTATACTCCGTTTCATACATCAGGTGCAACGCAGTGAAAGCTACGCAAGTAGTCCGCAAGAAAAAAAACAGGAGGCGTATCACTACGCGCTCGTTCTATAGGCGAGTGGTTCCTGCGGAAACGGGCTCTATTCCGAGCATACACGTTTGCAATAACATGCTTCGCATGCCTAGACATCTTCACAGAGCGGATCTTATAGAAAAAATGCGCACCAAAGAACCATCTTCTCAAAAAGAGATGCGCAGCGCGGAGGGCACAGCCAGCGCCATCTAGTGGCATAGCTGGCAAGGTTGCGGGGCAGCGAAAACGCGGCACGAACAAAAAACGACATAAAAAACATACAAATTAGCCGAATCCGACCTTTTCTCCCTAAAAAGGGTGCTTTTTACGAAGATGATGGCAAATGTAAAATGTATTAAGCTTGCAGACAAAGCAACAATTATTTTCTCTCGTCAAGAGCAGGCACTATTTTTCATCGCGGATGCGAAGAGCGCGAACAAGAGCGGTAGCTTTGGTAGTGTTGCACTTGATGTATGAAACGGAGTATAGAGGATGATGTCGTTCAGAAACTTCAGATGAAATATCGCTGTCTGTCATATGGATAACACGGTCGCCACAAGAAATTAACGCCGAAACGGTTGAAAAAAAATCCCATCCTAAAATCATCGGATGCGCACATGGTGAGAGCACAGCAAACTGCACATGATGGCGGATGCCGTCGATAACAACTCGTACGGTGCACATCGCTGAAGGGCGCAAAGGGACGTTATTGGCTCCACGGAGTTGAGGCCCATCATATGGGGTTGTCACTTTTCGCAAACGGTAGCACAAATCAGCGTGAATGACAGAAATTGCAGCCCCTGTATCAATCAAAGCTTCAACCGGCACACCTTCAGCGATAACACCAATAACGTTATACGGGCGATCAGGAGGACTTTTAGTAAGTTCGCAGCGTGCAGTTTGACCTCCGGAAACTGCAACACTTATACGGGCGATCAGGAGGACTTTTAGTAAGTTCGCAGCGTGCAGTTTGACCTCCGGAAACTGCAACACTTATAGTTTTCCGGATGGCGGACAGGGAGACCGGTTGCGGGGCGGAGAGGGGAAACTGAGCGACGGTATGGGGATGTGGACCGGCGTCGGGATACATGGTTCCCACGAGGCTCAGAGGAAGATACTGGAGGTGGGGAGGATCGTCGAGGTGGGCTTGGAATAGACCGGCGTTGATAATATGAGGTTGAAGGCATGTCGCATTCGAAGGTGTCGTAACCACGGCGCTCGTTCTGAAGGCGGCGACGACAAAAGCGGGATATATGTCCTCTAATACCACAGTAATAGCAGACTGGTCGGGGGGGGGGGGGGGGACGCCAAGGTGCGTAATTGGGTTGTGTCGGTTGAGCCATCGCCATTGCATTGATGTGATTGTATGTTGGTGCCGGTCGGGGCGGGGGATCCAAAGAAGGGGGGGGGGGGGGTGCAGCGACGTGCGCGTAGGTCGGCGCTGGACGGATTGCAGAAGGTTCGGATGTCATAGGGCGGCTGATAGTAGCTAACTCTTCTTTAATCATGTTGCGGAGAACGGCGTCATTAGGAGGTGCGGAAGAATGATCGCACCCATGTCGACAGAAAGGATTGAGGGCTTGAAGCTCCTCGCGGATGATTGCTCGAATCATTGCCCGCAGATCAAGGTCAGCAGAGGTCGGACCAGTTGCGAAGCCGGGCTGTAGTCGAGAGGACTGCAGCTGGTCGAGGCGTTGACAGGTCGTAATAATTGAATCAACACTTGAAGGATTCTGGGCAACTAAGGTGTGATATGCCATAGCATTGATCCCTTTTAAGACGTGGTGCACACGTTCAGGTTCCGTCATGGTGGGACTAATGCGCCGACAAAGTGCAAGAACAGCCTCTATGTAAGACGCATATGATTCGTCGGGACCTTGAAGGCGGGAAGCGAGCTTGTTTCTCGCGATCTCAGTCCGAACTGCCGGGTCGGCGAAGTATTGTCGGAATTGCTGTTTGAAAGTGGTCCAGTTAGTAGTGTGGGGTTCGCGATTAATGAACCAGTTTCTGGCGACCTCAATTAGATAGAACGAAACGTTGAGGAATTTTAAAGCATCGTCCCACCGGTTATAGGCACTGCAGCGTTCATATGTGTCGAGCCAGTCGTCCACGTCTTCGTCACGACGACCAGCGAACAGCGGTGGGTCGCGTTGACGTGTGGGCAGAGTCGGAGGCGTCGGTGCAGCTGAGGTAGAGGGTCCGGCCGGGTCGGGATTGCTCTCGGTGGACATGATTATGGTGGTAGTTGCCAAACGACGACCGGAACGTAGCTCCAGTGAGAGGCAGCAAGGGGATCGAATTCGACCTCCACCACTTGTGAACGAAGGCTAGGTTGAAACGGCAAGGTCGTGACGGCAAGGCCAGCGATGCCTTGTCTAGCGTTTTAATCCGATGACAAAACTCAGGCGCGTGCCGGAGCCGGCGCCGCGGGACGATGATGATGGTATGTACAAATGAAAGAGGAAGATCATGGCATGTACAAATTAAAGAACATCCACGGAAGGCTCACAATATATATATATATATATATATATATATATATATATATATATATATATTACAGCTTATTTTACTCGGTTTGGTGTGAAATAAAGGAAATAAGAGTTTTATTTCTGTGTTATACTTGATTTTGTCTAGGAAAGCTACAGTGAAACAAAACGCTAATGTGACTCCACCTTATTATTGCGAAGCAATACTACTTTAGCTACCACCTCAGCTCGTCAAAAGGCGCGGCAGTGGCAGCCACGCTTGACCTTTAGCGTGACTTGGCTGTGTGACGTCATACCATCCGTGTAAGAGTGGGGGCTCAGCTCGCGCCGTCGCCTTGCGCGGTGGCAGTTACGGCCCGACTCCGTTAAGGCCGGCATAACCCGAATTAAGGCCGGCATAACCCGTGTCCGGTATCCCCCCCCCCCCCCCCCCCGAGAATAACCCAAAGACCCCTACCTACCTACCTACTCCGTTCCTCTCACTAGTGGCGCTGAGCGCTGCGTGACGTCATACCATCTGTGTAAGAGCGGGGCTCAACTCGCGCCGTCGCCTTGCGCGGTGGCAGTTACCGCCTGACTTCTGCTCCTCTCACCAGTGGCGCTGCGTGCTGCGTGACGTCATACCATCTGTGTAAGAGCGGGGGTATGGTGGCTAGAAGGGGGCTCACCGTCGCTAGGGTCCCTAGTCTGTCGTCCGCCGGCCGCGGCAGGGCCTGCCGCTGAATGATCGCCGCGGTGGCGCTGCGGTGAACCGGAGTGCGCCACTGCTGACGGAGCAGACGACGCGCGCCCGTGCGCTTCGAAATGCATTCGCTGCATGCTCATTGTCAAGTGCCTTGTACATGCGATGCCGCTCTTTAGTTTTTGATTTCAGTTTAGTCGTAATATTGAATTCGCAGCCGAGTTGTTCGCATAAATGTAGAAACGAAGCTGCTTTTTTATACCCTATTATCCTGCTGAAGCTACCGCCGTGCCGTATTGTGATGAAGACTTCTGAGGATTTTGTGCAAACAATTGCGCTTGCATGGAGAACTATACTAGACGCACATTCTAGGCTCCAAGGACCATGTGTGCGAGCAACAGAGCGCTGTCGCCGGCGTTTTCATTCACGCTATAGTTTCATCTTAACTTCTTCGGACGTTTAGCTAAGTTATAACACGTATGTAGAACTAGAAACTTTCGGATGCATGCACAATTAAAGCACGCAAGATGGGAACCCGAGCCCTTCAAATCGCACCGCGCTTCAGGCAAACTGCTGATAGGCATTCTTTGGTACTTAGGAAGCCTAGTAGCCACTCATCAGAATATGCCATCACTTTTGTTGACTTCCGTTTTGCAACCTCTAAAACATATTTTTAACAGCCAACTGTTAATTGAGAGGAAGGGCACTAACACTTCTTTCAAACTCCGTCCTTGAAGGTGTTCATCTTCATTTTTCATTTCACCGAGAGCTTTTACCAGCTTTGCCACCTTGTCCTTCGTACGACAAACAGCTCGAGACATAGAAGTCTGTTTCTTAATTTTTTCTTCTTCTTGACAGGGTGTTCTGAGTTAACTTTCGCAAGTATTTGCAGGCTATAGGCAACCTGCAATGGAGTTTGCTGAGACATGTGGCGCCACCTGGCGGCCGACGGGATCTAATACTGAGTTGGCGCAGAAGCTGACGCCGTATATGTTGCGGCCGCTGTGTTCCTTCTGCGTTCGCGTTTTGTTATCCCATTGAGTGTGATTTACTCATTTAGTGACTTCAGTGGTCTCATGCGATGCTTCGACTACTACGGATGTGAACAAGAATGAAAATAAGCGCAAGGACGGAGAGAAAGACTGCCACAATCACGAAGGAAACCTAAGCGTACCGCTTGCTGGGAGAACGTGGGGAGAATGATGAGAGAAGGAGATATTGGCTGCGAGAGAGTAATGTAATTGTAATTCGTTTTGTTATGGGGCCATTGGTGTACAGACGCCAAGAAGCTAAAATAAGACGATTGCCCGTGAGCGGAAGAAACGGTTTAAACTTCTGACTCGGGGAGTCGCACGCTGGTTGGGGCACACTTCTCAGTACGCGCTCCGCGCTGTAAAATTTGGCGTGTACTGGTATATGCTGTGCAAGATCGAGTGACATACGTCCAGAAAAGCAACAAAGCCGCGCAGCCGCAGCATCGTATTCCAGCCGCATTTCAACGGAGGCGAAATAAAAAAAAAATGTTCGTGGATCTGTGAACCGGATTTCTAATGCGGTGTCTATTCGGAACCACAAAGCCAAAATATCTTCAAAACTTCCAATTACAGATTCAAATAAGCATATTTATCTGTAAATTATTTCTTAAGGTGCTGAAAAAGTCGAAGTGGCGGAGTGTAGAGGCCCGCGATAATGTGTACACTGAGAATGGAACTTCGTTCTATCGTTCCGCGCCAAATATTTCTTTCACCGACTGCTCAAGCTACTCAAGAGTCTCTTGTCCCAGAGGATAGACTATTTCATCATTAGTAGCAACAGTAAAAAATTCTAACTCTTAACGACCTCCTTTACAAAAGCTTTGCCGTTGAGTGCCAGCATTACCCGCCGGCTTTCCCCAAGATTGAGGTACGGAGGTACAAAACGCATGCCAGTTGTTGTTGTTGTTAAGAGCTTTATTTTTTCAACGGTGTAGGAGGCCCCTTACTCCCCGGCCCCTGCACGCACAGTTTTCGTTGATGACGCACGCTACAACCGCACAGTGCTTGCAATCGCCACATCCGTAGCGGGTACCGCATCATGCCTCCTGTAACTTCCGCGGCACTGTCGAAAGGTGCACCACGAACAAAAGTGTTCGTCATGGTATTAAACTGTAAAGCAAAACCGTGAGGAAATTATTATGCTGCTGTAATCAAACAGCAAGAACAAAAAAAAATAAAAAACGGCGATCAATCTCTTCTCAGGTTCTCTCTGCACTTTCAATGTTTGGGTATGAGGTGTGAACGCAATAGGTAAATGAAAAGCTACGTTTACAACATTTTTCATTCATTTAATTATTTCTTAATTCATCATCCCATACCCGACTGATGTCCTGAGAGAATAAATTTCGTTAAAAAAAAATTCCGTCTACTCACGCGAAATTCAAAGCTGTGCGCGCGGGTGTTCCGTCGCGAGCGGCGCGCACTTCGCGGTGACGTCGACACCGTTCACGTTTTAAACATGAGCATTCTCGAACAGGCGGTGTCCTTTCGTCAGTATTGGTTTTCGGAAGTAGCTCTGAAGAGATTTGATTGCCTTAAAACCGCAAAAAATGAGAGACGAGATGCTTCCAGCCGTACAACGCGAACGCAACCCGACCGCGCCGGCCTACTCAGAATACTCGGCGCCGCCGTTGGCGGCGCTGAACGCTGCGCTCCACTAGCGCCGCCTGGCCACTGCAGGTTGCCTATATGCATGTTGCATCAGAAATAATGGTACAGTGCGTCGCAAATTAAGCAACGCCCATTCTAGGTGGGAAAGGTCTTGGTAATAGGCTTCAATCCGCTGCCAGGACACAAGCTGAGTTTCGCAATGTCCTAATTACCTCTTCTGTCGACTTTACAGCTATCTCCTTGACTTTGTTTCCTGGAATGCACACAGCAGCATTCATGGCAGCTTCACCACTGCGATGGAACAGAACTCGCCGATGGCAATTGCCTCCGGAGATTCGTCCTCGCTTGAGTGGCACTATGCGAATGTTCCTTGTTCAACATCAAAAAGATCAACATTTGTCCCCAGTGGCGGTGGCATGCAGCTTTCTGCATTCCTGGAGCAGGCTCACGTCACACGATCCACCACCGCTGTATTCTTCAGCTGGCTCCACTGATGCTTCAGGATCAGTGCACTTTTTTTCTTTCTCTGCAGGTCTCCCTGCTGACTGTTTTTGCTCGTACAAGTTGCGCTCCTTTCTCTTGAGAGGCAGGGGTTTCAACAAGTATTTTGGAGTGTCAGGGGAGTGTCAGCGTTGAGATGGCATCCTTCGTGAGTTGCGTATCCCGTGGAATCTCAATTACCTTTACCTGTCTTAAAACTTCGCTCAATAAAGCAGGGTTTGAAGTGTCGCTCACAAACGTCGACACTAGCTTATTCGTGTTACAGTAATGTGAGGGCAACCCCGATCCGGATCATCCGATATTTATATATACCGATATTTATATCAACGTCCAGGATTTCCTGTCTGCAACTCACAAAATAATGAGGAAGATATTCACCACTTGTGGGTTTGCCCGCCACTGAAGCCGACAGTATCGGCACCTGACGGCAGTGGGCCTTTCACCGAGCAACCCATCTTCGTACATTGCTTGCACGCAAGGGTCTTATCATCGTTCTCTCTTGAATTTTATTAGAACACAGCCAGTCTATTCTCTTTCATTTATTACGCCTTTTAATTTTCGTTTTGCATATTCCTTTATGCCCTAGCTGAGACAATAAACAATGTTATTGCCTTTGCAGCCGCGCTTGATGTTGCGCTCCCACTCTTGCCTCTTCCCTGCGTCTTTCGGTGTCCTGAAGAGAGAACATTTCACCTTGCACGAGCGCTACCCGGTCTTGCACCCGGGCAAGAAACACGTGCTCTCACGCTTACCCCGTTTTCTGGACATAACGCGATCACATATACATAAAAAAAGGCACACTTGCACACATGCTAGCTAATTTGCGCGCATTCCGGCTCGCGAGCGAAAAAAAGTGCGCGTGGTGCACGAGATCAGCGCGGCGCAGATTCGCACTACGGCACAACCGCCACAGCACCACGTACACAACGCGACCACGCTCCGAATGCGTACAACGCCCCCTGCGCTTTCATCCGGGAAGCGGCCAACCGGTTCCATAGGGAACCCCGCTCGGACGGCAGACTAGCAAATACTTCTAGGGACTCTACCGTCGCCTTGCGCGGTGGCAGTTACGGCCATGACTCCGCTCCTCTCGTCAAGTCATGAGATGCCGCCTGCAGTCAAAGCGCTTAGGCAGGCTGCAAAGAGGATGAGCACTGCCCCGATGTTGAAATTCGATGCGTTTGAAGTATTCGACCTTCGGATGAATACGTAATTAGTGATGTACAGACAAAAAGCCATTTCTTTACGGACCACCGGACTGTATTTATAGGTTTGAATAAAAGATGAAACGAGAAACATGTGTGCATTGTCATTCTGTCTCTGTGTGTTTAGTTAGCTATGTAAAACCATAGCTAAACATAGTACAGCGCTACCATAGCCATAACAGCAAACATAACCGGAGCATCACCATGGTGAATATAGCACAGCCAAGCATCACCACAAGCGGTACAATAATAGTACCACGTATTGCTTCGCAATCACCAGGCTTAACCAAGAAGCCACAGCCAAATTTATTATACATTCATTTGCAAACTCACTTTGAATCCAGCAGCTTACCCCACTTCAACCTGAAAATTGTTGCAGGATTCCCTCGAGAACCTGCTCTCGGTGGTTCGGCTGAGAAAACCTGTGCCCAGTGCGTATTACATGAAATGAGCTCTGAGGCTTGTTAGCTTCAGCCAAATTTTTTAATTTTTTTTGCCTCACGAACAACGAGCTACAATCTTGACGACCACGAATACTTAATAAATCTTCTCTCCCAGGCAAAGAGAGAACAGAAGTTGAAGCTGATGAGGCAATGGCACATAAATTGCGTTCATTGAAGAAGTCCACAATAGAGTGCAGCATCTACACTACATAGGAGGATTCATTTTGAAAATAACCTTGCCGTCTATCAGCTGCCAGTAATGCAAGGATGCGCTGCTGGGATATATGCTATTGATGAACATGCCTTTCTGACTGCTCTGAAGGAACACGTGTCAGAAGGTGACAACCTAATTTATCCCAGTAGTGACGTGATGCACAGGATCAAATTGCATAGGTTGTTTTGCATTGGCACTACATGTTGAAGAAAAGAACGGTCTTTTCAAACATGGCTTCAACCAACCCTGAAATATTTTTGAATCGCGAATAAGCAACTTTCACTGTTACAAGCACCATCGCTCCTTCCTTGATTTCATCTTATAACCTCTGAGCGCAGCACTTGGTTAGTACTTCCTCTTACAAACGCTGTCTTCAGTGTACATTGAAATATTAGATTCTCGTTAGTTTGACTTATCAATGCCGGCAATATGTCGATTCCATTCGATTATAAACTGATGTATTTTGACTGCGGCTAATAACCGTCCTCTTCGCTTAACAAATATTCGGCGGTTCCACTGGGTGCGAATTGGCCGACTACACACGTAATAAAAAAATAAAGGGACTCTTAAGTTACGCCATAAAGGGTATGATGGAAGAGCATTTCACACACACGGACGATACTGTTTCACTTTAATTTTTTTTTATATTTTATGCACCGATACTCAGCATCAGCTAACATGGCGTTTCCATTCCGAATAGTTTGACACCTTTAAGCACATGTTTCATTTTTTTCTTCAAATATTGAATTGATGAAATACACTCAAAATTTTCTTAATTAGCATTATCGCCCCGCCGCGGTGGTTCAGTGGTAAGACGCCTGACTACTGTGCCGGAGTACCCTGGTTCGAACCCGACCTCGGCGGTTGCGTTTCGATGGAGGCGAAATGGAGTGGCGTCCGTGTGCTGTGCGATGTCAGTGCACGTTAAAGAACCCCAGGTGGTCAAAATTTCCGGAGTCCTCCACTACGGCGTCTCTCATAGCCTAAGTCGCTTTGGGACGTTAAACCACACAAATCAAACCAAACTAATTAGCATTATCAAGCATTGGCTTTTCATTCTGAGCCTTTTGACACCTTTGAAATTCCCTTTTCACTTTTTTTTTTCGTTTTCCTCATTGATCAGTTAATTATAGTGATTTTCTAAACTCGACATCGCCTATCACACACCAACAATCATCAATCAATAGGGACATAAATTACTCGGACATGAGATTTTACGCAGCCCCAATTGTTTCCGACACGCGGGTCAAACAGTCTACGCCAACGGCATTTTGACCGAAATAGCTGTATATGCCATCGATAAATACTTGGATATGTTTTGTTTTCAGCGTACAATGAATGCATGCATGGTACAGGTACTGCAATATTTGAATCATTTACGTGTGGCGAAAACACAAAGAAAAGAAACACAACTGTTTCACAGTTTTCTGCCCGGTTGGACTCAAACGCAACTGAGCCAAGGAAGCTATTTCCGCTGAGAGTTCATTTATCACGTGTGGCGAACGCGCTGGTTTTTATTTCTTAGGACAAAATACGTAAATAACATGAATCTTTTTCGTTCTCTGAAACCATGCCATTCTATTAATGCGGTTGAAAATAAATGTCAACAAGGAAATTGGAGTGCTGTTTATTACACTAGGGAATGACTGAATGAAATCTACCTGTTTGTTATATTGTCATTAATAATTCATTGTGATCCTGCAGCAAAGCTCTTAGTGCGCCGCTCTATGCTCTTTTTGTAATCTAGCACCCCAGTTCGCATGTGCGAGAAGAAACGACTGTCCAAATCTATAGATATTTGTACGGTAGACCGTTACAAGCCTAATCTGTTGATACTTCGTTAGAAAAAAAAAAAAAAACATGAATTGCAGTTTTGTTTGCTTTCGTCGCGAAGACGACCATGTTTTTGAAGCGGCAATTGCGCAAAGCACGTTGGCGCACGCGCCACCCCCTTGAAGTGGGCCTGGCAATGGCGGCCGCCGTAGCAGACGACGCTACGGCGGCCGCAACCCCGCGCGCAGTAAAGTCATTTGATCTCAGTGATTTCAGCGCGCAGCTAGTTCGCTATGGCTGCGGAGCTGCTTACAAGGAACAACGGCGACAATGAAAAACGCAGAAACGGGCACCAAAGAGCTGCGCTCCAAAAGAAAAGCAGAACTAAGGGGCTTGGACGCTTTTTGTGAGCAGGGTTGTTGTATTCCCCTTTATTATTTGATTCCCTTAGCATTGAACGTTGAAATATCGTCATAAACAGCGGTGCGATAAATCTAGCTGAGGGGCAATTTCCTGGAAATTTTGACGAATTATGCTATCTTCGCTGACATTTTCCCTTCATAAAAGCAGTGGAGGGCTCCCCGACTGTGGGTGTGCCTCCAGAGGTTAAGCTGGCGTAGCCGGTATAGCGGGCGATGCTACCACCGTCTATCAAGAGCTTGCAGGAGATCAACAGCACCTAACATACCTTTAAGCTCTCTGGGATAACTGTCTTGTTATGGCTTCAGTGGGGCGTGCAGCACGGGTTCAAAGCCTCATGCATCAACTTAAAAAAATTGAGAGAGCTTCGGCTTAAATTCTAATAATGTAATAATGCAATGTTGCACATGTTTTGCCCTCCTCTTACCTAGCTTTGTGTTGCTGGCTGAAAGGCGATACATATTTGTTACCTATTAAAAGTGTGATTTTACGGATTGGCTGCGTGACTGCAGCTCTATACTAGCTGTGGGACTTGGCGTTGCCTTGGAGTCCACGCTTAAGTGCTGGAGGCGATTTCACTTTTTAGGTCTAAGTTGCTAGTCCTACTCAAGTTGAGGACGCTCTGCCGCGTTGGTGTAATTGTTAAGATGCCTGACTACTGTGCCGGAGTACCCACGTTCGATCCCGACCGCCGGCAGCTGCGCTTCGATGGAGACGAAACGGAGTGGCGTCCGTGTGTTGTGCGATGTTCTGTATGTGTTGTGCGATGTTCTGTCCGTGTATTGTGCGATGTGTTTTGTTCTTTATTTTTGCTTTCTAATTGATTTTTTTTTTCCAAGATGGGTGCTAGAAGTATTCCATGCTATCGGTAGCTCACCGTGTACCGGCTACCGTTAGCAGCGTACCGACAGCACGCGCGCAAACAGTGAGCACGCCTTGACTGGTCGTGATGCGGCAGTCGTGCGCGCAGCTGACTGACATCTACTGCCACCCGATATATACTAAAGGCGATGTGAACATGGGCATTGACGGGTGCAGGGGGCATTGACGGTTCGCTAAAGGTGGCTATAACACGGTACACGGAAAACTAAAGATGCCTATTAGGTTTGATTTCATAAGGCATATGGCATAGCTCTTAATTTGCTCGTATACACTGCATCATAGCGACTACTTCCGAAATTCTAATAACAATAACATGCAGCCAAGTCACATTCACCATGAGACAAAAGTCTGTTCCATTGATCGGTCTGGATGACAATTACTTAGAATTACTGACCTCTGTACCATACATCGCAGTAATACAGAAATTTGAGCTAGTTGGTACATGATTGCAAATTACGAGCGCTGCGACGGAGAACAACAACGAGAGAGTTGTTGTTGTTGTTCTCCGTCGCAGCGCTCGTAATTTGCAATCTGGTACCATACATCACGTTACACAATAATTTCCTTTCTTGTAACACTCAACATTGTCCTAGGTCTAATTTTATTCTTTTTGTTACAATTTAAGATTCATTCTGATGTTGATACACCAGTCTGGAAACACCAGTCACTGATTGTCGTTGACGTGAACATCGTGGAAAAGTATGCATCGATCAACTTCTATCATTGTAGGAACTGTGAAAGGAATCATAGCATTCCTTCGGACACCCAGAGTATAAAAGAAACTTAAAGACAGAAGTGTAACGGCTGCGACAAGTCAAGCAGCGCGATAAGAGAAACAAAAATAAATGTTGGATGGGCAATATAGATGAAATAACTTTGGGTATGGCCCATTCCAGCTAAGGGCAACCACAAATAAGTCATTATTGGCGAAGCTTGGGCCCTGCCAGCCTCTGACATTAGCATCCGTTACATTGTTTTGTGCAGTAAATGTGAATGGTGTCGCCAAGAATCCCGTGGAAGGAAGCAAGAACAGGGTTGGGGTACATAATACTGCAGGCCAAGAGCCGAGGAAACCGTGGGCGGGCGGCGTAACATGCCAGGCGTTGCTGCGTTCCCACTTTCGCGTTTCTACTTCAGCGAAAACACAAAGAAAAGAAACACAACTGTTTCACAGTTTTCTGCCCGGTTGGATTCAAACGCAACTGAGCCAAGGAAGCTATTTCCTGTGAGAGTTCATTTATCAAAACCCGGCACTTCAGAGCCAGCTGCTCTACTTCGGCGTTCCTAGAGAGAATTAAAATAAAATGTAGCGGTCTGTGTTGCGTGGGCTGGGCGACGAGAAGGCAGGACTAGCCTCCCGACAGCTTTCTTTGTTTCTTTCACTGCGGCTGATCGCAGGCTGTTCGCGTATATGGTTTGTGTTTGGTTTGGTGCAAACCAAGGCAAGAAAATGTAACACGGAGACTGCAACTGAAATTCGAGTTTTTTTTCCCCAAAAAATTCGCTGTTCATCTCTGTTTATGAAGAGCAGCCACATGACATCGGAGCACAAAGGTGATTTTGGAAATGTTTCTGATATTGTTCTCACTTCAAACCGGCGATGAGGAACGCAGTAATGGAGGATACTCGAATAATTTTCTGCATCTTTAGCTACCTTCAACGCCAGAGCGGCGGGAAGGCGTGGAGAACATGAAGTAGGATTAAAGAGTGATGTCGGTACACTGTCGGTACCCTGCGGCTGTCTCAACACAGCAGCACACTTTGGAACATTGTTCCGGGGCGGCAAGCCAATGAACACAGAGAACATAGAGATGACCGATGATCGTGAAATGATTTTAATGAATCGCGGCGGGTCTAGCGCGAGCACTCCTGTCCGCGTCTTCTTCCTCGTCAGTAACATTACCCGGGGCCACCGAGCGATCATACCGATCGTGGACGAGAAAGATTGTCGACGTCGATGAGATCCATGGTCTGACTGGATGGTTGAATATAGAGGAGGAAGAAGGGAAGAAGACAACGGCTTGCCGCCACGATTCCCTACTTAATACCATGGATTATCAATATTTATGACACAATTGAAATACCCGTTTATGCAAAATCAGGCAGTGTGAAATAACAATGACGCTGTTGCGGTGCAGAATTCTGGGCTTGAATTTATGCAGATGTGGGTGGACATCAACAAACCTATGTGCATCATGCGGAGAAGTAGAATATTTTTTCCTCTCATGCCGGCGATCCACACTTCAGAACACCTCCGTATTCGCTGATGACATTGCCTTGGTAAGTAACTCTGGGGGCGAATCGCAGAGAATCATTGATGACCTAGAAAGGAAAAGCAGAACAGTAGGCCAATAAACCAATATGCAGAAGACAATATTCCCCAGTCTAAGACAGGAACAGTAGTTTACAACAGGTAGTGAAGCATTGGAAGTGGTAGGCGAATATGTCTACTTAGGACAGGATGTAACCGCAGATTCGAATCACAAAGAGAAATAACAATATTGGAGAATAAGATTGAGATGGAGAGCATTTGTTTGGCGAGTGCTCACAGATTATGACTAGCGCCTTACAGGTATCACTGAAAAAGAAAGTATATAACAGTTGCGTCTTAGTTACGTACCAGATTACAAATTGGATTCCAAGGGGAGGAAAACGTAGCAGGGGGCGGCCAAAAGTTAGGTGGGCGGATGGGGTTGAGAAGTTTGCAGGTATCAAGCGTATGTAGCTAGCACATGTTGGGGTTAACTGGAGTAGTATAGGAGAAGCGTTCGCTCTGCAGAGGGTGTAGTTTGGCTGATGATGATTTAGCAGAATTAGTTGTCGCCCCTTGACCATGCTTTTCTTCTTCTTAGCTTTTTCAGTTTATAATTTATTTGCATAAACAGATACCAAAATTACGAGCTCAGAAACTAACCACGTTTCCTGACAGTACGTATACAGCCAACACATGTGCACATCCGGGTGGCAGGAAGCGGATAACGGCTTACTGCAAATTCATATACAATTGCCGCCGACAGTTTGTAATTTCAGCAAAGAAATGAAATGAGAGATAGGACTACATTCACGAAAATGCTCAGAATGTGTTCTAAATCAAGTATAAATTACGACGCTATAGAGAAAGCGCGCATATTTGAAAATTAAAAATAAAAACAGTGATGAATGCCCATAGGCTCTGCTTTAAGGGCATGGCACGACATCATTATTGGATCCCGCCTGCCGGCTCTTATTATACATCCTTGTTCACATACTTCGATCACAACCCCTCTGAATTTTTCGGGGCAATCACGAAATTTTTAAAATGTTGCTAAATTTTACTATTTCTTTGCATCCTTGATAATTTTTTTGCTTAGGAGCACTGTGGCTACCAGCGAGAAGTCAGCATTTCTGCCACACGGTATACTTGAAGCTGCACTATTAGTGGAGGTGGAAACGGTATGAACGCAACAGCCACATTCGAAGCAGCGTGTGTACGTTTGGGCTTTTACACGATCAAGATGTCATCAATAATTGGGACGGTGGTAGCACACGGCTGTGCTTACGAGAGTATGTGCTTATTGGAAGATGTCCACGGTAGTGTGTGCAAGACGGATTGACATTTGACCAACGTTGTGTAAAGGAATGTACCATGTGTGATAGTGCTCTTTATATAAAGCTGCCCTTACTCAATTAAGCCTCTATTCATAATCATCATAGTTTTATTTTGTGTCTTCTTGCCCTTATTTACTACTGCATGCGCTAGCTGTTCCTGACATCATTCAGTGGGATGAGTGGATGGTTAAGAAGTATAGAATAGAGTCGGGCAAAATTAATGGTAGCATAGCGGCCCCATGTTCAATGTTCATGAAGTGCCTGCCGTCCCCCAAGTGAGCGCTCAAGGTGAGTTCAATGGTCCCGATAAAACATCACACCGAAAGATGCTTTCCACCTGTTCGTACAGTTAGAAACATATGTTCATAATAAAATCAGTATCTTGATAGCAAGAATTACAAGAGCAGCATTCCTAGTTAAAATTTAGGTGATGGTTACTGGCAAAGTTGCAAAGGTTTGTTTTACGTGAATGCAGCACGAAAGTCGCTGGGTCCTGCTTGTCTGTAGCATTAAATACAAACAAATTGTTTTCTAGTTATTTTTTTTTTCGTTTGCCAATAACACAAGATACTTCTTCGTCAGAATTACTGATTTCAGAGTCTCTTCAATGCCCGCCGGCATTGCCTAACCCTTCGTTAACATACCGCTCGTTTTCAAACACCCGGCATCGATTATTTCCTTGATTTCGCCCACTTCTTTGCACCCTCAAGAACATATGCTCTGTGCATCACATAAGGTTGCACTTTGCCGACGAAAACGTGCCAGTTGATGGTGCGATTTCGAAACAAGCGTGATTATTTCCGGACTAACCTGACGTGGAGTCCTCCGTAACTCTGCTGGCTGGTACTCACTGGAACCCCAAAAATGTACTACTTCCTTTTTTCATGAAAACTTCGACAATAGCGTCTGAAAGCATCGGTGAGGCCTGCACGCCAAGGAGGAATTGGTACATTTCTGACTGCAATGTGCATTCTCTTTACAAAGACAGGACCCATATTTGGAGCAATCACGGATAAACAGTTGATGCGCGACCTTGAAGTTTTAAACATTCGCGCTTGCCGACAGTTCTCAACACGACCGCCAGATGGCAGCGCATGGTCATTAACTATGTTGCAGCATTTCTCTCTCTTTCTCTCTTACGTTTCCTTTTTTCAGGACTAAAGCCACAAAGGGCGCATATTTTTTTGTCCGGTGACTTTCACGCGCAATTGCTTACACCAAATGCTATTGGAATGATGATGATGATGATGATGATGATGTGAGCGCAAGTTTGTCGTCTGCAGTGCGGATAATAGGATGAATGCGGCGAACAGAAATCCATAAAAATGAAATCTTTTTCTTTATAGGCCGTAATAAAAAATGAGGCTGTGAAATTGTGCTTATTTCTTCCAAAAGAGGTGGTGATCACAGTTAACGGCCCACAGCCATCCAATGGTCATGCGCCTGTGCATTTTACTGCACCATTCAAGGAATAAGCACCTTGAAGTTTGGCTCAAATGACGGACTTGTCGTTCGTAGCATCGTTGCCGGTAAAGTTCGCCCGCTGTTCGGACTTTACTGCGTTTCATTGGTGAGAACAGTACCTAATAATTAACTTATTTATTTATTTGAATTGACTGTTCAGTAAATAATTCACTAATACTTGGTGCCGTCGGTGGAGCGACTACCGGCAGAATTATCGCAAAGGTAACTCCATTAGTAGCTATTGGCGGATCGAATCGAGTACAATTCAGTTCATGGTTTATGAGGTTTAACGTCCCAATGCAACTCAAGGTATAAAGGCAGTCATATTGAAGTGCTAAGGAGTAATTTAGACAATCCGGGGTTCTTTACTTTGCACTGACATTGGACAGCACATGGGCGCCTTACGTCTCGTTTCCATCGAAACGTGGCCTCCGCGACCGTGTTCGAATCCTACTCCTCCAGCTCAGTAGTCGAGTGCCCTTCCCACTGAGCACCCGCGGCTGGCCCGAACATAGAGTAGGTGCAAATAACTTAAATAATTGGATTGTAAAACTGTTATTTCGTCCTTCAGAGCAGGTTGAAGAATAAAGCTGCTTTTAGAGGCAGAAATACGGGGAATCCAGTTTGTTACCCTAATCGACCATCGTTTATCCTCTCTTCGCACCACATTTCCTGCCCATGCCCATTTCTTCTCCTTGATTTCCACTAGAATGTCAGTAACTTGAGTTATTTCTCTGACCCACTCTGCACGCTGTCTATCTCTTAATGGGAAGGGAAGCGTAGCAGGGCGCGGCAGAAAATTAGGTGGGCGGATGAGGTAAGGACGTTCGCAGGGGTTAAGTGAATGCAGCTAGCACAGAACCCGGTTAATTTGAAAAATACGGGAGAGGCCTTCGCCCTGCAGTGAATATAGTCAGGCTGCTGTTGCTGATGATGAATATGGGGAAGGGAGGGGAGAGGAGGGGAGGTGCAAATGTCGCGAGCCGCGCTTGGATTCGGGAAGGACCGCATATTGGTCACCTCTTCAATGGACACCACATCCGAGGCCTAACCGGAAAACCATCTTGCACACACTACCATGGACATCTTCCAATAAGCACATACTCTCGTAAGCACAGCCGTGTGCTACCACCTTCCCAATTAATGATGACATCTTGATCGTGTAAAAGCCCAAACGTACACACGCTGCTTCGAATGTGGCCATTGCGTTCATACCGGTTCCACTTCTACTGACACTAGTGCCTGCTCCACCAAATCAAGGGTAGCCACTGTAAATCCATAATACGGCTGGCGAGGACTCCTGAGCCGTGCTGTTAACATCAACAAACTCGCTCCAGCTATAGCGTGATAATGCATACGCTATTCCGCACAGCGACGCCAATAGTCTTTTTTTTTTAAAGCTCATGTAATCAGTAAAGAACGCAAGGACTAAATATTTGAGTAGTTGCGTAGCCATGAAAGCCACCGTGTATAGGTTTCACGGTTTATTTGGATAGCGCATCTATGAACGACTAATTCAGTTTCATTAAGTGCTCTTCTAGTTTATAAACAGCAAGAAATGAACGTTTAATTTGATTCAGTTCAGATTGTGAAAGAGGACACACAAAAAAAAATTTAGGGGACGTTCAAGCTTCGCCTTTAGATGCGAAGCGTCTTTAATTCCGCCTTTTCATTCCATGAATATTTTAGTAGTTCTTTGGAAAAATAAGAAAAATGGTTTAAAAGAGAGGAAAGGCTCCGTATCTGTCACAGTTCTTCTCAGACACTTGAACCGCGATGTAATGAAAAGGAGGAAAGTGGGACTGAAAGAAGAAAGTGAGAAAGCAGTTCCGTTATGGAGAGCCCACACATCGTACAGCCCACAGACGCCTTCGCGTTTTGTCTCCATCGTAATGAGGCCGCCGCGGTTAGGTTCGAACCCGGGTACTCCGGTTCAGTAGCCAAGCGTCTTACCCACTGAGCCACCGTGTTTTTTTGTGTGTTATTGCATTAAATTCAGAAAGGCTACAGGCTGGCCAATTTCTCACATGCGAGTCCTTGTTGTTGTTGCAAGTGTAGGAAGAAGGAAAAGAAACTGCACGGGCCTGCTACTGGCTCTAGCTGAGCCACCTGCGCTGCCTCTTGCGGACAAGAGAAAAAAAAAAAACTGATTATTTATAGGAAGGGAAAGGCGCGGTAACTGTCTCACTTGATTTCTGTGGACACCGCAACCGCGCCGTAAGGGAAGGGAGGAAGATGGGAGTGAAAGTGGAAAGGGAGGAAGAGGAGCCGTAGTGGAGGGCTACGGAGTAATTTCGACCACCTGGGGATCTTTAACGTGCGCTGACATCGCACAGCACACGACGCCTCTTCGTTTCGCCTCCATCGAAACGCAGCCGCCGAAGTCGGGTTCGAACCCGGGTACTCCGGCACAGTAGTCGGGCGTCTTACCACTGCACCACCCCGGCGGGGCTGTGGACAAGAGAAAATAGAAAATAAGGAAAGAAAAAAGAGAGAGAGAAAGGTGTGCGTCGTAATGGCTATCGTCCGCCACCGAAGCGGTGGCGGGTGCAATGACGGCCTACAACAGATGCAACCACCAGTGGTAGGCTAGCCCGCAACTCAAATGGCGGGGACGTACCTACCTGTCCCAGCCCCGTAGGGTTAAGAACAGCCGGGTTACATGGAACACCTCCAATTATAAAACGCTCAAATTGATCGCTTTTTCTAGTACATTGACAAACTCAGGTATACATGACTGAGTTTACAAAACATCGATTATCTGGAGCACAGAATACCCAAAAAACTCTCGGATAGGTTTGATATAAATATCAACGTGGCGAACAGCCATTCGGCGTTTCCACAGCCTATGCAAGCGTGGGTGGAAGGGTTTGGTTTGGTTTGTGGGGTTTAATGTCCCAAAGCGACTCAGGCTATGAGAGACGCCGTAATTGAGGACTCCGGAAATTTCGACCACCTGGGGTTCTTTAACGTGCACTGACATCGCACAGCACACGGGCGCCTTGCTTTTCGCCTCCAGGGAAAAGCGGCCGCCGAGGCCGGGATTCGATCCCGCGCCTTTGGGAACATATGTTATGGTGAGGATACCAAAAAAAAAATATATAATAAATTGTCGAGCGCCGCAACCACTGCGCCTCCCCGGCGGGGTGTATTTTAAAGCAAAAGCTTCACTACGCTATGTAAAACCAAGGTCGCCGTGCGGAGCCGTAGCCGTTACCACGCAAGCGCCGTAACCATAGCGCCGTTCCACAGGTGTTCTGATTGATTGATTTATAGGAAGGGAAAGGCAATTAGAGAGTTAGGAGGTGTGTGTGTGTGGGGGGGGGGGGGGGAGGGTGTATAGCTTCGTCTTCACAGTTCTTCAAGCTGTTTCTCGTTGATTGCCATGCTGCCGATCTGCGCGCTGTAAGTCGACCTCTCTCACCCCACTCAAGTAGCCGCTCTCATGCCATAGGTGGCCACGGAATGTTCTATTGCGGTGCTTGATAGAATCTGATCTGCTGGGGTGGGCATGCGTAATAATGCGTAATTTTGTTTCTTCGTGAAAACGATGCACTTCCACACAAGATGTGTTAGGCCTGCTGTACACTGTTCCTGACAATGGGTGCATATGTTGTGTTTGAGTGTTTCGTGTCTGCCGAGAAACCACTTGCCAAGTATGTGTGGTGTTTAGGCTGGGTTTGTTATTAAATTATTGAGACATAACTCCTGTGGTCGAGTGAGCCTTTTCGTGTTGTCAAAAATCGGTGCTGGTGTTGTTTCATATAACCTAAGCCTGCTGTCGTGCTTTATTTTGGTGCGTATATTGCCACCTAGCGTTGCCAGGTGGCGCATGACTGAGGTGTGAAAGGAGGACAAAGTGTCGCTTGCACGTTTGCGTCTGTGCTGCTGTGTTGTTGTGTCTGGGCTACCCCCTGCTATCATTGGTATCCTTAGTCACCGTGTACGTGACAATATAGCGCATCATCGCTCTGCCAGGGGAGCCTTTAGGTAGCATTGTTTGGTCAGGATTTAAGTCTATCGGGTTAGGCATGAAGTTGGGGTGTGGTGCTCGCGGCGGCCGCGTGCTCGGCTGCGTTTGCCCGTCCTTGCCAGTATGTCCCGGTGTCCTTATAATTTGAATGTCCTTTCCAACTTCTCGCATTCGCTTCAGCCTCTTTCTGATGTCGTTGGCCACTGCGTCTTCTGTAGTTGGTGCCGTCAGCTCTGCAATCTCTGAGTATTTGATATCCATTGAAATTATCTCTAGTGGCTGCAGCTCTCGTAATGGTGTTTATGGCTCCCCATATGGCAAGCAACACGGCGTGTAAAATTGTTCCTCCAAGTAGGTGGCACGTGCGCTATCCGCTGTGTTTGGGCGCTGGCACACAAACCATGCCACACTCCCATTTTTAATTGCAGTGTCAGTGTTGCTTTCTACTGTGTTCAGCGGTCTTGTGAGGGCCGTTCTGTTTTAAAAGGTGCCTAGCCAACACGTTGCGCCTACTAATAGGTCCTTGTGGCCTTAGTGCGATTACCGGCGCCTTCCACGTTTCAGTTTGGTTTCCGGAAATTAATAATAATAATAATAATAATAATAATAATAATAATAATAATAATAATAATAATAATAATAATAATAATAATAATAATAATAATAATAATAATAATAATAATAATAATAATAATAATAATAATTATAATATCAAAGTGTAGTATGTATTTCACCTCTCAGTGGACACCTGAACTTGTCAGAGAACCTGAACTTGTTCAAATCCTTATCTCGAAATAGCCTTCAGCTTGACTAGCACATTGATGCTAAATGGGAAGCGAAATGATATAATATCACCTGTACGTTGCACAAGGTATTATTAAGGCACAGCTATAATACTGATACGAAATTACGTGCGTTTTTTCTCCAACACCGTTTTCCTCAATTTGGGTTACGGCGACTGCGACGGCTTTTCGACCGAGCAATCGAGCTTTGTACGCTTCGTGTAAAAATCATTATTTCCTCAAAATATGCGAAAGATGATGACGCGTCAGGATTTTGCAAAAAAAAAAAAAAAGCCTATTATCCTTGAAATGTATTCGTAAGAGTCCGGAGAGATTAAATTGCAAGTTGAGCGACGCTGATGTCACCCACTCAGTATGCTGAACGGGGAGTCTGTACTTAATAGCCTGAGAAGTAAGCACAGGCGATATATTATTTCTAGCATGGCATAGCTTTTAAATAGTAGTAGCTTAGTTTCATAACCCATTTGACGGGGCAATGAAAATCTTTTGAATATATTGCACAACTAAATTGTAGGCATGACACCTAAGTACGGAAGTCTGGGTCTGCAGAAAACTTTTCTGGATTATTTCTATAGTATCCGCACTGTTTTTCAATAAGTACGGTTGAGGTAGCATCGCTTCGTTTGCTGGATAGTAAGGACTGAAAAGGCGGGAGCCAGTGCTTGGTGAAGAAAAAAGTTAAGGAATTCGCGTAAATTTTAATAAGCGGTAGAACACTTCATCGCACCGCGTTAAACACGTAACAGTGAAAAGAACAGAGAAGCGCCATCTTGAGCGATGAAGCCTCTAGCTTTTTTGCGTGCTTTGGCAATTTAATATAACCTCCTCCGCGTTCGAGGTTCCCCAGCACAGTCCTGCAATGTGAAAAGGAAAATAAAAAATAAAAAATGAAATCTCATTCCTTTTGCCATACTCGAGTTGTCATTAGATGAACAGTTAAAAGTTCAGTTTAGCGGGACCCATAGGGTTCACTGCAAAGCCAAACAGCAGCAAGTTGCTACAAACCCAAATAATGGCAGATCGTTCAGAGAAACTCTTTGTGACGTGGTGTAATTTCTGTTCGTTTTCAGATTTCTCTCATAACGTTCTTATTGGCTGGGTTTTGTTAAGATGAAATACAGTGGAGCGTATTGGGATCATATGACACCTGCTTAGATAACTTTCATAATTAAAAATTATGGGCACTTAAAATAATTATGCTTGGATAAAAAGAAAGAGAAAATTCGCACTCATTGGAGTCATTCTAAGGGCCCAGAGGTGTCGTGAAGTACGGGGACGTTCATTATTAAAAGGAAAATGAATGCCAGCGTTCATTCCGCTGCCGCTCTTGACATCTGTCAAAACAACAATTCTTATACTCTTTGTGACGATTGAGACCTTTTATCTAGACCTTTAGTCCACATATATAAACCGCACGCATAAAGGACTTTAAGGTTTGCAGGAAGAAAAAAAAGTCGAGGCAAAGCTTCAGTACTACCGGCTTCAGAATTTGCTCAGCTCCCGTACAAAAGGAGGGATAAATATGGACTTTGTATTTTGCAAGAAAAATATGCCATACTTTTGGAGAACAGGCCTGTTCGTTGGTTTGGAACCGCCGTGCGAGTTTCTTCTGGAGAAAGATCGCGAAAAGAATCTCCGAAGCTATGCCTGTGTGCTTTCGAAAAGCAATGGGCTACACTTTGCGACTTGGCAGCTTGACAGTGGATAACTTGGGATGTATAACCATGAAAAATGTTGGCGGACGAAGTATGGCCTATGCAGACTTTATTTGATGGACAAACCTACCGAAAGGCCCACACATCGCCACGTTGAAAAAAGAGAACAAGGAAACCTTGTTCACAAATGTCGGTCTGGTTAGGCGTAAACCGAACTAAACTGAGTTACGTTTTTTTAAACAAAAGTTAATCTATCAAAACTCAACGGTCTGGAAACAGTTCGGCCCATTTTCCCCTAGCGCGGCTCTGAAAAGAGAGAGAGAGAGAGAGCGAAAGAGGGGGAAGGATCAGCTGCCGTTCAAAATGGAAGGGGGGCTTGTGAACTGGTCTCGGTCAACTAAATTGATGGTAGGTTTAATGCGAAAGGCTCCCAGCGGCTGCGTTTCTTTCTCCTATATATCAGCTGACCAGTGGGGGATAAGACTTAGAGTTCGTTTTCAGGTTTAGAAAAGCAGAGAAATGCAGTAGGAACACATACGCAGAGACAGTTTGGTGAGCAGACGTTATACAAGGATACGGTTTGTTTTCACTTACGGAGAGCAGTCGCTTCAGGTTAGGATGAAGTAAGATCAAGGGCCCGACTTTTCAGTTATTTTGGTGACGTTTTTACTCTGTGCTTTTTATTTAGTTTGCCAACAGAGGTACATGTATCGAACTGGGGTGTACGGGCATGAGCAATAAGACATAGAAAAGAGTAAAATTACATGTGGCCTGATCTGGCCAGCTACGTGCCCTTGTCACTGGTTTGACGTTACCGTTTTACAGAAGGAAATACTTTCTACTCAAAATGACCTAAATTCTCAAGAAAATATGTCTGTATAAAGTTATTTCGCTGAAAGTTTTGCCCGTGTTACAGAAATATCACAAATTAAAACTGCACAAGAAAAGCAGGGTGGTTTCTCCTCGCTCTGCAGCCTGTACGTCTGAAGAGTCCTCTCACCAGAACCTTCATGCACTCGCGCAGATTCATTGGTGATAACACGGGAGTACTCATGTACTTCATGCACACTTCGGGTTTATCTGTTCTAACATTGCCAACTTGCCTTTAGGAGGCTGCAGCCATGCCATAGAAGACAAAGGCCTAAACATCTAGGTGACGCTGTTTCTTATCCAAGTGGGTACCTAGCCTCCATACGCAAGCAAAACCACCTTTACGGTATTTCCTACCTATAGCTTTCCAGATGCCAGTCCAAGGTGCTGAAAAAAATCCAAGTGAATGCAAGGAGTCGTCTTCTTGAACCGCGCGAGTCTGCATTATCGATTACTTTTCTTCACATATTTTGCTTCTTAAATGCAAAAAAAAAAATTCTTTTCTGCTTACTTACGTTAGCTCACTTAAGTGTGGTGTCCTTTCGGTCAGTACGCGGAGTGCTTGACAACTGTATATTGTCTGCTACCAATCTGCGAAATCAGCCAGCTATACTGCCGGACGCGGTAAATAATTGCTGATTACGTTAGGGTAAAAGAACGCTTTCACATCATTCTCAATTAGAAGAAAAAATTAGGAACCTCAATATTAGGCGCACAAATGCTTTATAAAAAGTGTAGTCGGTTACCATGCTTTGTGTGGCGTATATACGTTGCCTACATACAAGCATTTAACGGGAGCACACTCTCCAAAGGGTTTTGTATTTCAGGGCTATCTGAGATAGCGCAACACGTGCTCTTAAATATGGCATTTTTGTAAGAACTGAACATTTATAGAAAGGACCGCAGTAACGGGAACAGTAAGCACTGCGGTCTTGGCCAGTGATCAGTGCTGCACTTATTTTTCTCTATCCATCATCGCTGCTCTCACACAGCCTCGACAACCGCCACCCAACCACCTTGATTCTGTGCCAGTGAGCACGATCTGGGAGCAATGTGCATCTGTAGAAATCCGCTCTAGGGTACTGTAATATCTAGGTGGGAGTACATCTCAGATCGACACATCTGTTTGTCTCAGTCCATTTTGGAGCTGACAGTGATGAACAGCAAGTGAAGCCACACGTTTCTACTCTATATCTTCTCGCAGAAAAGTGGTTGGGTGTGCATGAGACACACTGGGCCTACTTTGCATCTTGGCAATTTCCGACACGTCGTACAGATCGTCCTCCCAGACCTCAGTTGGGGGTCTCCTGATAGTAGGAGACATTGGCGGAGAAGCCGGCATGGATGGGGGCTCAGGTGGTCGTGGAGCGGGTGGAGGATCTGTCCGCGGCCTGTTAGACGAGCAGTAAGCCAGGATCACCAATAGAAGCATCGCGCAGAGCACTCCGATGATCCACAAGTGAACTCGACAGGAGAATGCCACCATGGGCTCCATGTGCTCCATGTAAGCAGATTCTCGGGACACGTGCGCGAAACGGCCAATCATGAACGAGCCGCTGTCGCTGCTTGGAAGCGCCTGAACTGGCGATGCTATTTTGGGCGGCTTGTGCAATCGTGGCAACGTTGTCTTCATTCCTGTTGTCGTTTCTTTCACAGTATGCTTTGAACTTGATGTGGTCGTCTTTCTTGTAGCTTTTTTTGTCACCTTTATTGTTTTCGGTGTGGTATTTTTCGCTGTTTTTTCAGTCGTCGTCGCTTTCTTCACTGTTGTTTTCGCCGCAGTTCCAGTCGTTATATGGGACGCTAATTTTGTTCCGAAAAGTACTTCCATGAGACCTTCCTTCTTTTCTTGCGCTGCGGTTGTCAGGCTCGGCTTGGGCAGAACTTCCTGCGCAGGACACTGGCCAACGTCGTCATCATCCTTGACCGTTGTTGTAGTGTGAGCTTTGGACGTTTGCTGAATTGCAGATGTTGTCCTGACCGTCGTCAGAGTACTTGTTGCGAAGTCGGCATCATAATTTGGGGCACGGGTGTTACCGCTTTCTGCTGCCGCACCGCTCTTCACAACAACACTGCCTTCACTAAAGACCCTGGGTATCCAACGGTGATGCGATGCGCGTCCAGCCAGCTGGCCATGCTCGTCGTTGCTGCCAGCGTCCTGCCTTTGAATGTCGGACAATAGGTTGTCGAGCATCCAGTCCTCTTGGTAAGCGTGCTCTATTCGTGGCGGCAGCGATGCGTAGACGTCCTCGCTGTCCTGCTCGTTGTCGTCAGCATCGAGTCCATAGGCGGCGTCTTCAGATGGCCCAGGTTCCAGAAACTTGTGCCATCGGACACCCCTCCTGGCACGCTGTGCAGAACTGCCGTGGTTACGGCGGCTCTTGGAGTCGGGGCGTTGCTCGCCGACGGCGGACAGCGCGAAGGCCAGCAGCCAGAGGACCAGAAGGCGCCGCCGTCCGCCACCGGACGCCCTCATGGCCTCCGCGGCTCTCAGGGCCCACGGTCTAGCGCTTTCCCCATGCCGGCTGCTTCTTCCTCAGCCCTCTGCAGCCATGACCGACTGACTTCGTTAGAAGCTGCGGATTCGGCTTGTAATGGAGCCTTTTGCGCCATCCCTGGCCAACGTTGGCTGTCCAGGCTACTGGCGAAACCTACTTATATGGTGTTGAAACCAGCCTCGCTGGTCGCGAAAATGTATACGGTGACGCGTCTGCAGATGTTGAAAGCTGCTGTTAAGCTCTGCTAATAAACTCGTACCATTAATTCAATGCCAGCTCCATCTATATGCCAGCCGTACCAAATGGGATTGAGAAAGCGTGTCTTGTATTGAGTGCGCTAAAAACGGTGCTTTTAATGATACTGGTTTTAATGCTTGCTATGCCTGTCTGATGACAGTGAAGCCGTATAGGCATAAATTGTACGGAATGGCAAACGCAGAGAAAGAAGAACGAAGTCCACAATGTCTCGAGAGCCTGCGGCAGCAGTGCGAAAGCAGGACAGGTGAGATGCGACAGTAGGACGGTCTTCAAGGCAAGCCACAGACTCAAGCGCAGCGCATAGATATTGTTGATATATACGTTTCCAGAAAATCCTCGTGCCTGAATAATTTTTCAGAAGCCTGAACACCTAGCGGTCTTTAAGAGCGAATAAAAGTTTACCAGGAGTTGTAGACGTTGCAGCATATGGCGCTCGAAAAATATCATAAATAAATGTTTTGCGACATTAAATGTGTAGTAATGGCAAACAGCGACTTTCGAGATTTGGGAAGTGGGATAGTAATGAAGATGAAAAAAGAATAATGCATCAGAAGGGAAAGAGCCCTGGAGTGAAGCATAAAACTAGGATCAGTAACCTACCAGTTAGAGAAATAAATGTTCCATTACCTGCATGTTTTCCCATTATCTGCGCAAACAGCGCATCTCTTTTTTTGATTTTCGTTTTCGAAACAAATTCGGTACACCACCCGTAACAGTTATACGCGGCTCATACTGGAGGTTGAGTACTAAAAATATTGGCAAAACTTTGGCAGCTAAATGTAAAAGTGAAACTCTGTTCTCACTTCACTTTATTGCTCGTAACAATGACAAATCCGTTGAATGACGTCATCATCAAAATCAGCCTAACTACTTCATCCAGCAACCCATGCGGCCTACTTGTACCAGTACCAGCAAACTTTTCGTAAAGTTTCTAATGTTATTCAATGTTATTAGGCCACCTGACTTTCTGCCGCCCACAGCCACGCTTGCGCCCCCCCCCCCTTCACTTTCGAATATCGATGCCGATTATTTTATCTCTATGATGATAGCTTATGAGAATTACATTAGGGACGACAGTAGCACTGGAGAAATGGTATCTTAGAAAAGAGTCCGGAATGAAGCATACGTAAGCGAAGGGGAGGTTGCAGGTCAACATTTCTAATAAGGGAGGAATTGTTGATCAGAATCTGCAGCATGATGGCACTGAGTAATTAACTATAATTTTCCGCTCTGTGTAATGAGTAACTTGGATCTTAATTTAAATATCGTCTATAGAGGATTCCCTACCGTACTGCAGTATTCGAAAAAATAAGGAAACTTTGTTACAGTGGTAGAAAAAAAAATTCTTTAATTTTGATACTGTTATCGACCTACGTGGCAAGGGAGTATTTGAAGTAGGTACTGGCTTGCGAATTTTATCTCTAAAGAGGGTGAGAATGTAGGATGCAAGTGGTAATATATAGTGCAAAAAAGCGACGTCGCGCACCATGATTACAAATAAAGCAGTAATACTAAGAAGAAATTATCTTGGCGCCCAAGTAAAAAAAAAGTGCTACAATTAGCATGACGCTTGAGTGCAAAATATGGACAGTAAAGTTCAGAGAAAAAAAAATAAAGAAGGAAACAACACAAACCTGCAAAAAATAACACCCGATTTGCGTACTTAATCAAATTCGAAGTGCGCAGCACTGCTTGCTCGTATACTTTTCTATGTATTTTGCAGTTTGCTATGGTTCGTTCCGCTTTGATAATAAACGTTGTCCTGCATATTGTTGCGTGGTGACATGACAAGCGATGGAACACGGCGACACAACAGAAACAGAACGACGTGATGACATGACTATGAAATATGCTTTAATGGCCAGCGGGCCTGGCGCGAGCGCTCCGCCCCGCGCCACTGCCCGCTTCGTCATCTTTGTAGCTCTACCCGGGGCCACCGAGCGATCGTTCCGATCGATTGCTAGAAATCCATTGCATGAACTGACGATGAACACAGACACAGGATTAGGACATGAAACGCTGGACATCACAATGAATGCGAAGATGGGATGAATGCTTGCCCCGGAGCATCAGGTCCAATCTTCACCGTTTGCCGAAGGCCAGGGCTCATGGACACGGCGAACGGCTTGGGCGGGGGTGCTGTCTTCGCTCGAGTGGTCGTGAGGCCGCTTCGTGGTAGGGTCGGTCGGGTCGGCTTTGGGCTCTTCCTGGTCGTCATGTGTTGTGGTCAAGGCTGAGAACGGGGCTGGGGAGAGCAGCCGGTCGGGTCTAAGCACAAAGGGCTGGGGTAAAGCTGGGCGGCGATCTCCACGGGCTCTCGGCCGATGGACCCAGCGTACGGTTGGCTTCGACGGGGCAAGGCGAGGATGGGGATGAACCCGCACCTCCAACCAAATGTTACGTGGTGACATGACAAGCGATGGAACACGGCGACACAACAGAAACAGAACGACGTGATGACATGACTATGAAATATGCTTTAATGGCCAGCGGGCCTGGCGCGAGCGCTCCGCCCCGCGCCACTGCCCGCTTCGTCATCTTCGTAGCAATATGATTCCACTTTGTACGTTTTTTTAGATTACATTAAATTTATTTACAGGAAAGGAAAGGCGCGCCGTATCTAGCTGACACACGTTTTTCGTGGACACCTGATCCTTTCACTATGTCTGAACCGCTCCGCAAGGGAAAGGAGGAAGGTGGGAGTGAAAGCGAAAAGAGAGAAAGAGGTGTCAAAGTGGAAGGCTACCAAGTAATTTCGCAATATTTAACGTGCATTGACAGGCGCCTCACCGTTGGAACACCACAGGGATCAGTAATCTCACCTATCCTCTTCAATATAGCTATGATAGGTCTAGCACGAAAACTAGAGAAGATCGAAGGCATCAGGCACGCCATGTATGCAGACGACATAACAGTCTGGACGAACACCGGTTCCCTCGGGGCGAAGGAAGAAAAACTACAGGAAGCGGCCTCCTGTGTACAGAAATATCTCGGAGAAAGAGGACTCGCATGCTCGACCGAGAAATCGGAACTGCTTCGAGTGTGGAGAGGCAAACAAAACCGGACCGTCCCAACCAGTGAGAACCTGAAACTCAACATCTACCTGGAAGGAATGCCCATCCCTGAAAAGACAACAATAAGAATATTAGGTATGTGGGTTCAATCAAACCAACGCAGTAGTCACACTTTTACCATGCTCAAAACAACAACGCTACAAGTGACACGCATGATCACCCGCATCACCAATAGGCGGCATGGCATGCGCGAAGAGGACACACTAAAACTAGTTAGAAACCTGGTAGTGAGCCGAATTATGTACAGCCTGCCCTACCAGTGCCTCAACAAGAGTGAAATACAACAAGCGGATGCCCTGCTACGCAAAGCGTATAAGACGGCGTTCCGATTACCGCGCAACACGTCTACAGAAAAGCTCATGGTGCTTGGATTGCAAAACACATTCGAAGAACTACGTGAGGCGCAGCTTGAGTCGCAAAAACTCAGGCTGCTGCAGACAACGACTGGAAGAGCGCTCTTACAGAGACTCGGATACTGTGAGCAGATGAGAGAAATAGCGAGGACGGTAACGATCCCCGACGAACTTCGCAAGTCCCTCAAGGTAGCTCCAATCCCGAGAAACATGGACCCTAACCTCCACCAAGGTAGAAGAGAAGCAAGGGCCGATTTTATTCAAAAAGCATACGCTCCTCAAGACACGACTGTGTATGCAGACGCGTCCTCGAGAGGAGGACAGAACAAAATTGCAGTGGCCACGGTGGTCAATTCGTCTCTACGCGAAGTGACCAGCGCCTCTATCCGACACTGCACAGTAGCAGAGGCCGAGGAAGTATCCATTTCTCTTGCGGTGGCGGAGGGCTATAGAGCTGGGCGGTCGCTAACGATACTCACGGACTCTCAAACAGCCTGTCGAAATTTCATGAATGGTAGGATTGGTCGTCACGCGCTCCGTATACTCCTCAAAGCGAGCGACAGAATTAAAAACCAGGAAGAAAACAAGACCAGACACAAAATTATATGGGTTCCGGGGCACATGGGGGTGGCAGGGAACCAAGAGGCTGACAGGATAGCTCGAGCATACACTACTTTCCGAGCATCTGACGGGTCCGCGGAACTTTTGCCAGCACCCAAGGCATACTCGGCCATACTAGAAAACTATAGAGGAAGAAGAATGCGATATCCCCCACCGCACAGTTCTCTCACCAGAGAGGAAACTGTCATATGGAGACAATTACAGACGGGTTCATACCGAAACCTACACATACTAAACAAAATGCACCCTACCATATACGCTGACAGATGTCCGTGGTGCGATGAAAAACCAACACTATATCACATGACATGGGAATGTCAAAACATAGATGTGATCCCCAAAATTCTAAACCCGAGTGCGGAGCAATGGGAGACTCTGCTGTCCAGCGACCGCTGCGAAGACCAGCAAGGTCTGGTACAGCGAGCCCAACGGGCGGCAGCAGCCAGCGGAGCCCTGGACTGAGGGCAACCGACCATTGTGAAAAAGTGGACAAAGTCGACGGAGGAGACTCTTGTGGATACAACAAGCAGACATCTCTGAAGACGTCCAAAAACCGCCAAATAATATAGGGTTAAATAAAGTTTTTTCCTCCTCCTCCTCCTCCCTCGAAACGTAGACAGCGGTGGTAGCGTTCGCTAAGCAACGAAACGCGCGTCGCCTCCTTCTCTTTCTCCACTTTAGTTAACGCAGGGATGGAGAGTGAGCGGCTTCGGACAGACATCGGCAAAATGCGTGATTGAGGCTAGTAGTGCTACGCACTAAAACCAATCATTAAACATGCACTTTCGTGAACTCGCATTTCAGCCAGTGAACTGAAAATGTTTGTCAATCAGCCGCTTAATTCGGTTGACTCTATCGTTCCTTGTCGGATGAAGCGAACTCTATCGGATACCCTTACCTGTGTATCAGATGAACACGTTGATACATGACGTGAATGGAACGTGAAAGTTAAACTAAAATATGTTAATTTTTTTCTGTGTGAAAAGAGCTGCATAGCTATGGCGCTGGCGCAGAATAAATCCTTTCTCAACAATCGGTTGACAGCAAGTCAGGCAGACCGCCGCAGCAACATGTATGGCAAGTATGAGACAAAAAAAAAATTGATTCCCCCCCCCCCCCCCCCTTCACTCTGCCCATAGGTTTGCTGCAGAAAATAGCTGCGTGATCTGCATGCATCATACTTCCATTTATTTTCATTTTACCAGACTTTCATTTCACAAGAGCGACAACAGCAAAAACAACAACAAAAAGAGCCTTGAAAGGATTTTTAGCATTCAGGCATCAGAAAGAAATAAAGTTTCTCAGAGGGACAATTTTGATCGCCTGTGTTGTATGCACTTTTCCTCTCTGAGCTGAATGACCACCCAAGCATGGCTAAGGCGAGTGCCGTCCTCCCGATCGACATTAAAAGGGTGTTATATAACGCAGACCACTACTTATTCCTCAACAGCCTGACCTCCTTTCATAGGGGCGAACGAGTTCGTATCTACGTTAAAACTTCTACATTGCTCCTATGTTCTGGACTCAGACTATTGGGCCATCGTAAGCCTATCGATGAAGGTCGCAGGCCGCGGCACACTACAGGGATCAGTAATCTTCCTGATTCTCTGCAGCGTGGTCATGGCCAAATTACTTTCATTACTGGATAAAATTACCCGAAAATATTATGCCCACTACACGGATGACGGAACGATACGGGCAATAAAAAGGCTTAGACGGGCAGGTACAGAACACATTACAAGAAGCAATAGACGTAGTGCAAGGCTATACGAGAATCTGCGGACTCAGATGTGCATCAGCAAGATTGGAGCTACTAATCGTCCGACCAAGATGACCGCTGAGGAGCGGTCCCCCACAACGAAGCTCACTACACCTAGGAGGCGAGCCTGAGCATTAGGTCGATAGGCTAATGTTCCTGGGCCTGTACGGACAAGTAAATGGAATCCTACACGGTGCAATTATCGCAAAAGCAGATAACGCAGGTCATACATTTGATGCGGGCCGAAATGCAGCGACTACACATTATTTTGTGTGCAGTATCCAATGCAGCACTCGGTCTCGCTCCCAAGACATCCACTCGTATACTCCAGCTGGGTAACGCAATGTGGTGGAGGAACTGATCGGAGTACAGGGAGTTAGGCATTTGTCTCATCTCCGAAACACAAGGACTGGATGAGCCCTTCTGAGCAGAATGCCCTATACCATGTCAAACACTTCCTTACCCCAAGGAAACACAGCACTGGCACCTTCCAATCAAAGCCAGAATACAAGCATCCCCAATTTATCAAAAACATAAGAATTTCTAAAAAAAAAAAAACTTTTATCCCACATTCGCGAATGCTTCGATACCCCCACACGTCTTGTATTAGAACTCAACAGTATAGCACAATCCTGTAGCGCAAAGTAAAAATGTAATCATAATTAATGAAATGTAATAAGGTATGACCTACAATTAGTAAAGCGGTCAGTTATTCATGTGGTCATGTGGTCATGCATCAGTTGCCCATAGCACACTAGACTAAGCGAGACTTGTCGTCTGGCAGGCAAAGACCCAGTTTGACACTGGCTGAGCTTGAAGGTCAAGTTAACGGAACGAGACGCTGAGACCTTTACTGTGTTTTAACTATAGCACTAAAGTTATCGATTAAAAAAATAAATGAAAATAAATGTTGGCCATTGCATGCAAGATTGCTCAAACAAGAGCACAGTAAACGTCATCGAAGCATACCACGTCTGGCCCGAAGCCGGTATCCTTTAACAAACAATTTAGAATGTTTATTTTACGAATTCGCGATGTAACTGAAATGCAAATAATCTTTAATCGTAGAAATTTGCCGAGAGGGTGGCCAAAGGTTGATTTTAGTGCGAATGCACTATTTCACGAGGTATAACCGGGCTTTTCAGCATGTGCGTGGCTTGACTTTGAGTAGTCAAGCGCCAACTCAGGGGTTCACCGCGGGCCCAAAAGAGGCCCCCAAAAAAGGGAGGTGGGTAGGGGGCCGTGCAGCCGACGTCTTTAATAACACGTCAGGACCATGCCAGGATGGCGAGTGAGCCGGGTCCTTCTACTTTTTCGGCCGAAGAAGCGCGCCGTGTCCGGCGGGATCAGTTGGAACGGGAGAGAAGGTGCCGTAAATGTGAACATGTTGCCTAATGAGTGTATGTCTTAGAGCATAACTAAATCAAAACTTGGTGCAAAAAAGAAATACTGACAAACAGCTAAGCCGAACTAAGCCGTGCTTTCGAACGTCTAGCTCGGTTTAAGATTAGTTGAAATGCTGCAATTTTCCGGAAGTATTTTGTTGAACGAAACAGAGCAACAGCCCAGACACCTTCCTGTGAATAAGAATTTTAAGCTGTGAGCGTCTGCTGATGTTTGCTATGAATTAGCTCATTAAAGTTGCGCTATAGGCGTGTCAGGTCACAGCATGCAGCTGATAAATTATTCAAACGCAAATTTTTCATTTTTAGTCAGGGAAAAACCTATACTTTGTAATTGTAATTATTGGTATAACTGCCACCGAGAGAGCCTTCGTCAGTGTGTGGCCTTTCCGAGGAGCTCACTAGTAGCCAGGCCTCGAGAGAAACAAAAAAAAAAAAGGTCTATATATTGACTTACTTTTCGCTCTGCATTGTTTTGAGACACAAACATAATTCCAGAGAGTTGTAAAGCAATGCGTCATACTGCTAGGTCTAGAACCCTCTTAGCCAGACTCCGAGCCCCATACACGAACCTTTCACCAGAACTTGCTTAAAAAAGGGGTACTCTTAAGTTTGCCTTAAGAGAACAGGTTGCTTCAGCAAAGGGGGACTCAAGTTTGCCGTAAGAGCTTACGCGAAAACGTTTCTTGGTGGCACAGAGGTAAAGTGCCCAGCCGGTGACCCAAAGTACATAGGTTCAATTTCCGCTCATGACCAACTTTACCTTTAAGCGAAATTATTAAGCTCAAAACATCACGCTCCTCTCAACAAGTCCGCATTTTTACGACATGGCGTCTCTATCAAATCTTCCACCAACTGAGACGTTTAGCGCTGTTGGGTCGAAACGCTACGTTAAGTTATGAGCTACGATAAGGCACCGAAAATGTAAGCGCCACTGCTGAGGAGGAATGGTCGGCGGCCTGCGCAGAACTCGTTTCAAAAACACAATGATGACACGACCCGCTTATGCGGGCACACCCAGATGTACACGACATATATTTTGCACAACTTCGAGCAGAGGAAATCGAGATATGTATTTTCCAGTTTATCAAATTTAAAAGCGGCTGCTCACGCTAACCAATACCTGAGCATGTGCTCATTATGGAGATTTTGCCTGTGCACCGGCTTGCATGTGGTCGTCGTTAGGACTGGCTTGCACGTTGTTGTGGTTGGCATAACAAAAGGCTTGCATGTTGTCGTAGTCTGTGGCTTACAGGTTGTCGTCGTAGGGGTTGTCGTGGTTGGTCTCGGCCTGCAGGTTGTCGTAGTTGGCCTCGGCTTGCATGTAGTAGTTGTCGTAGTCGTGGGGCGGGGTTTACACGTTGTAGTCGTTGGTGTCGTGGTCGGTCGTGGTTTACAAGTGGTCGTGGTTGTAGATGTTGTCGTTCGCGGCCTACAAGTTGTTGTAGTGGTAGTAGTGGTGGACGACGTGGTCGTGGTTCGGGGCTTACACGTTGTCGTCGTCGTCGTTGTTGTTGTTGTAGACGTCGTAGTCGTCGTGGTGGTCGTTGACGTGGTAGTTGAGGTCGTCGTAGTGGTTGTAGGTGGCTTGCAAGTCGTAGTGGTCATCGTAGTCGTCCTTGGCTTGCACGTCGTCGTCGTCGTAGGGGGTTTACACGTTGTTGTGGTTGGCTTACGGGTTGTCGTAGTGGGTGTTGTTTCGGGTACCTCACAACCCCCGGCAGCGGCCACATCCGGCTGGATCCGCCTGCGCAGTTGGAGATGCCTGTACAGTGCATCAGCGAACCTCCGGCGATTCTCGCGCTGTGCGCGGGGCAGTACGCGGTCTAGGAACCAGTCCTCGTAGTAGCGGTACTTCTGGGAGGGTACCACGATCTGATCCTCTCCTGCCAGAGCTGGTTCCTCGGCCAGGTTCTCCCAGAGCACGGCACGCTTGCCGCGGTGCCGCTGCTCAAGCGGTCGAGCCCTGGCGGTGATGGCCAGCAGAAGGCAGCCCAGCGTGAGCACGGTGACCCGCGTCATGCTGCTGCCGCCTTCCCTGGTCTGTGGACGGGACCCCGCGAAGCTACCCGGCACCTCGGCGGTGGCGCCTTAGCTTCATGTGCGCCCGACCGGCGAGAAACGGTACGTGCCCTTGCTGGGACCTCGTTTTCTTCCGACTGGAGAATGTTTGCCGAAAGATGGCAGTCAGTGTCGTCAGAATTACGATAACGATAATTTATTCATTGATCACATTACCCACAGATGACGCTACAGAGGGCTGGGTGTTTTTTATAACGTTGTTTATCGCCTCAGGGCATAAAAGGACAATTAAAAAGTAAATAACAATGGTATTAAATGAAAGAAAAAAAGGTTGGCCGTTCTAATAAGGTCAAGAGGGAATGATGATGAGGACCCTGCGTCCAAGCAATATAAGGTGACGGGTTGATTGGCGAGAGACCCATTGCTGTCAGGTGCCCAATTATCGTTGACTTCAGTGCCGGGCAAAAACCAATAAGTGGGGAATATCTGCCTCACTAATCTTGGAGCTACACACAGGGTACCCTGGACGTGGATATAAGTATCGAAACTGAGGCCATGTTCGAGTCACTGCGGGTATGAGGGCAACCCCGACCCAGATCCTCCATAGCGCAACCTCCTCTACAAAACCATTGGGGAGGGTCACTTCATACGGAGGAACAAGAGCACGTGTGCGCGCCACAGGTGTTCCTTTCTTGTGAATGGAGGGTGGCATCATCCCTACTGAAGAAACGTGGCATTGATGAGGGTAGAGTCGTCTGGCAGATTGCAGAATCTGAAGAGCTTTGTAAATTGAGGCGGTCACGTGGGACCCACTCAGTTGGAATGGTCTGCGGGACGCGAGCCGCCAGATGACGTGTATTTTGGCAGATTTCTGGGCTGCGACTGACGCGTCGGAATAGACGTGTTACTTGAAGGGCGTCGGTGCGGATGACAATCTTGACTGTAGACAGTAAGGTAATGGCGGCTATCTTGACTGTAGACAGTAAGGTAATTGCGGCTACGGAGCGAAGCGTATTTTTGACGGCAACCAGTCCAGCACAGAAAGAAGGAGGTACTGCGAATTGATATCTGGATGTCTTATTAAGAGCCGGCTTGCAAGGGCAGTGAAGAACAGTTGTCGTTTCACATCCGTCAATGCTAGCATTTACAAATAATAATAATAATAATAATAATAATAATAATAATAATAATAATAATAATAATAATAATAATAATAATAATAATAATAATAATAATAATAATAATTATAATAATAATAATAATAATAATAATAATAATAATAATAATAATAATAATAATAATAATAATAATAATAATAATAATATTGCCGTATCTGGTCGCGTATCTGGCGACCGTGTAGCGCTGACAATTCCGTAGTGTTCTGGCAGAAACTGCTCTCGTCTTGAAAGTAGGATTCCAAAAGTGCCGAAGAATAACAGTTTGCTTATATAAACTTTCAAAGGACGGAAGACCAAGAAGATTAAACAAGTTTACTTGAGAGGGACAGGAATGTTCAAAGGCGGTACTTTTCAACATATATTTTAGAAGAGCGTCTACCCGATCATGCCACCTTTGCGAAGAGTGCGCAAACACTGTCATGCCATATCTTATAACACTGTATGCAAGTGCATGCATGATTGTCTTTCTTAGCGATAAAGGAAGGAAAGATTTAACTGTAAACAGTAACCATGCTGTTCTACGTAATCTGCCACAAAAAAAAAAAATAATAATAAAGCCGTGGGATAGCTGGGTATATTATTCCGCGATTCTTTCACGAAGAGATTATGTCACATCAGATGAAGTTGGTCGATGAAGATCAGCAGGCTTGTTGTCGCTCAGCTCAAAATTCCATGGAGGAAGAACTGGCGTTGGCGGGGTCAATATGGCGATCAATGAAGCATAGGCCCAGTGTGTTCGCGTTGAATGCAAAAGAGTTTCCTTAAGGCTACGCTCATCACAACGTTGCTAACCTGAGCAACGCGTTCTCTTGAAGTGCCACGCTCGGTGTGACGCGTGGAAGGCAAGTGATGGTTTTCATAGCCTCTCTATTGACTGCTTCTAGACGATTTCATTGAGCTCTCATCAACTGCTCTTTAAATGAGGCATGGCTGCAGAACCCCTGTCACCAAATATCGTGCGACGTGGGAGAAATAAGGACTTATAACGCCGTCTACCCGTTCGAGAAGGCAAAATATTATGTAGTATTCCAGTCTTGGCGTCTTCCGGCCTTTCTCTAATGAAATCCAGCCAAGACTCTTCTCAACACATGTGACATAGAAGTGTCTCATGCAATGTCTGAGAACATACCGAATCACTAGATTTTGCGCTTGTTCCTCCTTCACAAATGGCATTTGTTAGGCACGGATCTCAACTGCACAGGCGTTCTCAGTTATTGACCTAGCATAAGTTGTGTGCAATAGCTGTTTTATTCCATAAACAAACTGCTTTGTATTATATACAGCTAACAATCTTAATCTTCAGAGTTCTTGGGCTATGATTTGACCAATATGGTGGCTCCATGAAAAGTTCATGGTTAAGATCACGCCAAGGTATCTGCACTTGACCGCGGGGAATACTTTAGTAATATTTATGAAGTACTTGTATTCACGAAGTACTTGTATTTATGAAGGATTGCCTTTTGTAAAATGCGCGGTTCATGCAAGAGAATAAGCAATAACTTGGTAAGGTAAGTCGCTAGCGCTCAGCATTGAAGAGTCCAGTTTCAATGTGCTGCAGCATGTAGAAACGTCCTTCTTGGCGGTGTGAGGTTTTTGTGCCTTAGCACGGCAGTAATCATCAGCATTGTACAGCGCATGTTGGCTTGTAGCATTAAGGGTGTTCACAGCAGCATGGATAAGATTTCTCTAAACTATGCTTCAGCGTTGTCACATTGAGGTGGATTCCCGGCAGTGATGGAATCCGAGGCAATGCACCATCTCTCCCGCTAACTGCCGCACCAGACGTCTGTGATTCCCCGGCCTTAGCCACCCACGGGGACAATACTTAGCACTACAAAGAAGGAATATACCTTTACTATAACAAAGACGCAGCGTTAGCACAAAATCACTATCATCATTATCGTCATCAACCTGACTATACCCACTGTAGGGCGAAGGCTCCTCCTATTTTCTTCCAATTAACCCTGTCCTGTGCTAGCTGCATCCACTTCACCCGTGCGAATTTCTGAAGAGATATCCACCTATATTTCTGTCGTCCCTGCTACGCTTACCTTCCCTTGGAATTCAGTTGGTTACTCTTAGAGACCATCGGTTATATTCTCTTCGCACTACATGTCCTACCCCGGCCCATTTCTTCTTCTTGAGTTCCACTAGAATGTCAGTAGCTTGAGTTATTTCTCTGCTAATTATGAAAAGGATCGGTGTGTTGGCACTGGCAAGGGCGATGGCTGCTTTCTCTGCTGCAGTGGAAGTAAGAGCAGGGATAGTGGCGACGGGGATGGGGGTTCGTGGATTGGAAACAGTGGCCAGGGCATAGGCGGGGTGCGAGAGGTAGAGTGCCGCATCGACATACACGGCGTCAGACCGTGTGCCGTACTGGCACAAGAGGTTTGAGGCGCGGGCAGATCGGCGAGCGGCATGATGCTCAGATAGATAGATAGATGGATTTATTGAAAGGAAAAGGCAGAGAGGTTAGCCCGAATAATTAAAATCTGGCCTGCTACTCAGGTGCATGTTCTTGGGAAGGGGCTTGGCAGTGAGCATGGAGAAGAGAGAGCTGGGCAAGGGATGGGCGACACAGTCAGGAGAGACAGGGGTCAAGCGAAGGGAAGTAAGAAGGGCTCTGCCTGGGTTGGTGCGGTAAACGATCAAGTTGTGCCACGCGATGTGCCTCTACAAGTTCTAAAAGAGTATTGTGGACGCCTATCGCCACCAGACGAGAAGTGGGGGTGGAAGTGGGAAGCCCGAGAGCCGACTTAGAGGTTTGGCGGATGAGAAGCTTGACCTTGTCTTCGGCACGAGACAGAAAGAGGTAGGGGAGGGAGTAGACAAGGCGGCTTAGCACAAAGGCACAAGACGACGGAGGTCGTGCTCGCGCATGCCGTAGTGTTGGTTAGCGACCCGCCAGATCAGCCGTACCGTCTGCTGGACGGTGGTATTAAGGCGGGGAAGGCCAGTAGTGTGTTTGCCATTGGATTGGAGAAAGAGACCGAGAATACGGATGCAAGAGACAGAGGGGATGGGATGTCCGTCGACAGTGGCCTAAAGGAAGGGAGATTTTCTGCCCTGCGTACCGTCTCATCAACCAGGAGCACCAGGAGCAGCCACCAGGCCTCCCAGGGGGTCGAAATTACTCCGGAGCCTTTCTTTACGATGCCCCCTTTCTCTCTTTCCGCTTTCACTCCCACGTTCCTCCCTTTCCTTATGGCGCGGTCAGGTGTCCGCAGAACACGTCTGATAGATACTGTGCCTTGCCTTTCCTGTGAACCAAATATTATTATGAATGGTGATAAAGAGACCTGACTGGTGTCTAATGATTGGTTGGGTTCGTAAGCGTAAAATTGCAATTCTAAATCTACTCTCATTTGGGAGTCGCACCATCGATCTTTGGGGGTCCAAAATGGTCAAAATTTGCGTTTGAAGGGGTGTATGCATGTATCTGGCGAACCATTCTCGTAGACACATGCGGGAGGTATCAAACTATTCGTCTCGGCGAGATCTATGCGAAATGAGACTGCGATGGATAACAGCGTGCTCAATTGGATTTCGACGCATATCGTCCGCGGCACCTGTATGAGATAGCCCTCCCCCTCCTCCCTACTCCCCATACCAAAATATATCGCCGACAGGACGCAACGGGCGGCCATCCGGCGCATCCAAGTTGTCAGTGCACGTTAAAGAACCCCAGGTGGTCGAAATTTCCGGAGTCCTCCACTACGGCGTCTCTCATAGCCTGAGTTGCTTTGGGACGTTAAACCCCACAAACCAAACCAAACCAATTAAACTGAACCCTCATTTCTTTTGCCGATGAAAATAAATATTTTCCCATCCATCCATCGCCACAAGCTACTAGCGAAGCCTCCGTGTGCGCATAAACCAGAACAAAACCTGCGCCACGGTGGTTCAGTCGTTAGGACTCTCGACTACTGGGCCAGGTGACCAGAGCGGCATCATTTAGATGGAGTTGAAACGCTAGGCGCCCCTTAAGACTGAGTTACTTTCGAACGATAAGCCCCTTAAGGAAGCCCAGCTGAGCCAAACCAAAGCAAATCCAAAACCAAACTGTACTTAACAACTCTACGCCTTCTAAAATGAGGTAAAAAGCGGTATTTGCCACATATTCCTGAGCCCAGTCCGTCACTGCTTCCCCACGTAACTCAGAAGTTTCGCTTTCAAGGCAGCGTTCTAGGTCTGGACAGGATAGCCCTTCAAGGGCTTTACCCTGCTTTGTATGAAGGCCCTCCGCACACGGAGGGGACTCTCTTATGACATGCAGCGGGCTACGCCCCCATCGTCCGTAATGTTGGCAATAAATGTTTCTACCACCTCCACCATTGCCGTCAGGCGCCCACAGCATGTGGTTTTGTAGATACCACCGTATACTTTTTGTGGCGGGGTGGTATAAACAGGAACATAATAAGATGTGCACCACGCGCCTTATGTTTTCTGCTTCATAAAAGCCTTTATTTTGAGTACCAAAAGTACGTCTACGAAACCGCTATCCTCACGGTGCCCATCGGCAATTTGCATTTTTGCCTTCGTTCTTTCTCAACGACTCTATAGCATTATGCCAGTCTAGAGCAGCAGGCAACGGCTGCATTCTCAAGCAGGCCTTTACAGCGTTCTCATTAAAGCACGCTTCTTTTCAACCTGCCCACTTGACCCATGATCTTTATTGCTGACGTCCGGATCGGCGCTGTTACATTCTCGCTGCCACGCGAGGGGAAAATAGTAGAAACTCAAGAGCTGTTTCCGCATACCGACGTTCCTCCATCTTTACGCGCTCCGCGAGCGGCGTTTGCAGCTGAGCAAGTCTTGCGGGTTCTCAAGACGTCTGTGCTGCAGCGCAGTTTAATGAAAAGCCCGCAATACTCGAGTATATACAGACTAAGGAAACACAAGTAGTGCCCCCCCCCCCCCCCCTCCTTGCAGCGCCATCTCGAGCCTGCTGGGTGAATGAGCGTGAAATATAGTTCCTCATGGTTGGTATAGGTCGAAAGGGAAGCACGAAAAAAAAAAAGTTAAAATGACGGGAAAGCAAGTGTATATAAGGTAGGAACAGTGCGCATCAGGGGTGGATGGAGGAAGGAGATGAGAACGAACGGGAGTGAGGGTAAGTGTATGTAATATACCGGGGGGCCCCGAGGAAATCAGAGCCGCCATCCAGCGTAGCTGCTACCGGAGAAAGGAATGAGGGAGCCAAGAGGGTGAGAAGGAAGGTCCATGTGCAGAGAGACGAGGAAGCCATCACCGGAAATAATTGGGGCAGCTCGGAATCCACTCGCGACGGAGTATAAGAAAGGAAAAGAAAGAGAGGGCGAGGCGCGCCAAGTATGCCGGCGGCCGTTTTCCCGGTCCTTCGGCACGACCTTGGGTCGCTGGCGACGACGATCCCTTCATTGGCAACGCTGCGGCCTAGGAACGCGAAAAATTGAAGAAGTGGAAGGGATGGGAAGGGAGGCACGCACGACGACGCTGAGGGAGGAAGATGCTTCGCCTCGTGTCGTCGCTCTTGCCGAGGTCCTGCTTACTGTTGTTATGATTATTATTACTTCCTTTCTTCTCGATTTTCTTCGAACGACACTGGTGTTCCGGCTCGTTGTTTTTCATCGGCCTGCTTCTGCACAGTGCGAGGGAAAATTAGCTCTTATTTCGGACGGCTTGATTGTGGGATAGAGGTTGTTTCACTCTTGAGAAAGAGGCCGAGCTTTTTTCCCTTTGCGGCTACGCGCAGCAAGGAGGGAGAAATTGATGGTGCGACCCAAAGAGGGGCAGTTTAATTACGGACAGTAGAATTTTTTTTTTTCAAGAATGCGTTATACGCTGATTCTCGTGTGGGAAGAGACTGGGAGTAGGACCTAACGCCAAAAAATTCGCAATAACAGGAATGAGATGATACAGTAAAATTGGCACGCATCAACACAGCGATAAGGGAGTAAAAGAAAACTGTTGTTTGGTTATTAAAATGCTGCAACTGAAAGAGAGAAAGAAAGTGATAAGCAATTTCAACATGTAAGCTGAACAGCAGGAGGTAAGATGTGTCCGTTACTGGCTCGCGGAAGAAAACGCGGCGAATGGTTTCAGGGTTTCTATGGCAATAAAATAAAGTATCAGGCATAAAGTGCTTTTAGCTTGCATTGTCGGCGTGCAGCGGTTGACTTTGGCGCCACATAGGAGGGAGAAGACAGCGCTGAACAAAGGTGATTTGAAATTCACTCTGGCGAAACGTTCCGTTTGTTCGCCAATGCCTATGGTTTGCGTTGCGACCCAAGTTGCACTTGCGTGTACAACAGCGTATTCCGTGGCACCGCGTACAACTACCCTAAGGCAGACTTCACACAATTTTGAAAGAGCACCTTGAGTTAAAACATAGGGTGAAGCTCTAAATTAACAACACTCTGGGCTGGAAGGCAGCGATGTCCGGCTGGGATCCCGCGGTACAACTGCGGACCGTCATTTGGGCTTTGGAGATCGCCGAAAACTAAGGACGTACGGCCATATATCTCACGCCGCCTGGGAGAAGAACGAAATCAGCCAGCGATCCAAAGTAACCCTCTAACGTCTTACGAAAACAAAGTTTCCAACTAACTTCAGCCGTGCAAGCCGAGCGGTGTAGGCGCAGTCCTGGCGACGTGCTAGCTAAGCGGGAGCTCCGCGTATTGCCCAAAAGAGACTTTGCAGCGGGCTCAGCCTCCACGTAGTAGAAGCGAAGTACATAGGAGAAGTTCTGTAGTCATAACTTCTGAAATCGGAAGTGCTGGGAAGTCGAGTGCGCACCACCGCAACTGCGGATGCGCCACGTAGGCCAATGTATTAATAGAAGATTATAGCAACGTTAACACGAATGCGACGACTGACGCATTGCGTTGCATCGCGTCATATTACCAGTGCATCATTGCGATCTAAACGGATATGACGCGCTAGAAAAGCAGATCGCACTAATGCACCAGACAGGAATGGCTTTAAAAAATAAGCCGACATTCGAATTCGATGTAAATGCGATCGCATCGCTTTAGGGTCTATGGAACGGGAATTGACTGCGAGTCTGGTGTCCTTACCGAGTGCCCAGACAGCAAAATTATTCTAGGCACTATAGAAAAAGCGCCGCTTGGTTACAGCACCCGCCAAGACTTTGAGCTTTCTTAAAATACATTTTCTTCATGGCTGCGCGAGCGTTAATCGCTTGTTCTCAGCTTGCATAAGGGCGAATTGGTTGACGGCTTAACTCGCATCTACTGCTTTAACCTAACCAGGCCTGACGGCGACGCAGCTTACGCTGTAGGCAGCGACCGTCAAGAGAAGGGCGTTAAAGTTCGCCCACGCCGACAAAGGCAGTAGAACGTGCAAACGCAACGTCGCGTTAAGAACATGCTCGTTAGATTTCAAAGTACAACGTCAGCGTACAATGCCACACAGTAGTCTACAGGCCAGGCAGAAAGAACAGGAAAAAAGCGAAAACAGGCGTCACCGGAGTGCTGCCTTTGTCTTCCAAAGCCGACACGTGCGTGTACCGCCTCGTTACGTGCAAACACTGCATGGTGCATTGCAAGTCCACGATGCGCTGCGAAATCTGACGCGCTATTATCAGGTTATGTCACATTAATATGAACACGACTTATCTCGCTTGTAGCCTGGCCACCGGCAGCTGGCGTACGCGCCTGCGAAAGGAAACTTCTACACTGATCACGAACGAAGGCAGTGCGATGCCCAGCTGTTACGCGCCTGGATGCCGTGTCACGCCCGTCAGGAAAAGAGCTGAGCGTCACTCGTCGAGCGTAAGTATGCTTCATATGTTTTGCCTATCACACAGCCACAGCGTTCTCGAGGTATTCATTCCGCCGCGGCCTCCTACGCAATCCTTTACCCGGGCGCCGTGATTATAAACGTATATTCACCATTGTGCTATTTTTTGACAGGCTTGTACTGCTGATGATAAAGACCGCACAACGCCATAAAAGTGCCAAAAGAGAATTGTGAAGCTGTGGCTGACTGGCAAACGCAGTCACAGGCTTCCGGCACGATCACGAAAAAGCGACACGCGAATCGAACAAAACATACTATACTTCGGAGATCAAGCAATGCCCCAAGGACCCCAAATTTTGTTGGCCCCGAAAGACAACGGCTGTACCCATGTTACACCCGCCGGGGGGGCGCAGTGGTTACGGCGCTCGACTACTGTTCCCAAGGATGCGGGATCCAATACCGGCCTCGGCGGCCGCTTTTCGATGGAGGCGAAAAGGAAGATGCTCGTGTGCTGTGCGATGTCAGTGCATGCAAAATAACCCCAGGTGGTCGAAATTTCTGTAGTTCTCCACTACGGCGTCTCATAGCCTGAGTCGCTTTGGGACATTAAACCCCACAAAACCAAACCATACCTATGTTACACAACAGAGCAATTCTACGAGGTAGTAAACTGCTTAAATATTTGAGACATTTAATTTTCTCGATTACTTTTTATATTATGCGCACACTGTTCAGTGGGCCAGTAAGTGAAATCAGTTTGTGATGATACTAATATTTTGTAAGAGAAAAATTATAAATGACGTCCTGTCGCAGCCAATGTTTTCGCACGCAGCGCCTTGTTGCAACTTTGCGATATCCTACGAATCGAGACATACAGGTAAATATAAATATACCTTGCCCTTTAGTGGGTATAGTCTGGCTGCTGCTGCTAATGATGCAGGCAATAGAATGCTTTGTGATACAATAAATTCAAATATTATGCGTTACGTTACAATACAAAATAACATTTTTGGTTTGCTTTGCTTGTGGCCACGCTCCTTAAGCACGAGTATTTGTGTACGTGCAATGCGCATCAATAAGCGTACAAGCCTATTGTAATGCTTAGACAACTGCGAACGGACTGCACCACAAGTTAGGTTTGGCTTGATAATTTGCGCGCTCGTTTGCCAGCTTACAACATTTATGCGCTCATAACGAGATCTTCGCAGGCTGGGCAATTAATAAAGCGCACTGGTTCACGCCGGGAAATATAATGCGGAGCCTGCGTGTCAGATCTGGGCTCTAACACGCTCGCATCACCGCACAGGCGGTGGCAGATGGCGCAAAATGAAGCATTTGAAAACTGTATCGCGAGAAATGTAATATCGGCGCTGCACGCTTTGAAGATATTGTCTCCTTGTTTTCATAAATTTTTTTTCTTCTTGATTTTTGGTAAAACTCCGGCCGTTCCCGTTTTCTTGTGGATCCGCCGCTTTGCTCTTCATGCTTAATCACAAAACTGCGCTTAAGGCATCATTTAATACTCTACACACTGCCTTAGGCGCTGCGCGGTGGCGGTATAGATAGAGAAGCGTAAAGAAGCACAATACATAAAACGTTATTTCCCTTTATTTTTTCATTATTCTTCAATGAGCAGCCCGAAACGAAATTTCGGAGACACTAATTATGCATCGCGAGCTTATTTCGTATTCCGAAAGTATTACACTTTTCCTCGACGAAGAAGGGAGCAGAAAAAACAAAAAGCCGAGACGTGACTTGAAGGGCGCGGTTCATATCTAGTTGCATTGTGCTGAGATGCATTAAAGTTAGGCAGAAATAAAGTTAAAAACTGCAAAAGCAATTAAGGCCCCGTTCAGTTAAAGAGAATTATTTTTCTCTCGCTGTGCTCGGCTCAATTCAAGAATGGGCGTTACTGAAACCGTGCACTGTATATCTCGTATATCTCGAAGAGCAGCATACTGGTCGCCCCCCATCTCGAAAAATGTGATTCTAGTCAAGGTGCGGTTTGCAGATATGGAAGGTTAGCACCAGCTTTGAAATGTTGCATCGTCCTCATAACGGCATTGAGTTGCCAGGACTTTCTTTCTTTCTTTCTTTCTTTCTTTCTTTCTTTCTTTCTTTCTTTCTTTCTTTCCTTCTTTCCTTCTTTCCTTCTTTCCTTCTTTCCTTCTTTCCTTCTTTCCTTCTTTCCTTCTTTCCTTCTTTCCTTCTTTCCTTCTTTCTTTCTTTCTTTCTTTCTTTCTTTCTTTCTTTCTTTCTTTCTTTCTTTCTTTCTTTCTTTCTTTCTTTCTTTCTTTCTTTCTTTCTTTCTTTCTTTCTTTCCCTTCCTCTCTGGTTTTTGTCGTTTAAGTTGACCTGGCTGGCAATAGGTTTCGGCACGCGTTTTGTCTCCAGCATGCACTCTGGCAACGGCAGCACGCTACGTTGACCTTGCCTTATCTACACCGTTTATTAGACCATGCCATGCCATGCCATGCCATACCATGCCATACCATGCCACGCCATACCATACCATGCCACACCATGCCACGCCATACCATACCATACCATGCCACACCATACCATGCCACACCATGCCATGCCATACCATGCCATGCCATACCATGCCATACCGCGCCGCACCGACCTGCATCGCACCGACCCGCACCGCACCGCGCCACACCACACCACACCACACCACACCACACCACACCACACCACACCACACCACACCACACCACACCACACCACACCACACCACACCACGCCACGCCACGCCACGCCACGCCACGCCACGCCACGCCACACTGCACAATACCCTAAACTCACATCACAGCGCACCGCAGTGCACCACACCGCACCACGCCGCGCCGCACTGCACAATACCCTAAACCCACATCACAGCGCAGCGCAGTGCACCACACCGCACCGCACCACACCACACCACACCACACCACACCACACCACACCACACCGCACCGCACCGCACCGCACCGCACCGCACCGCACCGCACCGCACCGCACAGCACAGCACAGCACAGCACAGCACAGCACAGCACAGCACACAGCACAGCACACAGCACAGCACAGCACACCGCACCGCACAGTACCACGCCAAGCCGCACCACACCACACAACGCGATACCATACTATATCGTACGATACCGTAGTTTACGATATTGCACTATACCATTCCGTTCACATCGTAAACATGCTGCGAATCCCGGCCTCGGCGGCCGCTTTTCGGTGGAGGCGAAAAGCAAGGCGCCCATGTGTTGTGCGATGTCAGTGCACGTAAAGAACCCCAGGTGGTCGAAATTTCCGGAATCATCCACTACGGCGTCTCTCATTGCCTGAGTTGCTTTGGGACGTTAAAATCTACAAAGGAAAGTAAACCGCTGCGTCCATAATGTGTTTCAAGGCAGCATAATTGAAAAGACTACTTCGATCATTGGACTTGTATTGTTGCTTTCAATCAGTTCAGTTCAGTCGTTCAGTCGTGTCCGACTCTTTGTGACCCTATGGCCCATATCACGCCACGCGTTGTTTTCAATACATCTCCATTTTAGAGGAAGGGAATCCTTTTGGCGTGAACTGAGCTTTTTTCAACTTTTTAATTCACTTTATTGCTGCGATGAAAGGTTCAACCAAACCTATTATTCCAAAGCCTGCTTATGTAAGCAGGAAATATTGCACATAAATATTTGTTCGTGAGTGTAAAATACCTTTTTATCCGCCTCTTGCATAACACAAGGCACGTTTGCGCTCATTTATGGCAGGAGAGAGATGAGGTTATATAAGTACGAGTGCGGGCAGCTGGAGCGCTGAGTAGATTTTGCTTGAGAGTCATTTATTTGCTTTGCCATTCCTGATAGAGGATGGATGGAGGAAAGCGGCGGGAAAAACATGCAATTTAAAGAACGTCTCAGACTCCCGATACCGAGTGCGATGCTACTTGTGGAAGTCTTCAGCATCGGAGAGTGGTGAAGCTTGCGACCGGAGCTTGGCTCGCCACCCTTCTTTTAGTGGTGCAGCACTGCTGTCCGCATTCTCGCAAAAGACCGATGCCTGAAGCCGATTTGACCCTTGACCTTTCCGAGTGACTTCAGGTGTCCACAGAAACAAGTTTGACAGATACTGCGCCTTTCCTGTAAACCAGTTACAGAACGCCGGTGAACTTTGATGCGTTGAACGGAACGCTGGTTGTGTTCGATAAGGGGCGCGTGATATACCGTGTGCAGCAGCAAAGCTCAGGCTTTTGCAATTCTCTAATTCAGATTCTGCAGTGCTTTCGGAACTTCCAGTGCTGTAGCATACATGCAATGTGTTGTCTCGAAGTATAGCTGCCTGATTACCACATAAAAATAAATTGATTTGATTTGTGAGGTTTAACATCTCAAAGCAACCCAGGCTATGAGAGACGCCGTAGTGGAGGACTCGGGAAATTTCGACCACCTGGGGTTCTTAAACGTGCACTGACATCGCACAGCACGCGGGCGCCTTGCTTTTCGCCTATATTGAAAAGCGGCCACTGAGGCCGGGATTTGATCCCGTGTCCTCGGGAACAGTAGTCGAGCGCCACCCCGGCGGGGTACATAAAAATGTCTAATAACTGTGACATAGCAAACACAATCCTGTCAAAACACCCAGCTGTTGCACGATATTCCGTGATTAACTGAGTTAAACCACCTGTATTTTTTCCTGTATCTACACGCTGCCGTTATGTGCTTTCGGAAGGAAGCGATAACAGTTGTTCTAACCACCGGGCTCTGCTTTCAACTTTCAAGTTCCGTGCATTTTCTTTCTCTCGCATATGCCTCTCAGTAACCTCATAAATTCCGTGATTTGTGCTTTTCGTTCCCTTAATGCTTGCGCAAGACTGCAAGGCGCGCAAGAGTACTGGCTGTACATTGAGGCTTCTAAATTTGCTAACGCATACATTGCTTCGCAAAAGACAAAACGTTGGTATACCATTAAAACCCTTCTTTAACGAATGCCAGTAAAAAAACTCCCAGAGGTTTCAAGTGGTTGCACCTGTTACTCGTTGGAAAGCCCGGTCCACTCGGTGCATGTATGCTGGTGAAGTTATGGATGACCAGGGTCAAACTTGGCTGCGACCATCAAAGTGGGCGCGGTCCGTTATACATGTATTGATATCAATTTGGTTCAATTTCGATGATGTGACACGGAAAAAATTATGGGTGGCCCGGGCCAATTTCGGTCGGGACCATTAAACTGAGCACTGTACATTGTGGTATGAGGCTAACAAATACACGGCCGCTTCAGTTGCCCTGCCTTCTTCGCGCATACAAGCCGACCGCTTAAGAGAGACCTAGCATGTCCTCTCTTTTACGAGCGATGCGCGAGCTAACAAACCCCGAGTCCTACAGTGCTGTAAACGCATTCCTCTGACCATCTGCGCAACGACGACACTAGAAGCAGCACCAGGAGCATGATGAGCACTGCTGGCTCATCATGTGAAACCAGAACACTTGGATGATTCTGGAGGGAGAGAGACGAGAGCACCAGAGCTCTGGCTCGAGCAGAACAACAGGTTGTAGTAGTCAGTACTCATTGATAATTTTTCAACAGTGCTACAATATCAGGAGAAAGGACGAGGCGTGGGATGAGGGGACACAGACGGTCCTGCAGCACTCTGGAATTCGTGTAGACGCAATGAGTCACACATACACACCAAACGCAGGCCCAGTTCTTTAATCACATTGAGTTAAATATAGACGCACAAAAGTCTCTTCATATTGCTTCCTCACCTTTGTCATACCGACCCCAATAGGCCTCAACAGACGCTTGTCACGAGCTAGATATATCCATCCTTCTGCCGTAACACCGATATAAAATCGTCAAGAGACTCAGAAATGCACGATTGCGGGGCAGGCTGCAACGCACGCCAGGTGTTCTGAGTGTTTTACTTACTATCTGCAGTCCGGCTTTGTTTCAGTGTGTATATCTAGCCGACTGCAGTACCAAATGACGGCTAGCCATCAGTGTGCGCGAAGAAGCGAAGGTGTGACCAGCTGGAGTGGAAGACATCAAGTAGTGTATTACTGTCTTCCCATGGCGGAAAGGGACATGTGTTACAAAAAGTATTGTCTTGCTTTCCAGTGCCCCCAGTCTGCACTGTAATAACTCGGTTTTCATTAAGAGCTAGCATGAGCTTTTGGGTATCGCAAAAAGTCTGCGCCGTCGAAATATACCATGCTGTAGTCTTAGGAGTTGTCAGTACTAACTGCCCCAGCCTTACAAACACCTTGAATTGAATAAATGCTGTTAGATTAATCTGGTAGATTAGACTTACGTAACCAGTGCGTATGGACTTCACTTTTGTGGCACGAGATAGAGATGGAGAGAAGGCTTCCTGCACTAAAAATTGGGCATGCGTGCCTGCTCAAGCAGCCGAAATGTTACGTGCCACTTAGACCGTATACGTATCGTCGACCTAACTGGTATATCGAGTTCAGGGTGCCATCTTGCTGCCTTTACAGTCGGATGTTATCTGTGAATGCTTTTGCCGATAAATCTGGATCGCGTGTGTAGTTATATCCGGGTATAACCGGGTATATCTGGTTATATTCGGCCCACAAGCCACTACTGCGGCGCGATGAAACCTTCAAATAATACCAGGAGCATATACATGGCTTAAATAATTGCAGCTTCTTTTCAGCTTGCAGCTTCTTTTTAGCTTGCAGCTTGTGTGTCTTTGAGAAACACATATGGTAGATACTTGGGCGGAGAGCACATGCATGAACTTCGCGCACACTCAAGGGTCAGTCCTACTGGAAATAAAAAGAAATGAGGAAAGAAAAGAGAAAAGACTGGAGGCCGCCCGCGGAGCAGCGCTTATATCGATGCTCCGGTCACAGAGCGCACGCAAAGCAACTTTCACATAAAGAGCGAAGCTTTAGAAAGCGGCTGCATGAATTTAAGAGGCTTCCGATTCGACGTTGCCCATCCATTGCCCTGCGTGAACAGAACGTCATAACACTCCAGTATCGCGTCAAAGACCCTGCGAGAGGAAAGCAGAAACGTAAGTTTTGAAAAAAAAAAAAAAAAAAGAGGATGAATAAACGTTAAGCTCTACGTGCTGTCGGCCAGTGCCACGCTTGGGTTTTTGCCTCACATTAGCTTCGCATGGAGCTGCGTCCGAATGGCGGTAATCTTTACCCAAAAGCCTTTCAAGCGGTAGGGTGCGTCGGCCGCTATGCGTGCTACAGTCGAAAGATGTTTGTTACCTTCGTGCCGAGCCTTCAGGAACCGCGCGAAGCTCCTAATCTCTGGCACGTGTGCAAAGAGCGCTTCGGAAGAACGTTCCTCCCACACATCCGCTCATCCGCTCTTTCGAGCGCCTGAATTGAGAGTCTATTCGCGACCAGCGTTAAGCACGCGTCTTCACGCGGTGAAAATTCTCTTCAGAAGAAGAAAAGCTGTTGTCCCTCAGCTTGCGATAATACGTTGTTCTTGGTTAGACGTCAGTTGTGATGTTACTTAAGTATCGCCACATCTGCGGGGGGGGGGGGGGGGGGGGGGGGGTAGTGGTTATTTTACTTATATACAAAAGAAAGAAAAAGATGTTTGTCAGCCCCGGTATCTGCTATCCGCTATCTGAAGCACCTGAACTGGGGCGGTGGAAATAAAGGGATAGCAAGGAAGGGGTAGAGGAAATCAAAGAGGTGAGCGATAGGGAGAAAGGAATGGCTAGGTAAAAATAAAATAAATATATACACTATAAAACAATATACAGTAGTTTGCTTTGTTGCTTTTACGAATACCGGTGTACCTGCTAGACACACATGTCTCGGATACTGTCCGTATGAAAGAGAACTGAAAAAGGGTTGAGGCGGAGCCTCAGCTCGCAAGTCAAGCCAACGTCTGGGCTGTAAATAATGTAGTAGAACTGTGTGGAACCGTGCTGTGAATAATGTATAACTCGCGCTGTATGCGACTGTCCTCCGGACTGCTTATTACGTAGAGGGAATATATTTAAGGGATTCTTGTTTTCTCTTCGCAATATTCCCATTGGTTTCAATGTTCAAAATTTATGAATTAGAAATTCCTACCTATATTTTTGTTCCTTGAATATTTAAAGCCTGAACAGAGAATAAATAGCTTAATTTCACCAAAGTTTGGAAATTCTTTTTGAAATGCTGGGAAACTGCTTTCGGGAGGTTTCCGTCTGTGTCTGCCTGATGACCATTTAAAATCTCATGTTCATTGATTGCCCTTTCTCTCCGAAGTATTGATTACGATAGAGTAAGCATTCTAGGACGCTGATAACTTTTAATGATGTTCAAACGAAGCCGTATTTTATGTGAAAAGTAAAATCGCTTGCAGTGCTTTTGATTGTGGTGTTCCTTTGCAACTCACCGCGCGTTTTAGATGTATGCAAGCAAGAATTGGTTGTGTTCAAAACTTTTGGCCTGGTTTAGAATGCACTAGAATATTTATGAGTCTAGTTAACGCTTGCATGTTGCCCTTGTTGCCTCCTGGAATATTATCTTCAGGCGTTCGTTATATGTTAGTATGGAGTGGTGAATCCGCAGAAAATAGCTTATTTGGGCACTTCTTAAAAATATCTTTGCGATTTAGATTCGTTGCTTTTGCGAGGGCCATAATCACGAAGTTAAAGGGATAGTTTTTTTTTTAATTAATATTGCTTTTGATGGCTATAGGTACCGCCAGTTGTAGTTTTGCTTTGAACGTGTTTCCTCAATTCGGTTCCTGCCTTTAGCGATCTCGAAGCAAGTGAGTGTTGCGTTGTTGATTTTATTTTTGTAATTGAATGTCGCCAGGAGGTAGAAAAATAAACCTTCCTTGGCTTGCATAATGTCGTCTAATAGAGGTCTAAGTAGTAATGTGGAAGTTGTTCGCATCGACAAAAAGATCCCTGTTTATTGGGAATGCAAACTTGCGTTGGATCTCTCAGAAAAAAAAAAAAAAAAAAAGAAAACTCATTGGAATCTTTCAGAGTCTAAAAGTTTCTAGCACTTTCTCGACTGCCTCATAAGCCATTGGTCACATATGATCGATTGTTTTCGACTCAATGCTGTGCTTAAATTTCCGCTCGTTTGAACACGTTTGAACAATTGAGCAGGCACTTTCACATTCGCAGTTTCGTTGGCACATAACTCACTTTTATTTTGGTGTGCGATCAATTAACAGACAGACTTATTTGAAACGTGAAGGTCGCAAATGTAAACAAATGAAAGATAGCATCGCTTTCGCTTGAGGACACCCAAGAATTCAGCCTCAGCCTCATGATTTCATTAATTTTTCTGGAGATGAAAATGACTTCGCGAGCTCGACTTCTTTTTCGATAATGATTCAGGCGGCCATTTAATTTGAATTTTAATTATTGGCCCAAAGAAAGTCTACTTTCAATTTTAGCTTGCTCTTGATTGCTAAAGCTTCCTCACTCCGTGTTCTCAATGTTTTTTTCTTTCTTTACTATGGTAGGACTTCAATAGCTAAAGCTCGGTTACGTGTAGTGATTTCTCCAGAACATCAAAAGAGTGTTAAACTCCTTCAGAAACATCGAGCCGGTTTTGACCATATACCCGAGCTCTCGGTTCGACAAAGAGAGCTCTCGGAGCATAATTTTATTGCCAAGCCACGTTACGCTGTTTCATCCTCCACAAAGCTTACCAACCATAAGCCACAAAAGGTTGAAAACACAAAAACAGTGCGCTGTTGTATAAGCAGCAGACGACCCAACAGAAAGGGACGTTTTTTGAAATTTTGCAATGTTGCTGTGAGGATTACATAGTCCAAAATGGGCATCAGAACATGACTTATTTGTTCGTCAATAATCTGAATTCACTACGTTTTAGGTACTACAGGTAAAGGATGAGTACGCAATGCTCGCAACAACCGTCGCGGGAAGTCGATGATTACATTTCACTGGTTCCGAACAACAACAACAACAACAACAACAACAACAACAACAACAACAACAACAACAACAACAACAACAACAACAACAACAACAACAACAACAACAACAACAACAACAACAACAACAACAACAACAACAACAACAACAACAACAACAACAACAACAACAACAACAACAACAACAACAACAACAACAACAACAACAACAACAACAACAACAACAACAACAACAACAACAACAACAACAACAACAACAACAACCAAAAAATAATAAACTTGCGGATAGGCGGACTAAACTTTCCCAACTAAGAAAATAGGCAGTGTAGCACGTTTTGTATATTGCGATGTGTCCTTGTGGTACACTATAAAAGCCACAGGTGGCTGAAAAAATGCAGTATACTACACTACTTCGTTCTTCATTACAGCTCCTTCAGTTTTAATGTAAAGATTACTAACTATTCAATAATCTTACGCGGATGTTGCAAAAAACGGCCGTTTAGTTTGATGGAAACAGTTCTAATATTCTCTCTTTAAGCCAGCCATTAAGAACTATGAATAATTCTCTTCCCTGGAGAGAGAGAGAGAGAGAGAGAGAGATCTTTATATAATGCAAAAATAATCTAGAACTTCCCTGGAGTTCGGAGAGCCGCAAGATTGTAGACTTGTTTCATAAAAGTTTGAGTCTGATGCAAAGTTTTTACGTAGGAGTTGTGGCTTTATAGTTCGACAAAGAATGAACACGCAGAAACGTACCGTGTCTAGTTGCCCTCGACACACTTCTGCTCATTCTGATGCCGTTTAAAGACAAACGAACTAAAAGTTCACAATATTACGTATGATAATGAACTTCGTTGGTTTAGGAGAAACAAGATCCCCCTTTTATAATTTTTTGTCCTATGTTTTCCTTGCTCCCACAGCGCCTACCATTTGTTGCAAGGAGCGTGGAGGCACGTAGACGCGTGATTAAATAAAGTCTTCTTTTTTTTTTTTTTTTCCGCCTTCGGTTCAGTTGTAATGCAGTCGTTACAGCTCAGATAACCAGATCAGGTTCAGTGCAGTAACTAAAGGTCAAACGCGAATATTCAGGCGCTGCGCTTACAAGAGGACCTGCTTGGCGAGTGACGTTGTAGCGTGGTTTTGAAAATAAAAAAATTAAGTTTTGGTAACTGCCCAGACCTCAGCGGCAAAATGGGACACTTTTACGCGATTTAAAACTCCCTAAAAGGCATGTTTGAGCCCTAAAACAGGCTTAAGTAGGAACTATTCGCGTCTCTTGGCTCTGTAAGCGCACACTGCGCTAGGCACTAATGGTGAAAGGTCAAGTTTTCTAAAACGGCATCCAGTGCTTTCAAGCAAATGTAAGAGCAATAAGCCATTTTGAAATCAGGGAGCAGCTGTCAAAGTTAAGGCACGTGTTACGGCCGGCCGTTATCATGCTTCCAACATAAAACTTGCCCGAATGATTAGACAAGTTACATGTTAAGGTTCTGTTTTTAGCAAACGTTCTCACCATGTGAGGACAAACAATGTTTTCAGGTAAAAATCACTGCTGCGCTTGTCTGTTCGCCTGCATTTTGAATGAACTTTGTTCAACTTTCACGAAAGGTGATAGCCCTTAATTATTGTGCCTACGGCTTCGTCGAAGCAGTTAAGAGATGCAGAACCGGTTGCTCGCGCGTGCGCCTTCCTGTCGATTTTGTGCTACAGAGTGGCGTTATGCACCAAGCCTTGACCATATCACCGATTGTTGTTTCTTATCATCGCTTTTCCTTTATATATTTAGCGTATAGCTGACAGAAAAGAACTCTAATTTTACTTGTAAAAACTATTCCTACGTTTGGAAGAGCGCACGTCTGCGACTCGGGGTTCACCCAAAATTATTGAGAAGGAATAAAGGCGCTGGTTGTCTTTGTAATGTATTAACCTTTCTGTGGGGGTGCATTAGGATGTTTTGATACCTGCCTTAGACCGCGCGCCCTGAATGGTTTAACAGCAAGGCTAGCTTACATCGTTGCTCCGACAGGTCTCTCTGGCTTTCGCCATATATAGCACGCGCTGCGCAGAACATTTGCTGAAAATTTCCGAGATACGACCTGCGTGTCATTGTGTGCGATAACGTCTTTAAGCTCATTCGCTTTAACATTCAAACCGCAACCAATCCTGAGCACTAGAGTAAAATTATTAAGCAAGGAAGTTTTTTGTGCAGAAATTGAGTAACCCTCAGTGCTGTTCTTGCTTTGATTTTGTTATAGCAGATAAAAGTGCATTAAGGAAGCTCAATGGTTCATTCAGAAAAGACATTCAATTTGAGCGCGTTTAGGGGTTACCTGGATACTAGGCCTAGTAACGCAGGCGACGCTCCGTACAAGAAGTCGCCAGAAGAGGAGAACAAGCTGTCGCGACCGGCTTCACGAAGAGCGATGCTAATATATCGCTGGAATTCCGACCCGTCAAGAATGGATAATACGCAAAGAACAAAAACGAACAAGGAAACTAAGGGCCAAGAACGCGGTTAAAATGAAAGAGTTTGTCAGGACACGTAGTTACCACGAGCTGAAGCGCGAACGGGAAATTAAGCCGCGGAGCTTAATGACTCTCCTTATAGTAGAAAGTTCGGTGGCATTCGGGTCCCGCGGATTAATGAGTCTTTGTGCCGGGAAAGAACAAGCTGCGAAGGAAGCGTGCGCGAGTGTCTCCTGGAAGGCGGGACGAAGAAAGAATTAATTAAATGCAGAAAGATAGGGGGAGAGTATGAAATGAGACAAATGCAAAAAGAAAGGGATACAGTGATAAGCGTCTTTTAGGGCGTGCCAGGCGGCCATTGTCTTCTGGCGAACCGTGTCGAAGACGCCATGGGAGCTGGCGACAATGTATGGCACGTTACTCGCAATTCTAGGCACCCACGGGCTCTCAAAGAAGAAAGTAGCGACTCCAATGAAGGCGTCGTGAGAGTTCGGAAATGACCTTCGTGGGATGCTGGCAATCGCTTCCGTGACTCGTATCAAGGGAACGTAAGGCGCGGTTTCCCTAGGAAGCCGTGCGTAATGTTTTTCCTTTTCTTTCTTTCTGGTGGAGGTGAAGCCCTTTTAAAAAAATATGACTGTCATTGTATTCGCTGAGGAGGAGAAGAAGCTTTGACATTTTGATGGCAATCAATAGTCCAATACGCTCCAGGCATCTCATATCCATTTTAATGTCACTTCTTTTGTCTCGGCTTGATGTCTGTACTTGATGACTGTAGCTTTAGCCCAAATGATGGCGCGTTCTCGCTGTATTTTTCAGCGGAAATTAGGCTTACAACTCAATTTTTACTCGTTATTTGGCATTCTTTTTTTGCACAGACCCTTAGGTAAGAATAAAAAATATGCTCTGAGTAAGGATCGATTTGTTCCTTAATCTTTTTGTATTGTACCACAAAGCAGTTGATGAGTAGTGTAGTAAAAGTGCGAATAAATTGCTGTATATGCATTTCTAACGCGAAAGGGGAACAATGGTTCGGGTAGCATAATCTGCACGAAAAGCCTGTAATTTCCGTTTAGTGTTCACAGCGCCTAACACTAACAAATTTATTTCTATGTAAGACTATATAAAATCGATGACAACGATTCACCCTGCGTCTACAAGTATGCATATAGTCTGCCTCAAGAAGTAACTTGGTGTGGTGAGTGTCCTAATGTAAGCGATTATCCTTGAGATCTACGCATGTTGTGCCGTCCCATATAAATGCCTCGCTACGATGGTGCTTTTCTTGTGGCATGTCCATGTAAAGCACAATGATTGACATTTATGGGATACTTCATTTGCTCACACCTATAGGTTCTGAGAATAGCTTTTCAAGAATGCTGTTTTGAGAAAAATGCAGTTAAGGCTGCTGAAAGCTCTTACATTTCCACTTTTCGTGACCAAAAAATTAAAAAAAAAACATTTCTCAAGTAGCTAATATTGAAATGCGCTAGGTACTTTGAAAACTAAAGGCATGCTGCGTGAGAAGCTTGCAAAATTTTTACATTTAACTTTTTTTTCGTATCAAAATGCAAACAAAACCTCTGATTGCAATCACCTATAGAAGAAGAAGAAGAAGAGCAGACATCAGCTTCAGGCCGAGTCTAACTGCTTTTAATCCTGAACCTTGGGTTCCAATATGACGCTGAGTTCGCTTCGTGCGCCTGTAGTTGCAGATCTCTTCCTCCCCAACTTGCTGCATGCGAGAAATTTCAACGACTTCCGCAACTTGAGGTGATGCTTTGATCAGCTGTTAAATCGGCCCAATCTGTTGTGTGCTGAAGCGAAAAGGTCAGCACGCGCAGCTGTGAAACACTCTGAATAGTCTTCAGCATCGTCTTTTCTTGCACGGTGGCCTTATTTCATTATTAATGCGCTTGTGAAACACATGTGAATGCTGCACAACCATTTGTAAATATACGCAACTCCTTTATTGAGATTAGTCAGCAGCATCAGAGACGAGCTGTTCAGTTTTCGCCTCGGCCTCTTTCGGAAGGTATGCAGCGGCCTCCACGGTTTCGATTAGTTCTGAAGGGCCCTACGTATGAATTTTAGTTTATGAAGGTGCACCATAGAATTCTTCGAGGCCGTCTGAGTATGCCAGCTGATCACTGCCTCTTTCAGCATTTTCCCTTCCGGCCTTCTATGGTTCTTGTCTGAGATTGCGTTCGCTGCGTCGCATAAGCAGGCCCTCCTCATAAGTCTTGCTGTGCACCTGACTGAAATATTTGATCCCTTTGGATGATCGGACTACAAGTGCGTCGTCATGAAGTGGCTTATTGAGTCGCTCTCGTTTGCAGTCTTGTTGAGTTGGCGGTGCGAAAACACTCTTGCCTGTAAACTCCACAGAAACCCGTGTTTACTTTTGAACGTGTGTAATTAACTTGCTCGATTCTTTCCTTACTCTGGAAGAACCCCTTCTGTATCAGTCCCGGATAAAAATGCGTATTTTCCAAAAGCGTATCGAGTAGTACGACAACCGCTCCTCGGTGAGCACTCACTCTCTTCCCTCTGATCAATGACTCTCCGCGATGTCTTGGTGTAGCGGGCTTCATATGACGATACATTGGGAGTTGAATCAAATAGCGTAAAGTTAGGCATCGGTCTGAACGCGTAGAAACTTTCGAATTGCGTCTCTTTAATGATCACATTGATGATCAGTTGATGAACAGATTCTGACATAGTGCTAGCGCAAAAGGAAGACGCACACAGAAGATGGCGGAAGGCTAGCAACAGCTGCAAACCTTGCGTGTGTCCTGTCCCCCTACCTTTTGGGCGCGTGTTTCTTTTGCACTAGCACTATGTCAGAACAGGCTTTGTATAACGTTTGTGGCTGTAGTCATGGCAGGCCTGACGGCGGACGTGTTCTGAAACGACTGAAAATCTTATTTTACGCCGGTGCATGGATGCACTCTACGCCGTGCGGCGATGTACCAACTTTCCTGGTAGGCGTATCCTTCGACCTTTTCGAAAAATGACTGCTTAATGGTTGCGTTGGTTTCCCATCGTTAGCTGCATTTTTCTGTCATGGTAAACAGGGCTGCGGTGGGAAACAAGTAGTTGTTCACATATGTCGCCATCGGCGAATCTTTGCAGTGGCTTTGGGCTAAGGCAAGTTCTCGCTTCCTGAAACACTCGAAATTTGTCTTCGGTGAAGCTGCTTGTGTTGAGAAGATGCAATTGCTGCAAGGAGCTCAACAGCCGCGGTCGTTAAACGGCTGTCCGCAGCAGGAGTGGGCCCCTGAAGGGCCTCGATGTTGGGCTAGAGGAGCGTCAGTGTTCCTGTGGCAGTGTTCTCAAACTTGCGAACAGGTACGGCATCGTCCGTAACAGCGTCGGCACGAAGACCTCCTGTGTTTGATATGCGAAGTTTACTTATCTCTTTGCAGATCTAGGTGAGAAAAGCGTGCTGAGCGACGCGCTTTCGTTGTACGCCATGCGCAGCGCCTATAGGGGCTCCACTGAAAGCCGCGTAGCGGCAAGCGTGGCCGTAGTACGCACGTGCGATCTGCCTTTGTGCGCGTCTCGCGGGAACTTCCGCGGCGGCAGTGTGCGCAAGGGGATAGCCCTTTATAATAGTGGACATGTGTTCGATATCACGGCCGTCTGAAACTGAATGTGTTATCTCGACACCAGAGACTCGGTGGGAAGATACATCCAAAATAAACTACAAACGTTCCACCTGCATTATATAGTACTGTGCTGCTATAATTTTGCACCTAGTCATGTTTGTGAAATATGCCAAATACCATCGTAAAAGAAAAAAAAAAACTGGCACCCATCGCTGCCAGCCAATTCCCATAGCCACCGCACCCAGCGCGGTGCGGTGAAATACAAGCAATTTTCTGCTATTAGCAGCTGCCGCCGGTGTGACGCAGCTCATCCGATTACGTTCTCTAGCTCCGCTGCTAAGGCGTCGCCGAAGTTACACCTTCCGTTTACTGTAAGGCAATAGGAATAGCGACGACTAGGACCTAGCACACGGCCAGAGCGCCGTCGTCGGCCGATTTCGCGGGCAGCGTCGTTGCGGTAAGCTCGCGGTATCCGATGTGGCAAGCGTTACGAATTTGCCATATGCTTTCTTGACGTGGGCCAAGCTCGGGCATTTTTCGACGGGCCTTAATTCGCCGACCGAACGATCTGACGAAAACATACGGGAGTCAACGGGGCTGTATATGCTGCGTCGTATGGCAATATTCGAAGGTTCTATAAAAGCGCCGTCGGACAGTACACTAGATACTGCCTATTTTACGTGTTGCTCTTGACACTTGCTTTAGTGCGCAAAGTGTACGCGTTGTTGAAACTCGTACACGCTTCGCAGTCGAGCGCAGACGTGCACACCTTCCACGCCCTTTCGTAAACAAACGCCGCTAACACTGCCGCTACCTTCATAATTGATAGTCCTAACCAACAGGCTGATTATAACGCATGCAAGACATGAATGTCAATTTAACGGCTGCTTTAGTTTACAGCGCAGTCAGCTTCGCAACATATGAAAGGCGCACCAACAGTTGCATGTCAATCGCAGTTACCATACTTTGAAAATGGCATTAGCTTTGGTCGTGTAGCAGCGAGTCGAAAAAATGACATTAACCGGGACAAATGTCATTCGCGCGATTGCTTGCTTTCTGTGTCGAAAAACCGCGATTCATGGCCACCGTCGTTCTCGTGAAGCGTCACTGGAAACTTATACAAACGTGTTCCTGGCAAGGTTTTATGTCTGTTCGAAAAACCAACTACGCAGAAATTCTTCCCGGACATCACTAAAGGTTGACAGCGGCGTTATATCTGTTAAACCACGACCAAAGACGAAAACACGACGCGCGCGCATAGAGGCTGACATGAACAGCGCCCGACCGAGCCCGCCTACGTTTTGCTGCTTTGGCGACAGGTGGCGTTGTCGGCGTTTTGCGCATCGCGTCTCTTCCTCTCCGGTGAGGTTCGCTGGCGGAGCTCTTGATAGCTGTCTGGAGGGCCGATGGCGTTTTTCTTGCTAACTTCCAGCGAGGATTGATGGCAGAGCTCACGATAACCTTTCGGGGTTTGGCACCACAAATGTAGCAGAAGGAAGGCACGCCAGCCGCTCCCCGCACTGCCTATTTGAGGTGAACACAAAAAAATGGCCGAGAGCATTCTTAATTTTGCGAATACCGATGTCTTATATATTTTCTGAGTTATTTAGGGGTGCTCTCGCAGACGGTTGCAAAATATAAAATTTATTTTTTTGCTAGACATTCTCACAACAACATAATATACGCGTTATGCCAGCCTCTCAAAGGACAGTAAAAATTGCTCAGCGTGTACCTCATTCTGAAAAAAAAAAAAAAGAAAAAACTAGACGAAATGATTGGATTTTCTTCCAACAGTCCCAAAAATGTTCGGAATTTCATTCCACTTTTGGCTTCATTGTTGTATATTGTAGCTCGGTGAGGAACTTGTATCAATGCGCTAATATTAGATATGTTGGATATGTAGAGAGATGAGGACAGACGACGCAAAGGGAAAAGCCTCGATATTGAACTAAATAAAAAAAAAATGTCTGAATCTTCACTGAGACCGGGTTTCGATCCTGCGGTGGTGTGGACAGATCTGATTTGCTGGCATGAAGTATTTACGCGGAATCCGATCATCGAGTGTGTTTAACTGTCATTCTCCGTGCCAATGAATCCAAACACACCACGATCGCATGGACTTCTTAAGTAGGGTTAAGTGAGCCCCAAATTGTATTTTGCGCTACCGTTACGGTACCCAATTACTGATTTTGGCAATGTTTGCCAGAAGTCTAGACGTGAAACCCTTGCCTCGAGCAGACAGCGAAATGAACCAAGCCACACTACATACTACAACATTTGTTCAACACAGCTAAATTGGATGGCTGCAAAATTTGCCGATCACGCTGTTTTTAACGCGGAATAATTCTACCTGAATGCATCTTACTTGACCATAGACATTTCACCGAAGGATGGTGCACTGAACCTTACTCCGTCTGTAAGCTTAAATGTTGGACCCCTGCAACTATGTGTGTGGTCTTCTCCCTAGTGCACCATTGTAAGGAACAAAGCACGCTTTAAAGGCGTGTCTGTTTAAAAGTATGCCTGGAGTTGCGGCGTGAGCGTACCTTTCAACGCGACTGCGTTAGAACCCCCCTCTCACCTGAAATAAATATCTTTCAGCGGCAACGGCGTCGGCCGTTTGAAGCCTCACAGTCTTGAAAAATTGTGAGTATGCCTCTGCCAGGTGACATGGGAGGTGTCACCCTGTGCTGGTATTAGGCCCGCGTGAAATGTTCCGAGCGTATATGCGTTCTCAAGTGCCGAGGTCCCCTCTGGACCTCAATTCGCAGGATTTAATTTCTCGTGAAGCTTTTTTTTTTCCCTTGTAGCAAAAGTTATACTGCGGTAGATTTTCTAACCGTCGGCGTGGCACAGTGTTACCGTGTTACCATGGCATCATGGAAGACGAAGAAGAAAACGAAGGAGAAAATGAAGAAGAAAAAGATGAAGAAAAAGAAGAAACGAAGAAGAAGAAAAGAAGAAAAAGAAGAAGAGAAAAAGATGAAGAAGGAAACGAAGAAGGATGAAAAGAAGAAGAAGAAGAAGGAGGGGAAGCACGTGTTACCGTGGCACCGTAGCATAGTGACGAAAAAGAATAAGAAAAAAAGAAGGAAAAGAAAAACAAGAAAAAGAAAAAAGAAGAAAAGTGAAAAGAAAAAAAAGAAATAAAGAAGGAGAAAACGAAAAGAAAGAAAAATAAAAAAAAACACAAAGAAAAGAAGAAGAAAAAAGAAGATAAATATCAAGAAGAAGAAGTAAAAGAAGAAGACAAACAATTCGGTAGTTGGTAGAGGTGAACGACAACAGCGAGTTGCTAGGACAGAAGGTTCGTTGAACGTTGTGACGGCGGTGTGCCCCGGATTTCGAAATAGAGACGATGTCATCCCACTAGAAGTCTTCTACACTCGAATGAGAATGGTCAGCGACGAGAGGGAAGGGGTGCTCATACGTGAAGTGATTCCTCTATGGCATAAAAAAACTACTGCGCGCCAAAGCCACGTCTTTACTTTGAAGCTGAACCTAAGCGCAGCAATGCAGAATGCGTTCGCTTATCTCCAGGTTTAACCACAAGCTAAACCACAGCCAATGTTTTTATCGGTAAATCGGTGGTAAATGAGCATGTTGTTTTTCGTAGAATAACTACACAACACTAGCTACCACCCATCGCTGAAAAGGAATCCATTAAAGTGTGAGCCAAAACTACAAGACAGTGATTTTAAGATCTGTGCTGTTTACAAGCAAGCTGTCGGTTGTGCCTGCGTCGTACCAGGCTGTTTCTGAGTAGCGCCGTCGTCGCTCTGCCCCGTGCCAATAGAATCATATAGAATCGTACAGGGGGCGTTTTTTTTGGCGGGGTACAAGCCGTGTCCAATTAGGCAGTTGCATTGTCGCCGTCGTCTTCCCGAAAGCCCCTGCACAGCTTGGACGTCATCAAGCACAGTGTTGGCTGCAAAAATTTCCTTTCTGGCAGCGCGAGTCGTGGGTCCCGGGGCGCTATCTTTAAAGTTACTTTGCGGGGAAACTTAAGCGTCCTTAACTTTACTTTTTGAAACACGTAGTGTTGACGTTGGCAAAAACGTGTGATGCAAATTTCGCTGATATCTGTGGGGGAATAAAAATTTTCCCGGAGTTGTCCTTTAATCTACGCGAAAGCAAAAAAAAAAAAAAAACTTATGAGTGCAATGTTCCCTTTACGTAGTGTACAAAGTAAAAAAAAAAAAATGTTTTGTATGCGAATGATAACGTGTATTCAGCATTATACGTGCATTTTTGAGAAGATAGTTTCTTGAAGTCACTACGTGTGAGCTGTTTTCGCCTTTTTTTCTCTGCTGATCAAGCGTTCAAAATAAAGACATAAGATCAGGACTAATGTCCGGGGTAGCTGGTTCGCAACTAATTGACAAAAAAAAAAAAAAAAAAAAAAGGCAGCGCAAGAGAAACGACTGTCAGCTTCCAGAACACGACCGGGACGAGCCAAGACAGGTTTAAATTCATACTCGAGATCTATTACTAGTCTATAGTTATGTAGCATAGTAAAAATCAAACAAAACGAATCGTCAATCCACATCAGATCATATTGTTACGAAGAAGAAGATAGGCAGTGGCGCGAGAGGAGCCCTCGCGCTAGGCCAGCCATTAAATCATCCTTCATCCTATCGCCATGTTGTGCTGTCCTCTTCCCTTGTCACCACGTAACATGTTGTGCTGTCCTCTTCGCTTGTCACTACGTAACATTTTGGTGGAGGTGCGGCATACGTCATCCCCATACTCGCCTTGGAGCATCGACGCCATCTGTAAGCTGGGAACATCGACCGGGGGCCCATGGACATCACCGAGCAGCTTCGCCCCAGCCCTTCCAGCCTAGACCCGACTAATTACCACCGCCCAGGCCCCAGCCCGGACCTGAAGACAAGAACAGACAGACCAATCAGAATCGAGACGAAGGACCCGAAAGACCTGAATGATCCGAAGGAACCGATGGACACGAACACGCAACCCCCGTTCAAGCCGCCTGATGTGACCTCAAGCCATCAGTCCATTGGAGTCTGGTGACAGATGGTGACAGAGGACAGCCCAACATAGCGATAGGGTGAAGGATGATTTAATGGTTGGCCTAGAGCGAGGGCTCCTCTCGCGCCACTACCTATCTTCTTGGTAACAATATGTTTCCCCTGTGCTTTGATATCTGTTGATCACTATAGATCGAGCAGTCGAAGAATGCCTGCATCATAAACCTCATCTTCAAGGTATATCGTTATGTGGACGATTACCTTATCGTGTTAAGCTGTGGAGTAGCCTCTAACATGCAGGAAAAATAAATGGTATCATTGTAAAGCCTCATCAAATTGGTTGAACTGCACCGAGAAATACCGAAATACGCTAAGATTCAGTTTTTTATTTTATGCTTTTGTTGCACGACGCAATTGTGTGTTCAGCGTACAACGTGAGGTACACGAATGGTCTCCTACGTTCTGAAGTTGCAAATTCTAAGCTAGTGAAGCGGCAAATCGCGACTAATGCATTTGAGGCCTCCCTGACAAAGAGTTGTGAACGTACGGCTGATTCTAGTGTGAACAACCACGTTCAACGCCTGTACTCAACTGGCTATTCGCTTTCCTTGGTTTCCGGCCTGTGCGAGGCCTTACTTCAGAAAACGAAGGACGGTACAAGAAGAAAGAATCCGGCGGAAAGGAAACGTTTGGGAGTTGTTCCATAAACCAGCAAGCTGTCGCATAACACAAAAAAAAAAAACAAAAAAAAACAGCAGCAACATATGACGCGAACCTCATCTCGGCCCCACGCTAAAGTTTGCTCGATGTTGAGCGGGAATAAACAACTAGCGTGCACTTAAAACATGCCAGCTAGTATACAAAGTCCCTAAGTGAGTGGTGTAGCAGGTCTCTCCCACATGTGCAACACTATATGATTGGTCATACGGGGCGCTCTTTCAATGAGTAAGGCTGTGAGCACTCCCTTAATGTGAAAGGCAAGACGAGGGGGCATATGTACGACCACTGCAGTCGGCCCCTGATTTGAGACACAAAATTCTTGGCGACTGCAAAGAACAATATCGAAAGAGAAATCACTGATGCCTCTTTCATTGAAAAGGCCGAGGACGCCAGCACCAGCTCCCCTCTAGTATTTCTGCGGAACAAAGAGCAGTCGTTCTCGAAAAGCGCCCGATATTTTCGCTACAGCCAATAATGGGCGCCTGGGTGAAGCTTTTGTCTTGATGGCTTTATGCTCCTCCGGTTCTTACTGTTTTTGTTTTTGCGTTTAATAAGGTACCAGTGCTGTTTATTTGTAGTTGTTTTAGGCTGTTAACTTGGAAGTTTATTTTTTGGCTGTTAATTTATTCGGTGCGCTTCTTGTTGGCTGTGGGCTAATCTTTTTTGTTATAATTGATTGACTCCACCTTTTGCTCTGAGGATATAGTTTATCCACATTACTTTAATGTCTACCACTAATTTTTATGTCATATTTTGAGCTTCCTGCCTATTCTTTTGTTCGTCACTTGAACTGCATTTTTCATATCCTCCTTCATACTTTTTTTAGTATTTTAATTCTTTTCCAAGATCGTTATGACACCTATTTTTAGCTTCACATGAGATGATGGTCTGTTTCGCTTAACTATCTTATCTACTTTGATTACTGTTTAGAGGCTTTCGCATTATCCTATAGCCAAGCACACCATTTGGTCCAGTGTTGTCTTGTCTACGAAAAAAAAAAATGAGTTGAACGCTGCTGAACCGAATGTGGAGCGAAAGCATTAGCTGTGGGTCACTGAGCGTTGCATCGAACACAATAAGCATGACATTTTTATTCCTCCTCCTCCTCCTGCTGAGATTGTGTCGAGCCAGAATCCAGAAGAATAGGATCGTTTGCAAACTTTCAGTTGCCGTTGTTGTTCTCCCTAATTTGATGGCACATACCCACACAGGGGGATAGGCCAATAATTGGCGTGCAGAGATATTATATTTTGAGATGTGTAATTACATCGCAAAAAGATAGAAATAATTGCTAGGGAATAGATAAGGAAATGTAAATATGATAAACCAAAATAAAAAGGCTAATAACTGGCGCACGCCGTAGGAGAATACTGAAATTTATATGTACAGATTAAAATTCAAAGCATATTAGCAAGGCAAACGTTTTATTTCTATTAAGAAGTTTTGAATCTGGCTGCTCAAATTAACACCCAGAGGTTACAACGGCTTCTCCAAATACCATTTTCTCATTATGATAAAACGGCGGCAAAATAGCAAGAAATGATCTATTGTTTCCGTTTCCAATATTCGAGCTTTTGTAGCATCTTCTTCTTCGTCTTTCACAGTGCCAGGGTAACACGGTGCCAAGCCAATGGCTAAAAAATCTAGCGCAGTATAACTTTCGCTAGAATACAAGATTGCGCTAAATTCTGCTTAAGAGCGGAAATTCGAAAGCCTTTCTCTTTTCTCTCAAACCAATGACGTTATGCTGTCATAATCATCACTGCTATCACCAGCTATCCTCACAATTATTAATTACATTGTAATCAACATAATCGCCACTGTCATCATCGTCACTACCCCTAAATACATAGTCATCGCCATCACCACTATCGTCATCATCAATAGCACCAACTGCATCGTGATCTTCATCACCATTATCAACGTCACTATCACTAACTCCATCGAAATTGTTGTCACGACTATCATTATTATTATCACCATTATCACTATCACGGCTGCTATTATCAACGAAGGTATCAGCACATAGTGTCAGTAACTAACATTATCACAATCATCTTTAAAATTTTGCTATTACTATTAATATCACTAGCTGTCATTCACTATATATATATATATATATATATATATATATATATATATATATATATATATATATATATATATATATATATATATATATATATATATATATATATGTGTGTGTGTGTGTGTGTGTGTGTGTGTGTGTGTGTGTGTGTGTGTGAGTGTGTGTGTGTATATGTGTATGTGTGCGCGTGCGTGTGCGTGTGTGTGTGTGTTCGTGTGCGTCATTATATTAATATCCTATATCACTATCTACCTACACTGACTATATTGTGATTGACGGAGGCCACCCATCAGAGCCAAGGGTATACCAAGGGAGGCTTCTGCAGTCAGCGCTCGTTCTGTCTTGTGTGCTGCTTCATCCTCCTTATTTCACGCCGTTTTTTCGACAACTAGAGACGAAAATGTATTTTTTCTGCATTTACTTTACACCACGGCGTGCTCCTTGAATGCAGTTATGTTCAAAATATGTTTTTCTTATCAACTTTTCTTCGCTAATGTCTAACTAAAGTGCGAGACCTATAGCATGGGACGAGAACAACGAAGAGAGAGACCCAGAGGTAAGATGACGAGCGCATCTCTGCTCGAGCAGCAGAGACAAACATTTAGATGTGCCCGGAGGAGCAAGGAGACCAATCTGGTCTCTCCAGGAGACTGTTGGCTCAAAAAGGGCACGCGCCCGTACCACGCTATTTCGAAGGCGTTTATTCGTTTAAAGCCCGGTGAGGGTTGCTAGCATTTACGGCTTCCTGCACTTTGCGCCGCAGTTGGCACGGGGAGGCCCGTACGACGTTGGCTGCGTCGCCGCCGTTGGCTGCCTCAATTTCCATTGGAAAGAGAAGATGCACACAAACTAAAGAGCAGCAGAAGTGGTAGCGCAGCCTTCTGCTGTCGCGACTTCCATTCACGCCAATTTCCATAATATGCTTCCTCCGAACTGCCTCCCGTCATTCCTTCCGGTGCCATCCTTCCCGCTCACCACCGCCTTCTCCGCCTACTGGAGACACTCCCGCACACAGCCGAAGTACCTTTGCCGCTGCATTCCAGCTCCACATACATTGACTGCGGTGGTTCTGCGCCGATCTAACGCGTGCAGAACTGCCCTGAATGCTTGCATACGAGGCCTGCTTCGCTTGCTCACCAAGGCACTCTGAAAACGCTGATCCGGAGCTTGGAGCTCAGAAGAAGTATGGTAGGCATATGCAAAGCATTTATAGGTTGTTATTTATTCTCTTTGTGGGCGCTTGCTAAAGTTCAGATAAGGAAGTTGACAGAGGTGAATGGGACGAATTTGTTGCTCGTTTTGATCGGGCCTGAATCTCTAAAGCAAAGCCAGGAGTCGGCCGAGGTGAAGAGCTTGAAAACATGGCACAGAATCTGCCTCAAGCTGTTTCTAACTTTTCTTTGGTAGACTATGGCGAATAAGAGACTAAAATGGACGGGCGACAAAAGTGGAGTCAACTCACTATAAACTGCTGTAAAGGCGAAATAAATAAAACGTTTGCTTGTATTCTCTACCTATAAAAGGCTTCACGACAACATATGCTGTCAACGTGTTCTGTCGATGTTACACTCTGATAAGTAAACACCTCAGAAGAAACTGAAATGACATTTTGAACAAATGTGATACACATAAAAAAAACGTGTGCGTGTGTGTGTGGGGGGGGGGGGGGGAGGCACATATTGATCGTGTTGTTAATTTCTCCAAAGCATACCTTATTTCACATTGCTGAAAAAAAAAGAGAGATAGAAGATCGATGAGCTAACGCAGAAATTATTACGAAATATTTGAAACACGTAATGTCAAAATAGGGCTCAAAGCTTTTCGGGATAATAACATAAATTTCGGACGGTATACTGAAAAACAACAACGACAAGCGCCAAATTTGTCGTTGGTTTTTTCTGTTGTCAATTTTTAGGACCGCACCAAGTTCTTACGGTGAAGCATTCCTGTAACTGATGACTTCTTTGTTATCTGGTTTCTATCTTTTTAATATATATATATATATTCTAAGCCGACCACTATTTAAAGTGTGATGCAGTGTCACGTTACGAAGATGGTAACAATAGTAAGAGATGTAGGATCGCAGCATGTAAAAAGCAGCGTTGCTTATTTTCAGAACTGATATTCACTATACCTGACGAGAGTATCAGCACTTGAAAACCATCGTCTTTTTTTCCAAACGTGCATAAGGCAAGAAAGCTTCTAAATCATTCACCAGTATACGCACACTGAATTGCTGATGTTTATGCAGGAAGAGTTGCGAATTAAGCATAAATTAACTGGAACCGGGGAGATTTCTTTACACTGAACGGCAGCCCACAATGCTGCAGAACGGCATCACCAAAAACTGCAATCCATTCTTTGAAGGGTAGGAAAGTGGTTTATGAAGAACAACAACGGGCAACACCTTACACAGCTGGTAATGCAGTACTCATGTTCAAAGAGCTTTCGACATTTTGAAGCCAACCAGACATAGCCAAATCACAAAATAGAGCCTTAGCATCTACTGCTGTCACTGGCTCCTGCATCCTCCATTACGTCGCTTGTGTTGTGTCTGGCGAGGCGTTTTCGCCTTTCGAAACACATTATCCCTCGTTGAAATGCTTCACGCTCCTGTACGCCGCAGCCAGTGCACTAAATTCGCGTCAGCCGTGAAACATGGGAGCCGAAAGCAAAGCCAGGTAAGCACAGCAAAGCGGGCCACCGCGGACTCCGGCAATCTCAGGAGCGCACAAGTCCATTCCTCACGTTCCGGCGCTTTGCATGGAAATTTGCACCGAAGTGTGCCAGCGAAACAACCCGCATTTTAGGAATAATACAGAAAGAAAGAAGGAAAGAAGAAAACAGAATCGCGTGAGGTAAACGGTGTTTCGAGAGACCCGAGCCTTGCTTCGTCGGGGCAGAAGGGTTCAGATTCCCGCTGCTTTTCCCGCACCATCCTTTTCTTCAGCCCCCCCCCCCCTCCCCCCCGGTGTGGATAGCAGACGCTCATAGGCAGGCTGGAAGAGTGCCCATACTTCTTTTCTTGGTTGTTGTCGGCGGCTGTGTGTGAACAACTGCCCCGAAGCTCCTCCCTCTCAACGACGACAAGCGAGTAGTTACGAAAGAGAACAGCGCGAAAAAAGGCCAAGCGCGCATTCAAGCATTCGGCATGCAACCTCCAAACAAAGAGCGCCCACACCCCCGAGACCAGACAGCGACCATCACACGCAGCTTTCCGCCGATGGCGGCCTGCTGCTTGGCGTGCCGAGTTGAGGGAGGTAAAGGGTTCGTCGTTCCTCATCTGCTCGTTTATTTATCCTTGGCGCGCGTGTTCTCACTTTTGTTTTTCTCTTCGGCATGTTTCGGTCCTCCTCTTCCTCATCTTCTGGTTAGACGAGAAAAGCAGGAGGCGCCAAAGCAAACACTTTCTCGCCTTTCTTTTTTCTCCTTTCCCATTTCCCATTCCATCGTTGCGAGATCGGCTTGCGGCGTGCCGCGCTTGTTTGCTTGCAATAGGGTCACGTTCCTCTGGCCCCCGGAGACGCATCGTGCATCTTAAATTGGCTTACGCCTTGCCCCCGGCACGCACAGACACAAACGCCGTGGGCGCTGCGGCTGCTGTTGCCTCTGGCGCACTGCTGCCTATGGATCGTCCTTTCCAGCGAGCCTCATCCTCTGTCCCTACCCCTTTCTTCATCTAAGCCGCGCTCATTTTGCAAACGTTCGCACGAAAGCACAGCAGCACCACCGGTGCGCTTTTCCCGTGCGAGCAGCGCAGCGAAAGCGGGTGAAAAGGGGGGCTTCGCTCTGGTATGCGTGGAACTTGTGGGAGCCCTTGTGCATGGCAGGAACGCGCCCCAGCCTCGGGGTTGCGAACTAGTTCGAGGTTTCTGAGGCGGGAGTTCCTCGTTCGCAACAGCCGCGTCCTTCTTTCGAAATATGAAATTTTAAGCGAGCGCGCATGGCCGGAGCCTGTTCCGCAACTCACTTCGTTACTTTCTTATTGGCGGCCCTCAGGTCCATTAAGGCGCCTTGCTTGGGCCTGTTCCAAGAGGCTGCTCTCTAAGGAATTTCGCTTTCTCATAGCGAAGTAACAGGCCTGGTTAGAATGCATGCATATTTTGCGGCAGCGAAGCATCCTGTTCTCCAAACGAAAGTCTGTTTTATACGTCTTCGGCCCCGTGTTAACTGAACTGTGCGGTAAACGATGATCGTGTGTGTTAATCTTTATACCTGCATACACTCGACGGGAAGCAATTTTGGAATAGTGTCGGAATACTACCTAGAACACCTGAAATTCTGAATAGTGGAGGACGACGTCAACTTTTGATAATAATGATTATGAGAACTTATATAAAAACAAGGATTAAGGCATTGTGGCAAAAGTTTATGGTCGTTCTGAACCACTCTGAAAAAGCGCGATGAACTGCATTATAAGATCCGAAGCTCAACCATGGCATTAATATTCTCAGTAATGCTCTTCGAATGACCGCATTAACTCTTATTGTTTATTTTTTATTTCAATAGCACGTAGTTCCAGTCGCGTTTTCCATTGCTTGCAGAGATGATGTGATTTGTAGATACGACGAATCTAGAACTACCCCGCCGGGGTGGCGCAGTGGTTACGGCGCTCGACTACTGTTCCCAAGGATGCGGGATCGAATCCCGGCCTCGGCGGCCACTTTTTGATGGAGGCGAAAAGCAAGGCGCCCGTGTGCTGTGCGATGTCAGTGCACGTTAAAGAACCCCAGGTGGTCGAAATTTCCGGAGTCCTCCACTACGGCGTCTCTCATAGCCTGAGTTGCTTTGGGACGTTAAACCCCACAAACCAACCAACCAATCTAGAACTGGATGAAAACCGGCTTCCGATTTTTCTGCACTCAGTGAGTGGGCCTTATTGAACACATAATCTACGAAGAGGCTGAAAGGAAAAAAAAAAAAAAAAGATGCTCGAGTGAGTGCTTTTTTTTTTCTCGTCATTTTGTTCTTTCACCTTGTAGCACAAATATTTTGAGATGATGCATGATGGAAGTTTGCGCACTGGTAGTCCATTACGGCTCTTCTTCCCGTTTCACATACCCTAAAAGTACGAGTTGTTGTCAGGTCTGCTACAAAGAAGGAACAAAAGAGTGATGCTTTCCAGAGTGCCCTTCTAGCGTAATTATTCAGGGCTCTGTATTTATGCTGTATAGCCACACCTTCTGCCTCGTAGCAAAATGAAGCAGACGCTTTGGAACCGAGAATAAAATTACAAGCTGAACAAGGAATTAAGCGCTAGAAAAGAGGGCAGACGCCAAAGCAAAGTCGAGAGGGTTTTGTTTCAAAAGAGAATTCGCCTTCTCTTCGTTCGCGCGTCTGGAGTCATCGATGGAGATAAATTTCCGTGGCGTCAGATTCAGCGTTTTCTGCTCTAGAGACTTTTCCCTGCTTCAATTTTTATGCGTTTGGCTATCCAAATAATCTCGGAATCGATTGTTGTATGCGGTGTTGTAGACCAGTGGCATCCCTAACGAGGAAAACGTACTAAAACTTATCTGTGTATTTGGAAGAGTGGTGGAGGGGGCAAGAAAGTGATGGCCCCTAGAAGTTCTAGAAATTAGAATGCGCAAAATATTGCGGGTAATGTAAGGGCGAAAATAGGGTAGTATTGACAACAGGGAGCCCAGTGAATTAAGGAGTTGACTTTCTGACGGAAATTAAATTGGGGGAATCTATGGAATAAGCCATCGTTACGGAGTTAACAAGTGGACCTCTGACCGTGGTCTTCGGAGCACCCGTGCTTTCGACACGACTGCCGCTCATAGCCAAACTGACAGAAGGATCGGGGTTGATGTTTCTCATACATCATCATCATCATCATCATCATCATCATCATCATCAGAATGATTATACCCACTGCAGGGCGAAGGCCTCTCCCATATTTCTCCACTTGACCCGGTGCTGTGCTAGCCGCATCCACTTGACTCCTGCAAACTTCTTAATCTCATCCGCCCATGTAACTTTCTGCCGCCCCCTGCTACGCTTTCCTTCCCTTGGAATCCAGTTTGTTACCCTCAGCGACCATCGGTTATCCTCTCATATATATCACTTTGCTTCTAAGGGTGGTCCGTATGAATGAACTGGTGCTTCGGAAAATACGACCACACTCTTGTGCTATCGCTCCCATATGAGTGGTTAATCTTGCGCTTGATCAGGTCATACAACGCGAAATACAAGTAAAGGCTGCTCCTTTGATTGCTAAAAATTCCGGTCAGGGGTTCAGTTGCCTTGCCTTCTCACCCCACGGCGCAGAAAGAGAAAATAACGACTATAATTATTTTTTAAAAAAATAATGATGTACGGTGGCAGCGAAGGTTAATTCATAGAATCTGACTGTCTGGGAGCTGCAGCTTTAAGCCGTTCGGTTATGGTGAGGCGTATACGAGCATGTGGACAGCATTCGTATATGATATTTGTTGCGTTTTGTGAGAGGAGGTTGGTCCGATCATTAATTAATGCACCGTCAAAAGTGGATGAACCGTCTATTTCTACTAACAGCTATAGAATCACGTGATTATCACGACGCGACCGATGAGAGATAACACGGTAGCAGCATGTCGAACACCTGGCGACTATGTGCTGTCAACATTTTTTTTTGTACTACCGCCTAAAAACCAGCGACTGCTACATAGAAAATTAGCGCGGATTAACGGCTGCAGCCTCACAAAGTACCCGGAATCTAATTAGAGAAATTCTCGCTTCTACTCAAAATAGGTCATCGTACTAAAGCGAGGATACCAGGAATTCACCGAGTCAAGCAATCAGCTAAGTCCTAGGCATACATCATGTCTCAAGCTATACCCAGACTTGTCAGAATGTGAAGGGGCGGGTCTTAAAGCAACAGCGTCAATTTTGCGGGGTCCTTCCTCACGTCGAAACTTTTTTTTTTTTCTGGGGAATGGACTTTTCTAGGTGTCGTGAGAGTTTAGACCAACACTGTGTTTACAGACAGAGCAGATGGCGGAGTGGGGTGGGCTTGACATGACACCCTCGATGGACAGTAGGCTTTTCGGGAGCATGTGCAGTTTGAATACATAGATTTATCGGAGAGTTTTAAATATAGGTAACCTTCGAAATGTCGCAACACACTGTCACACTCTGCTTTTGAAGCATTGGTAAACTTTATAGACCGGGCGTCTTCACTGGTGCTCTGTGAAGCTATAAAAAACATTCGGAAGATTTCGCTGAAATATATTTCTATGGGTCGCACTATTGCCTCTTACTTCTATACGCTTTGCACTCATTAAAAAAAAAAAAAGTACTGGACCTTCGAAATTACGTTTTATACTTTCACGATCTGTTTCAGAATTTTCATTACTGCCCTTTACCAAAGAACGACATAATCGGTTCGCATTGTGAAATGAGAAAACAGTTGTGAAACCCTTAGTTTCGGCATATTACTGTGAGCCTGTCTTTCACGCACAGTTGACCAGCCGGGCATCAGTAATGCCACCACGTCTTGCTTACGCCACAGATCACTGATAGCCTGCATTGGAGCTCCCATTTTCATTTATGTCATACAAATACATCTCTAGCAATTTTTTTCATCTTTGAGCCGTCTTTGCCCCAGCGACTAGATTCATTAGGGTCACCCAGAGGCATGGCATGTTGCGATGCCACATTTAGAACGAATCCGGCAGTAGGCCTAACAAACTACTGTGTGCCGGCTGAGAGAACATGGTAATACCTTACACAGTTGGGGAAGCTAGCCGTGTAAAGAGAACGGCAATTTTTGAAAAATTTCTCGCAGTTTCGATAATCATTGTTTCGGGCAGCGTAAACTGAATTCATCTACCATCTGAAGGCACAGGTAGATAGCCGCTCGATCTGTAAATTTTTCAAAAATGACGATATTGTCGTGACAAATCTTGATCGTTTCCATAGCACCCAGTGTTCAAACCTTAAATGACTTTTTTAAGCAATACCCTACTGCGTTTGACGTTTCTGGGTGATGGACTAGAACTTAAATCGTATTAACAAATCCAGTCTGATATCCGTATGATTAACAATAGTACAAAAATGGTGACTTTTCAACCCAATCACTATAAATCTTCAAAGCATGAAAGTGTTAACCAGGTGCTGTCGGAAATTCCTGATAATAAATGTAATTACGTGGACTTCATAGGAAGGTAACTGCGGAAGGAGAAGGCGGTAGACAGACAGTTTAGACGCAACTAGGAAGGTCGTCTCGCCTATATATAACAACAACCGACTAGCCGTTTACAGACTGTAAGGAAGATTCCTATGTTCTGTAGTTTAGCTTTTTGCACTGTGCAAACATCTGTGTGTTGAGACACTATGAACTCGATCGAGCGTAAATTGAAGCTATCCGTAGCCCCCAGTCTGTACGCAAAAAAAAAAAAAAAAACGCAATTCGGAAGCCTCTCGCAGATAGACTTACCAGGAGGGGATGGGTCTTTGTATCCCGGCACTTTTTTTTTTCCTTTGTGCACTTGCATACGTCACCACTTGCGTCCTCTTTCCAGAAGACCATTCGATGTTCGAGTCAGCAGTTCTACAAAAGCTCGCGTTGCGTGTCTACATCGAACTTTACCCTGACCTACACCGCCGCACAACCTCTCTATGCGCTCCCAGATAACAGACAGCTTTGTGAAACTGCTGTAGCAGGCACGTGTCATCTGGACATGACATCGACAATAGTGCTGTTGAAAGCACCGAGTTGGGATACAAACATCTAAAAGCTCGCCAACCGTAAAAGCACATTTTGGTTGAGGGCACCGTCTTTCTTTCCGTTTCACTAAGGGCCATGAGGATAGTAGGAATGAGGTCCGGTTTTCGAGTTGACGTCGCTTTTTAGTTAAAGTTGCTCTCTAAAGCGTATGGACAAATACAGATATTGCGACTGGCGCTTGCCGTCCCCGAATGCTTCTTAATAAAAAGGAATCAATGTGAATAAATTTGTGTCGAACACAGTTGAGCAGTGCGGAGGGAAGAGGAGAACGTACTGAATGGAGGGAGGAGGCATCAGTCGGCCCTTTGACAATTACATGCATCATGCTCTCAAACGTAAGTTTTGCTGCAGTGAAATTGCAAAAAGGTACCCCCATTATATTACAACAATCGGTTACATAGAAGTCTAATTCTTATACATCTTTTATTGCTTGTGCAGCATAACATAGGCGTAACACTCGTAACACAATAGAATATGAGCCCCACCGGGGTGACGCAGTGGTTACGGCGCTCGACTATTGTTCCCAAGGATGCGGGATCGAATCCCGACCTCGACGGCCGCTTTTAGATAGAGGCAAAAACAAGGCACCCGTGTGCTGTGCGATGTCAGTGCACGTTAAAGAAGATCAGATGGTAGAAAGTTCCAGAGTCCTGCCCTACGGCGTCTCTCATAGTCTTAGTTGCTTTGGGACGTTAAACCCCACAAACCAAACCAAACAATAGATAATGACATGTTTATTTCGACTATATGCCTGTTCAGAGCCCATCTTACAGTCTCATTGGTAAGGAAACTAGTCAGCAGCTGAGAAAGCACAAATGGTTTTAGCCTCGGCAGCGGTGGCCGCATTTAATCGCATCACATGCAAATACATCCATACACTAATGTTATGATGCACGTTTTTTTTTTCCTTACGCGGCAGAACTTCAATTATCGCCTTCCACTGCTGCGTAATTGGCAGTTTAAGGACTAGCTTTAGTATATTATAACAAACAATTCATCAAGCAAGTAACTATAGACACGTTCACTGTAAACCACCACCATTGCTGTTCAACCCATCGTAAGGCACCACGTCCCCTCCTTTGCTGCGACTGGTAACTTGAACGTTCGGTAAAACGGATGGCCATAAACTTTGGGCTCTTGAAGCGCGTCTACAATGTAACGTGAGAAAAGCATATAGTATTCATCACCGATATTACGTGTGTATTGCATTGAAAATCTGATACAAAGAAGGTTCGCAGCTCTCATCGTATTTCCTTCAGAGCATTCGAATAACAGCGCTTACTATGGATGGAAAACGGTCCGAATCATTCAAAATAGTGACTAACGGTTGTCGAAGGTATTCCTTCTAACCGATTACTACGTGCGCACAGCTCTTGCGAACAAAAAACAGTCAGACACGCAGAGCTCTAGGCACTATAGCTCTACTGCGAATACCCGGCTACTGGCGCGGCTCTGGCTTGGGCTTTTTTTCTCCCTGGAGGCCTCACGCGCGCGAGCACGCCGCCGTGCTCCAGGGAGCCAAAACGAAACGTCAGCGCGTAATGCACCAGATATTCAAATGGCTTTCTTCGCGCTTCGCATTTGTTCCGCTCCCACCGAACCGTAAGCGAAACAAATTGCTCGGAAATTTTCTGCAGTGCCACCTTTGCAGCGCCATCCATCAATATTGCGCAGTATAAGACCACGCCGCCTCCATGCACTGGGTTTGTGCAGGGCAAATAAAGGTAGTAACAAAAAGGCACGGATGAAAGTGAAAATTCAGACTATGTGTCGCGCCATTACTCAGGGCCATTTATTTTAAGTTGTCCGGTCGGTGTCTGTCTCGCATGCGAAGCTTGATAAACAGCATCAATGACGACGATGGAGCAATCGGCTGATGGAGTACCGTCGCCTGCATAGTTGCGCTGGTGAAAACGTCGTGACCATGAGGGGAAAACTAGATGCTCAGAACGGTGAGCTGCGAGGTTCCGTGCAGTGTAAGGAGATCGAGAGACAAAAAAGTAGTAGAAAAGAGACTCATTCAATTCCAGTCGCTGCACATGGCTGCTCCGTCTATTCTCGTTTGTATTTATTTACTCCGGTTTTACTTCTGGTCTCCTATTGTGCTTACAGGTGTCAAAAAGTAAAAACTACGAGTGTTGACGTTGCTGCCACACTGCAAGTGCATTGCTTTTTGTTTGGCGGTTGATTTCGCCTGATTATTATTTTTTTTTTCATTTGAAATCCCATTTCTCCTTTTTTTTTTTGCTTCCATGAGGTAGGGATAATGAAAAGCGTTAAAATTCTCAACTAAATTCTCAATTTTTAGTTTAAGTATTGCGCTTGAACGTTAGTTGTTTTATTTTCAACGAATGTTCGCTCAGCGCTTCAGTCACAGTTACTACTCTTTCCTGCCACACTTCCGTCGTTCTTACCTCCCATCCATCCTTTTCGCCAAGAAAATGGCCGAATGTAAGCCGGAGACGAGACCTGATTGATATTTAAAGATTTATAGATGCATCCTAAACTATTTTGCTTTCCTCTAGCTCAGCCTTCTTTTGTGCCACGTCTGTGAACTGTTTTTGATACTGCACTTGTGGCAGATAAGCAATTTTCTCGAGAGAACTCCGATAATGATTAGCCGGGCTCTGGAATACTAACAGGCATTGTAGAAAGCTTTCTCTAGCCCTAGAAAGATTGCCGACTTTGTCATGCGCTCTGTTATTCTAAGAGAATATACTTTACGTTAACGCTTCTGTCAGCGTTGCGATAACCAGGTATCGTTATTGCAGTGTGCCTACATCCAGTATGCAGGCAAGGTTTACTGTTACCTTTACAGAGGCAGAAAATATTGCTTACTTGCATTTGGATCCTCAAGTGTGATTTGTCCTTTGCCATGCTTCACTAGACTAGTTTCTATTTTAATGGCTTCAGCGCAGATTATTCAAGGTACAGTGCACCAGGTAAAGGATAACAAAGTGAGTTAAGTGCCGCGCCAGTGGAGTGTGGGAAGGAGTAAGAGTCGAAATCGTAGGCCTTCTCAACTTCCTGTACACACCGCAATGCGTGCCGGCTTGTTTACACGACTGACCCACACTACCTTGGAGGGCATGCCCAGCACACTGAAGGAGAAAGCTTTGACAAGAAGCTGTTGTTCTACCTTTAATTATACACTGAGCAAACGTAAGTAAATCAAACGTGTCTTCAAGCTGTCAGCTGATGGATGAAGTAGATTCAAACACTGACACTGCGGAAAAGTGTTTGAAGCAGATTTTATGCTGTGTGCGAGTAATTAATCTCGAAGCGACATGAATAATATAAGATTGTGTAGGCAGTCTTCAGAAACGAACTTATCCTGATGCATAGATTAGCAAAGAAAAATAGCCAGTAGTTCGTCCGGGTCATTGAAGTGCACATTCAGAACAATCTAAGCTTTATTGCGACCAGGTTATCACGGCTTCAGAGGTTTAAAATGTTTAAAAACGCATTATAAAGGAGCAAGTTATTCTTTTTGTGGAAATATCATACATTTGCATCATCATCATACATTTGGCACATCTTGGCGGACTGTTGTTTTGGTCCTCCATGAAGGGTATAGTAAAGTGGAGTGAAGGAATGCTCTGAAGTTATTGTTATTCGACGCTCCTGTCGATGAAGCAAGGTATGATGCGTGGGAGTGCAATTATTACTGTGAGAGGGACGGACACAAGGCGCCAGCCATTTTGATTAGAGATAGATGAATGTGTATTGTAAATTCGCCGATCCGAGCTCAAGGCCATCAGGTAGCAAGTGAAATACACATGTTCCTCTAGGCCTAACCACATGTCGTCATCGTCGCGTTGTTGACAGCCTGCGCCGAGGGGATGTGCATGGACAACCAGGGAAATATATCCGGCCTGTTGGAGAGTGCGTGCTCCTGGGATAAATATAGCGCGAGAACGATCTTGTGCCGACAGTTCCCACTCTATATCTTCCTCCCAGACTCCCCGCTAACGGAAAACGAACATTACTTGCTTGTCGAGGGTAGACGCACGTCATGCACGGAGGCACCGCGTGGGGAACGGCACCCTTGGCTCGCGCCAGCGAAACCAGAAAGAGGACAGCGTTGTGTTATTGTAAACACTGCGATTTCTGAGGGGCCGCTCTTTTTTGTCTTTTGTTTTTGTCGGCTTACGGTTACATCACTGTTGTCTTATAAATAGTACGCTAAGCAGGAAATATATACACCATCGACCGTTCTTGGCCTTAGCTCTGAGGGTCTAAATTGTGGCGCAGTGAAGATTTTACTCTCATTGATGAACTTAGTTTCGATCGATCAATGCAGTTCGTGGGAACAGGAGAGCAGAGGAGTATTCTGTTATCACGTGGTCTGGGGCTTCGGCTTGCCCGCGTCGAGATGAGGGGCACAGGATAGGCGCTGATATGCGAGTTCATTTGTGCTTTCCGTTGCATTTGTTGGATCACGTGGGGTCTGCGCGGGTGCGCGATTTGGTGTCTTTTATTTTGCCCTATGCTTTACCGGGTTACTCGGGCCAGCGTAGACACGCGATCTAGTTTTTCTTTTATTTCCTTGTATTGGTTTTGGTCACGTGAGATCCTTTGCGCCTTATTGGGTGATGTAGAATCTGTTGGGAGTGAACGGTGTGCACGCCTTTGCACGCGGCCATAGGCCACTGTTTTGTAATGACAAGGCCTGACTAAGTGGCAACGAGCTCAGTGTTTAAGAAGGGATGTTGTCGAGAATCTAGGGGTTCTCATCGACAGCCACTGGCTGGGAGAGCTCAGGCAGCTCCATGTAATTATTGCTGCATAATTTTGTTCGTGTTCACTCTAACCATGCTATGCAAGTTTTCATTTTTCAACGTCTCAATCTTCGTCGTCATTCTCCGCGGCCAGCTGCAGTCGGAGGACAAGGCCGGTACGACAACGAGGGAGGCCTGACCTCGCTACGAAACCAACTCTTGGCGGGGAGAGGAAAGAAAAAAAGAACCGTTATTTGGATAATATTATTGATCTCTACATGGTCATGCTATAATATAGCATTAGTGGCAAGGTGCGCGTGTAACACGGAAAGATTGTCGGCGCTGTAGCGCAAAATGTACCACTTTTTTTCGCGAAGATCGAAAGTCGAGTGCCGATAGGGTGCGCACAGAGACGCTCACCTGTCCAACGGGGTCCACGACCAGGGACTCCGTCCAGTGGTAAATATTTCTTTCCTCTTTCTCATCTTCTTCCGCCTACTCCGCTACACGTTTCGGCGCACGTTTCACCAGATGCGAAAGGGGTGGCCGCCCACCTTGAGAGTAACATTTCATGCAGGAAAACCATGCTGAATGCCATTTTTCGGTGAAATATACTTCAAATGAGCTCTCTCCCTCCACTTAAAACGGGAAAGCATAGCTCACAAGCGTATACCTTTTACTTCTTGCTAACACGAAGCGTACGAAACATGGCGACTGAAACAAAGAAGCGAAAAAAAAAAGTAAATGGCGATGACCCTTCAATGAAATTTCTTCTTTAATTTAGTTTAAAAAGTTTAAAAGGCTGAAAAGAACTGTTGCGAGCGCACCAGCCACGCCCGTTTCTTCACAGCGTGAACTCCGTTTCTGACGTAATGGACTCGGATTCATGCTTCATAGCACAATTTACTTGTACTAACTCTATAAAATGAATAAGAGCGACTTGGGGAAGGTCACTATCGTCTACTTGCCTCGGTAATGACCCCCTGTGATGCGAGAAATTATTAATCTAATAAAGTATACTCGCTTCTTTGCATCTATTGAATGCGACATTTCTGGGAGGCCCTTCTACTCGCTGAAGTGTTCTTTAAAGTTGAAGGACGACGCCTCTGAAGCTCATTTCACAGCGCGGCATTCCACGAAGCGCAAATTCCCTTCGAGAGGTTACGCCAGGCATTGGCCAGGCAATACTTCACGTAAAACTGGTTTCAACCATGCTGCAAAAAAGAGAAAAAAAAAAACAGCACTTTAAAAGTTAAATGTTCACTTTTTTTTTTTTTTTTTTTTTGAGCTGGCGCGCTAAGATGGTCTTGCGAAAGTCAATTGTCAGCAGCAAAGTGGGAACGCAGATTTCGCAAAACGCCTCAGACGAAGGAACGGGGAACTTCAGTGGCAACTAGATTACCTTAAAGCGGATATGGGCACGGGAAGGAAATTGACAGCGCGAGGGGTGATAATTTCCTCTGAGTGGAGAAAGGAGTCGAGGAGTTTAGTGCCATCCCCGTGAAGAGACGAACGCCTCGGTTTAAGGTGGTGCTGCACTTCTTACGATGAAGTAGAAAGGGAGAGATGGACGCTAATGAATTTACGCGTAAAATACTTAAGAATGCGCTGTCCTCACATGGAAGGCTGTTCCCTAGGTTCGCTGAACTTGACCTTAGGCGGAGTTCGGTGCGCTCAGAATCTGTCTCGGTATTTATAGTACCCTCAACAAACCATGTCCTATCTTATCGGCTGCAGCGGAAGACATCATCTACGATAGCTGAGCTCCATGGCATTAAAGAATCTCTGTCTTATATCCTGCGCCAAACTCGCGGACTACGGGTTATCTTCACTGATTCCAAAGCATCTCTACAAATCTTGAATAACCCGCTGAAGAAAAACAATCATCATCCTGTTTCTCTTGACATCGGGTATCTACATCATTTGGCTATTGTCGTAGGCCACTGCATAGCATTTCAGTGGATTCCATCTCACTGTGGCATTAAAGCCAATGAAAAAGCCGATGAAGCGGCTCATAAAGGTCCCGAGCATCAAAGATACATTCGGACCTTCTTCACAAAATCTGATGCATCTCAGTTGGCTACAAAATTAGCTTCCGAAAAAAAGTATCGGGTTTGGAGCTTGCCGACGCATCACAACCAATTTCTATAATCTATTGACCCACATCTAAAATCAAGACTGCTTCCGAAATTTCCTCGCCAACTAGAAACTTTTTACCACCGACTTCACCTGAACGGTGCATACGTATACAAATGGCTTGCGCTACCGTTTCGATGAAATGAACAGTCCGTATTGTGACAACTGTGGCTCGATTAAAACAGTGGAACACATCCTACTTGAGTGTCCTGCGTACGCCGACGAGCGTGCATACTATGAACATAGCATGGGGAAGCTCTCCCCACTGCCTTTAACAATGAGCAGTATTTTAGGTCCCTTAGCCTGCCTTAGGAAACAGAAACTCGCAATGAACTTTTTATTTACGTATTTGAAAGACATTGGTCTCCTTGACAAGCTCTACATTCACCTTGCATGTTACCCTCGAACATTTGTGAAGTTGTGAACTCCATAAGCACATTTGTCGGATTATGCATTTCATCATTTCATTTTATGCCATTACTCCAGGATGCACCGTACAACGTATTTAATAGCCGCATTTTATCTCCCCTTTCAATTGTAATATTTTCCTCACCATTCTTTTTCAATCTTTCCCTCCCGAATTCCCCTTCCTACACATAGTAGCATGCCAGCGAAATCTAAACGCCGGCAAAATTTTCTGCTTTTCAATTAAAGAGTGTCTCTCTCTCTCTCTCTCCGTATTTAATATATCTGAAGAAAAAAAATATCAAGTTATTATTACTGCTCTGGCGCGAATTCGAAGTGTAAATATATTTTTTGTGTTTGGAGTCTAGCTCTTCACGCTTAAGGCTTCTTCTGTATACGTATGCGGTTGTTTAAAAAGTTCATTATATGGCTTGAAGTGCCGTTTGGCAAGGCAAAAAGACTGCCGGCGTCTGCGCAACAGAACATAATCAGCACGAGCGCAGCTTAATTACGAGGCTACCGAAAGTATCGCTGCATAACTATTTCAAACGAGAACTTGTTCAATCCGCGGACAAGAAGATATGTCACTACTTAGTCATCCTGGACCTGACTTTGTTGCCCTCTAGTTCGGCCGCTGACGCCTATGCTCTTTTGCTTACACTTGCTGGTTTGTTGACTTCTTGTTCTTTATTTTGTCTTTTCCGTTAATCACTGCCACTACCACGTATCATTACTGCTGCAAAGTGCTGCATGAAAACGATGCATCACTGTTCAGATGAGCGTCATCAAATCCGGATCCTTGACATTGGTCATCGCCACCAGTTGAGGCGTTTTTATGAAATGAAGCTTTCGCTCTGACCGCATTGCCACAGCGAAAGCAGTCAACATATAATCACACCCATATGTTCGCTATCTTTCTGTGGCTCGTGACATGGGTGAATGAGCGCGGTGTGCCACGGTATATGACAGTTCCTACTAGGAATATTCTTTTACATTCTTCAGCAAGCCAGCCGTTAATTTCCACTTTAATTACCGTATTGAAACCGATCTAGTCATGCAGTAACCAAAAACTCTCCAAGGAAAGCACCTATGTTTTTGGAACAAAAATTCCAGTGCAGTTTGCTTATGCTGCTTTGAATCATTTTTTGCTCTAACGTAAGTTCGTTAGGCTATCCAAACTCACCTGCACTAGTTTTGCCATTAATCTGTATTTAGATATGTGTGCCGTCACTACAGTGAGGCACACATATCTTCCTTCTGCTTTTATACGCTTCAAATATCACGACACCTGTGTTAGTAACATGGTACATTTTTCTCAGTATTTTCAATTAAAGGCCCTTATGCCAATTTAAAACTGAGACTCATGGAAAAGTGATTTGTTTTAAATCTTTACAAGCGGTGGACAGGAAGACTGGAAAAAAGGTCATTAAGTACTTCTTATCCCATACCCGTCGTTGCCCTGCTTCACGCTTTCAGTTTTCAAAGATTTCTCCTGTTTTTAGGTTTGCACATTATTCGCTGCTTTTCAACGTAAAGTGTTCCCCTTCATCTTTTTTTTACACATTGCATTTTGCTTTTTCTTTCTTTCTTTCTTGCTTTCACAGGTACTAAAATTACTCGCGTCTGTATACGGGTTTCTTCATTAGCTATTGTTGTATTCTTTTTTATTTTTTAGCGCAGCGACACTTGGACTCTTAGCAGAAATCACAATATTTGGTCCGTGACCTTTATCATCTAAAGACCCAGACCTCAGCTCGCAATAATGAGCGCTTCATGCACCTGATTTCTTTCGGTTCCCCGATGTTTCAAGTGTACCTGAAACATCTAGAATGTCAAAATTTTCTCCTTAGTTCTGGTGGTTCATTTACCGGTGTTCGGGTTCAGTGGGCCTTCCAATACTAAACATCGTCCACGGCAGCCGAATTAGCAAGGCATACGAGAGGCCATCCGCTGCACTGGTAAGCAGACAGCAAATCACTGGAAAATATTCTGCTACCTGATACCTGCCCCCCCCCCCCCATTGTAAGTTACAAAAAGTATATTAAGCTAAGTGCATATACTAGCAGCTGATTGAGAAAATTGTGCTTTTGCTAGCTAGGCGTTCGAGCGTGGCCATGCTATCAAGTTTCAGTGGGTACCTAGCCATTGTGGAATCACAGCAAATAAAAGCGCTGATGCAGAAGCTGAGCTTGCCCACGCTGATCAGGCTTCCATACAAATTCCTTTCTCGAGGAGCGAAGCTGTAGCCTTAGTAGCTCGTTCACTGTAGGTCGCCATGCAGTTACATTGGAACGACGTAAGTCATCGGCAGGACCACCCCTCTCACCAAGATGAAAGTTTACGGCTTCACCTGTCATAAAACGTTACGCTTCTTCAAGAAACAATCTTCCGTTGGTAACGGCTTGATAACACGTACACCGAAGTTATCTCAACAAGATCGGAATTGAAGCCATCCCGAACTGCGTCAACTGTAACACTCCAGAGACAATTTATCATATTATTTGCAAGTGCCATACCTATAAAGATGAGAGGATAATCTTGAAAACTGCTCTCAGGCATTTGGACAGCTGCCCTCTATCCGAGAATACTCTAGGCACAGAACGAAAAAGCTGATAACTGGCGTACGATGAAGGCCCTCTTCGAGTTTTTACGAGAAACAGGTCTAGATTCCCCCCTATATGACGCTTGAATCTACTGTGCTTTCCGTACCCTACGTACAGGTGCGGACAGAAGTAAACGGAGCGCCCAGCCAAAGAAAAAAACTGAGGGTCAGCGCCGCCTAGCCGAGCCGGCCGAAAGCAGGAAATCGTGGCGCGCATCTGCACACCCCCGCCGGCGCGACCCTCCCATTGCTCCGCATGCCTTGTCGCTGTCCCCGCGTCACTGTCGCGATAATGATAATCGTTATCGGATGGTCGCACTCTTCGAAGCAAGCGGACATTTAAGGTGCGCGGACCACTGCCTTCATAGCAGAGCCCGCATGGACGCGCTACATTTAAGCTGCTTCATTCAGACAATAGTAGAGACATTTACGCCCGTAGCTGCCAGCGTATTTTCTGCTTTGAACTTTTGTTGCTGCTGGGATTCATCTTTATCTCGCTGCTGACGAAATCTGCTCGAACTCGGCGTACCGGCGCAGATTTGGGGTCGTTTATTACAGTTGCTGTTAGTACTTGGACATTGTTAGGACCATGGGGAAGAAAGCACCTGTACACAGAATATTTCCGCAGAAGGTATCCGCATACAAAATAAGATCGATAGAGAGTTAATCGACAACTACTAATCAGTAGAGTGCATATCTTGTCAGCGTAAACTTAAAGACAGGACTAAAGGAGAAAGACAAGTCCTTTAGTCCTGTCTTTAAGTCTACGCTGACAAAATATGCACTCTACTTATCAAGACCAACTAGCCCGTCTTTCTACGTTTACTAATCAGTATATTAATTCTTAGCTATGAAAAACTTAGTGATGAGTACAAAATTAATGTGACCACTCCGAAAATTTGGTAAAGTGGAGCCTCAAAATTTGATATGGTCCGAACTTCAAATTTGTTGCCCAATATGACTTGACAGTAGGGACATCAGTGGCGCCCTAATGTTTTATGGTGCTACCCGCATATATGGATCAATGGTATCCCAAATTGAACGAACCAAATTTGTGGCGGCACCTCACGTATTTCGAGAAGGTAGACAGCCAGATACAAATCAGGGGCGCCGAGTGTTCAAAACACACGGGCCCGTCTACCACTTTGTAAACGGTGCGGCTGAATTAGCACCGCCCCGCGGACTATGATGTCTTAAGGCAGCAGTCCGCACGCCTTAAATACCCGCTCGCCTTGAAGAGCGCGACCATTCAATCATGATCATCATTATCGCGACAGTGACACAGCGACAGTGGCAAGGCATACGGAGCCAATGGAGGGTTGCGCCGGCAGGAGCCGCGCAGATGCGCGTGACATTTTCTGCTTTCGGCTGGCTCTTCCAGGTGGCGCTGACCCTTAATTTTTTATTGGGCTGGGCGCTCTGTTTACTTCTGTCCGCACCTGTACATATGCATGCGATGCAATCTGCATAAGCGTCTCTGTATTTTGAATTCGCTTGGTGCAATGATGTGCATGTTTACGCAGTTTTGCCTAGAAACAAACAGGCGGAGGTCCTCTCTGACAAGTGGAACTGTGGCTAGTAGGTAATGCGTGGTGCGAGCGCTTGTGCTTGTGCTGCAACAAAAGAGCAGAGGTCTTTTCTGTAAATCTGCAGATTTGTATAGAGTGACAACTTTTGTGTATCAAAGTGCCGCCTCTCGTGTGCGAAATTTCCTCAATTACGTGGACCACTAGAAATAAATTCAATGCACCATGACATCTTCACCTTCCATCCGTACTCTAGCTTTGCTTTATTACCATTATCCCCTTCGCAGTAGCAGGCCAAGGTCGTTTTACCACTAGCCGACCCTTCCATCTTTTATTTCATTAAATAGCTTTCTATCTTTTTGCAGTACTATTTCCATCTCCCTTAAAATCGCAATCTCCCACGTGTAGCCACCATTTCACGGCATGCATAGCGACCACAGTCACCGGGCAAACGGGAAAATTGCTTAGACGACCTCACTCTGTTCGCGTCGCCTTCGTTTCTTTCGCGTGTCTTCAGCACGTATGTCCTGGTGTGGCAGCCATCAGGTGCATACTTCATATCCGGATAGTGAGCGGAGCAGTGAGTAAATATTAAACCACGCGGTTATTGAGGTAGTCAGTCGAAGTCTGGGCAAAGTCATTTTAATCACCCCTGCGCTCTCATGGTCATTGTTACCATCACCATTATCTGCTTGGCCAATCATGTGCGATTACATTTCTTCTAAACTTCTTTTTGCTACTAGGGCAGAGGATGCGGAAAGAAAATGACCTTTAAGTGGGGTAGTGCAGAAGCCTTTAGAGGCAATCTAAATGCAAATAAATTAATTGCACTCTGGTTATTTAATGCAACGAAGCAGCATGTCTACATATGTTGACAAGATGTTCACTTCATAAGAATCATTTGCAAGGCCCATTGTTTTCAGGTGGACACCACACAGCAGCAGATTTTCAAGAAAGGCTGGAACACTTCCCAATTCTCCCCAAAACAACTTCCGAACAAACATGTGAACCGTATAGGTCTCAGAATGAGCACATGATTGTTATGTCGAGCAGATCTGTAACTTTAATGCATCGTTCTCTGTTATTAAAAAGAGACCGACTCAAATTTCTTCATTCTTTTTAACCTCACAGGTGATCTGAAACACCACAACGTGAAAGGAACTCTGCAGATTGTTTTTTCAGCATTTTGATCATGACAGCCGCTACGCCTTACTTGGAACAAACTTTTGTTTTCCTTAGCCCGGAACACGGTGAATAGAGAAAGAGCATAGTAGCGAGTCATGGCTGCATGAAAAACGTCCAAGGATGTGGCATTATCTCTATCTTTTATGCACATGGCAGTTCTTTTGTCATAAAACAGGGAAGAAAACTTTAACATTGCTAGCCCTCACTCTCCTTTCACTTTTATTTCTAGGCATCCTTCACGCGACGCTAGAGTAGTTCTCCCTCCGGTTTGAGTAGCGTGGCACTACGAAAGCCGAAACACAGCGTACGAATGCTCTGAGGTGAAATCGACTGACCTAAACGCCATATGATTCGAAAAAGAAATCCCCGCTTCCGTTTCCTTTTTTTTTCTTCTATTTTTGCCAACAATCTCTACAATATACATTTTTTTTTGTTCTTTCGTAGTGGTATATTTTTGAATAGTTCAATTCTCCTGTTGCTCTAGTTATTTTGTTTCTTTCCTTTATTTCTCATGACATGCCTTGGCCTTTCTCTTACGCTCTTTTTTCGCATCCTTCTGCTGACCCTTCCCAAAAACATGGTACACAGGCCAGGACAGCGGACGAAGCGCGCTCTATGGAATATAGCTGCGCACATGCCGTTAACTCTGGGACGAATAAAACTTTGTAAAGTCGAAGCACAAATGGGCGCATAAGCTTCTTCCCATTCCAACAGCTGTACATCACATCAAAGAGCGGGAAAACGACTAGTGGAGGGGGGCAGGGAGGATTGGAGCATGCAGCCACGGAGTGCGGGCTTGGCTTGCGTCGTCACGAGGGTCGCGGCAGCGGTTTATCTCCTCTGTCCAGCAAGCACGGTTCTGCCTCTGGAGAGAAGCGGAAAGGAGAGGATGGAGGTGGAGGGGAAAGAAAACGCTTCTGGTTGCCCCAGTGAGCTGTTGATCCCTGCGGGACGCAATCCACTCGCCTGTCCTGCCGGGGGACAAACAAGACAATAGATTACACGCGTTAGCTAAGCTTCTTAACTGCGCCGAGGCGCGAACTCTATTCACTTTAAAAGGATTCGCCCCAGCAGCGATGGTGGCTGCTTCTGCGAGAAAGGGAAGGATAACTCGAGAGTTGAGAGCGGCTCCACTACCGCGGGGAGCGCGAGTGTTTTCGAAGAAGCGGTGGCAGCGGCTCTGGATAACGGCTCAGCGGAGACAACGGAGTGCTCGAAAGCTCGAAGATGCAAAGCAGGCATTGTGCGAAGCGAATTGGCAAACGTTTTCCTTAGGTGGCCTCTGTAGCTTATCGCTTGGTTGGTCAGTATTTTTCATCCGACACCGCGAGACGACGCTAACTAAAGTGTCTTTTCGCAACGTTTGCCGGCGCAGTCACACGCCTTCCCGGCTGCGCAGTAGATTTTGAGCCGTTGTAAGCTCTGTAAGGTAATTATGAATCGCTGGAAATGACTACGGCTTACACCGAACTAAAGAGACAGCACTAGGGATCCAAGTAGTGCGGAATGAGCATTGGAAAAGGACTGGGGATCACCTTTACTAGCGGGTCCTGGTTTTGCAGGCCATATTTATCAATTTATCAAAGCCGGCCAAACGTACCTAAGCTAGAAAATATTCTGGCGGCAGCTGCAAATGATAGAAGGGCAGAATTCTGACGCCAGAAAAGGACTTTAATGCGCCCCATATGCGTTATAGTCGTGTATATTCACCGGTAATTTCACTCGAGTACAACTTATGATAATTAATGTATTATCAATTTGCCCTTACTGCTGACTATCAAGTAGTACTCTTGTAATAGGCTTGTTTATTCCCGGCTTCGTCGTATTTATTTTAGCTTCACTGTTTCGTTTATTCAAAAGGGCTAAATTTCAATTTCATCAAGACTTGACTTATACGGCGGTGATAACACATATACGTATTTCTTTTAAGCTCCTTTTACAAAGCCACGGCAATTGCTGTCGTCACGAATGTGCTTCTAATACACTCTTATCTCAAATCAATTTATATAGTCGCAAGCATTGGGCTGCAGATAGGTGCTTAGACTACAGTCATTACGTTCTAAGATTAACGCGTTAGGCATTTTTCTGTATGGTTCTTCGCCATTCAGAGAGAGGGTACTGGGTGCACATACCCAAATTTTCTGCATGTTGTTAAATTTCTGGTGAGGGCTTGTAAACAGCCTTTCGGTAATCCTGGACGTAATTCTCAGAGGGAACCTGGCGGCATATTAAAGCGCTTGGTCACACGAGGCGACTAAAACGTCGGGATATACTTACAGTCAAGTCAGAAAACTGAACATGGGGTACTAAACAGCTGAGACTACACAAAAAGCGCTTTGATAGCGGTTCACCAGAACGACATACATTTTGCTCGTTTTTTTTTTGTAATGTCTTGTGACGTAAACCTTCATATTGAGACCGACACAAAGTATTGGGAAGACGTGACCCGAAATTTGCTTAATCCAACGTATGGACGATAAATGAATAGAAGATTTATGAGCAAGTTGGTGCATTCCCGAAGCAGCTTCACGAACGCGAGCTTGCCAGATATGTGTTGTAGGAGTTACGAAGTTATGCAGAAATTAATGTGGCTTTTTATTTTGATGACACCATTTGGAGGCGCCTGCTTCTTTATTTGTATTTTGGACGTAGTTATTTGTGCCATTTAGTGTTTGGTCTCAAGACCCCACTACCTGCTCTCACGCGTTGCGCTTTGATAGGCCACTCGTAGCTGCGGTGTGGTGCTTTACAGGCTACGCGAAGTTTTGTTGTTGTTGAAACCATCAGGCTGCTCCTGTGAAACTTAAATACGCCGCTTTCGCAATTTGGTCACTGACCAAGTAAAAAAAAAAAAATGCCGACGATTACGTTACTTCGTAATGCGAAATTTGAACGCAGCTCATTAGCTGTTTCACCTTTTCGATAGATTGAGGAAAAGATTTCGAGCAAGACACGTATGTACAATTACAGACAACTTTTTAAAATTTTTCACACTTATTCTTTCAAGAAAACCTCCATTAACACTTCTTGGCTGTCATGAAAAAGCTTTGTATTCGAAAAAATGAAAAAAGCAATTAAGTTATCGGGAGTTTGGCGGAGGCAACGCGTGGACCCGCAAGAACGTTGCGCCACGAACAGATAGCAGCGACTGACTGATGCCGCTGACGCCGCTAGCGAGTGAGGAGAACGTGACTCTGTGTCTCAGCTTGGGGTGCACGCACCATGATCCGCTGATAGCGAGCTGGCGTTTCGGCAACCGGAGAGCACCCTCGCCGCTACGCAGGAAGAGGAGGGAGGGGAAGGGTGGAGCGATAAGCAGCTGTGAATGGGGGAGCGCGCGCAGCAATCAGATAACATGCGCGGTCGGCGCCGCCATGCAGAAAGGGGGGGACTGAGCTGGGGAGCTGAAAGGGGGGCGGATCTGGTTACGAGGCCGACGCTGACAGCGAAGCGGACGCGAAGCCCAGGAACGGGTGCCAAAGAGCTGCGCTCTAAAATATGAAAAGACGTTAAAGATCCCCAGGTGGTCGAAATTACTCCACAGCCCTCCACTACGGCTCCTCTTTCTCTCTTTCCACTTTACCTCCCGCCTTCCTCCCTTCCCTTACGGCGCGGTTCAGGTGTCCACAGAAACAAGTGTGACAGATACTGCGCGTTTCCCTTCCTGTGAACCAATTATTATTATTATTATTATTATTCGGGTCCCAATAGCCCTCGCTATAAAATGAAAGAGTGGCTTAGTGCAATTTTAATGAATACCGAAGAGCGTAGTTGCATGCTCGTGCAGCATCACACCACCTTTTGTTGGCCGTGGCAATATAATGTTTGTAAATGACCCCCCCCCCCCCCCCCTCTTGCTCCTTTTTTCTTTTTCTATTCCTGTAAAGCGTGCTTTGTTGTCAAGACTGCGTGTGTGACAGGAAGGCAGCTTTACATAATACAAAACATGGAGGCCGCAAATATAGAAGCACGACGAGCATTTTCTTCTGTGTGCACCTCTAGAGGCTAGAAATCAGATTGCGTGTAACCCGCGTTTAAGAGGTAACAAAAATGAAATAAAGATCGCATTTTGATTCGGAAGTCCTGGCATTTTATGCGCACTTCCACAAACTCATCAGATGCTCTTCAAGAAGACTTTTCTAGCTTCGTGCCTGAGTTTCATTGCGAGCAGTAATTATTCCTGGCGCCCGTGGCCGTTGAACAAGGACAGAATATGAGTTTCGTGCGCAAAGAAGTTACTAAGCTAGTTACGCTTCTTTCCCGAAAGGTGCATCGAATCGGGTCAGACATCCAAGAGGAGCAAAGAGCGCCAAATTGGCCGAAGGACGAAGAGCGGACCGGGAGCTGACGGGATTAGGGAGAGAGCTTGTGAACAAAAGGGGAACAAGAGAATATCCTCTCATCCGGGCCTTGTCTGAGCGCAGTGCTAAGCTTCCCTATGCACCCGCATAAGGGAAACAGCAAGGCGTCCGAACTTACTCGTAAATCTCGGGGTGAGGAGGGAGGGGGGTAAGTTCTCTGAGCCCCCTTATTGAGGAGAAGAAGGGTGGTAGGGAATCAGAAAGGATGTAGCAGCAAGACAGAATGGTTTTGGTTCGCCACATTCGCGTTCACTTCTTGCTGCGCCATCCTGTTTCAGGATGATCCGGGCCTCTTCCCTTATCGTCTGCTCCCGCTTCCAGTGTCAGTTGCGCGGATGCAGTAAAGGGTAATTTATTGAAGCTGTCCAGGACCTTTCAGAAATACGACGAAGTCCATCTCAATTGCATGTACTGATTCTGTCCTGGAGTGGAGGTCGGGAGCTTCGACTTCCGTCCGGCTAGTAGTTCTACGGTGAGTGATTGATACTGAACAGCCACACGAAGATACTTGTGGAAGCTTCAGTAAAAGAGAAAATGATAGGCAAAAACAAGGCTCTAAATTAGGTACGAAAAAAACAACAACGTAAGAATAAAGGGCGAGAACACCATGTGAGCTGTCGTCTTGAAGGAAGCCAACAATGTATGAACAATGAAGTACACGGTTGCTTGTATTGCTACACCGCAATATTTGATTGTTTAGTGATGCACTTCATTTCCACTGGTTGTTTATTTAAGATTCGCTCTTTGTGGGCAAGCTGTCCTAAGTATTGGAGACTATGTTTTTCGTATACTAAACGGTGGATTGCGTGGATACATTTTAAATTACCGTGAGCCAGTATCAAATCCTTTAATCATCCAGATAGAGCACGAGAAATTGATGGGCTGGTTTGCCCTGCACAGTTTGAGCTTTCGTGTGAAGGAATATTTTTACTTGCTTGGGTATTCCTTTTTTATTACCCGCGAAAAAATAACGACCCGGTTTATGTAATATGTTAGGCCTAATTTATGGTCACTATCCTCCTATGTTTAAAATTCGGATTTTCCTTGAATATATATCTGGTGATTAGTGGAGTGTACATTGGGCGATATTTTATAATGTCGTATTGACAGGTCAATATTGAAAAAGAAAGGGAATTTTCAAAGCAGCACGTATAGCTTGCCTGTTCTGGACTTCATTAAAGTAAATCGTAAATAGTTATCCCGACAAGGTTTGGGCGGTTTGCAGATGGCGAGACGATTTTATTTAAAATACTGATTTTAGCAACAATATGAAAGGAAATGTTTCAAGTCCGTTTCTAAAATATATTTTCAGCATTTCAAAAGAGTAGATACTCCCACCGAAAAAACCTAAATCCCGAACAAATAGTTAAAGAGCGCTCTTCTAGTGAACAGGTATGATGCGATCTCCTTCCATCAAATACTGTCGACTTTTCCCGGCTTTTGCACCAAAGCACGCGCTTAATGTTTCGTTCAGCTCGCAGCTGAAGTTTTTTAACTGCGAAAAGAGAACGTCGATGTCTCAGGAGGAGAAATTGCGAAACCTTCCACCCTGTTCTCGCGTCGAACCCCTTTGCGGTTCAGCGACGCGAGCATGACCCTCCGACCTAGCCTTTCCAGGGCCAAGCAGTAAGCTGCGAGAGGTATCTGTTGAGCGGACCGAGGCCTTTTCGAGGGTGATCCTTCGCCGAGAGGGGAATCCACCGCAGGCTAAAGACCCGGTCTCGAGTCGGAACAGTTTTAACGAGAGGAGCAGCGCCTCTCACCCCCGCCCCACTCTTTCCATTCGCAACATACTTTACTTCAGGCTGTTTCTACGAGACGCGAGTACTTGAGTTTGATATTCTTCTCTTATTCGTCCATCCTGTCTTTCCCGAGTTCCCGAGCCTATCTTTTCCTAGCTTCTTTTAGTTTTTTTTTTCGAGGTAAGCGTGAAATGCGCTCAGTGTGGGCGGCGCATGTCGACACTTGAGTCGTTCGCTGCCCAGCTCCTTTTTCTTCGTGGGCGACCTTCTTTTGCGCCCCTGCTCCTGGAGCTCACTCGATCAGGGCTTCATTGTAGACGGTGATTCGAGCGAAGACACTCAATCTGCGACGCTATTGCGTCGAAGGATTATTCTCCGACCCCGTTTCGCTATTCGCCTTCCACCTACTCGTGCCAGAAGAGCTGGGCGAAACAGCGAAGGAAACGGTGCCTAAATCGAACGAAGATGGGGTCGAATTGGAGCTTCGCGTCAGTGTGGCGATCTGTATAAACGGTTAGACTTAGTATAGAGTTGCAGCTTGCAGGAAAATGCAGGCACTTCAACCCCCTATGCCGTAAAACTTCGAGATGCACAAAATGAAGGGCTGCAGCAGGACTATTTTATCTTGTGCAAACGATCTTTTTAGACAAAGTGATATATCATGTTACGCTTTAAACAGTCTCAGGATTCATTGTCAGCGACGGTGGTTGTATTGCAGCTATCTGTATTTAAACTGAGAAAGCGGTTCCAGTAGCCGGCGTTCCATAGCCGTAAAGGGGATGGTTTTGCAATATGCTATTTTCTGTTCATCAGGGTCATTTTTTTGGGCCCCATATTCTTTGCGCGATATTTGGTCTTTGAAAACTACCCTAATTTTCGGCACTACACATACTGCATCATAATTCCCGTAACATAAGGTTTTCCAGCTGCACAGAAGTAATAAACACGGTATAAGTAATCTGAGTAAGGGCATGAGTTAAGTAAGGATAGAAAAGGAAGCAATCACGAAACAGTAAGGTGACAAGCACGGAAAGACCAAGGTAGGTGATAATTTATAAGGAAGACAAGGATGAAGCTTAGGGAAGAAGATACCACCGCTAAAAGTTTTGTATTACCACTAGCTTTGCACGCATCCAGTTGAGCTAGGATCGAACATTTGGAAGGCAACATCCCTGTAAATCGAAAGGAATTTGCCTCCACTCCCGCTAATCTCGAAAAGTACATCCTACAGGCATCTAAGTTTACTAACACAGCTTTAAAATGAGCTCAGAATGCAAAAACAAAGAAAATAATTAGCGGCAGATTAGCTTGGCTGACCTAGAATACACATATAGAGGTAAAAGGTCACACTCATTTAGCTAAGTTCTTCGTTTAGATCTGCTTTGCCACGTCTTGTCATGTTTAGTTAAACCTTTAACACCGGTGCTTTAGGCTTTAATTAAAATGCAGGAGGCCTGAATAAGACCTTTAGCGTAGCTTTGACAGAGGGGATGAAAAAAATGATGACGACATCCGTAGCACAGCGTGAAATGCGGCAGCTCAACACATGAGAAAAAAAAAAAAAACAACAACAAAGAACGACTACCAAAATTTTGCATATCTAGCTGCAGTTCTGCGACATCTCGGCAGCCAGTTTCTTCACATTTTACGTAAGGTTCGTTTCACCTCAGAATATTTAAGTAGTGAAAAAAAAAGAAAAGAAATTATGTGGTGAGTGGTTGATATATTGATGCAAGTTTCTCTGTACTGACTGGCGTACAGGTATGACTTGCGATAAGATGTCCTTAAAAAGGTGAAGAAAATACTAGTAAAACACTCCGCATTCACACTTATCATTAATATCTACACAAACACCCTTTCAGTAAAAACATGGCTCCATGCAGAAGGCGTCTTCGTCCTTTGGTCAACCAAATGCATTCTTCGCAATAAGCCTGGAACAATACAGCGCGCTTTTGTAAAACGTTGGGAGGCTATTTTCCGCTAGGATGTCCTTCAGAGAGTTTTGAAAAAGATTTACTAGCCGTTTCTAATGACATTTGATTTGTATTGGTTAAAATAACGGTGGGGCACCGCAGTATATAATAATGGCTCTGAGCTTCGACAGACTTTAGAGGAGAATAATCAAGGTACTTACGCTTATAAAAGTGTTAGCTGTCAGCATGTAAATTTAATTGACAGTGAAATATTTGCTGGACGTTTTGAAAGCTCTGCCAAAGCCATTCGAATTGCTGCAGGTTCGTTTCGTAATTTTGCTGCTGTATTATTCTAATGTGTCAACACGTGTCTCCAACATCTCTTTGTTGGTTTTTGGTTGCGCTGTATTTGTGTTAAAACAGATAATAACAATAAAAAGAAATACGAGGCGGCCAGTTGAAAAACACCGTGGTAAGTGACCCTTACCTCGGCCTAGGTTCGAAATTAACTTACAGCGAGCCATTTATTCCTTAGCTTGCAAAGCAGAAAGAAAGGTCTTATAAAAACATTTTATCTCATCTAGGTAGCACGAGGCGATGTTCCATATGAGTCCACACAGGATGGTGTTCATCAAGCTCTCAAATGTCGCTGCTACATTGCACAAACCATTTGAACTCTCAGGGTCTCCCCGAGGTAACGAAAATTGGCTTTTCACGTTCGGATACAACCATTGGGATTTCCATGTTCGCAGGTCAGAGATAAACAAGTGTGATGCCAATTTACATGTGAAGCGGCGATTAGCGCCGACGCTCTCTAATAACTGTTTTTAGTTTTCGTAGTGTCGCGGGTGCTGTTCATGGATCCGAAGAATCTTAAATGATGTCTTTCAGCAGTGTTTCTTCTATCAGTCGTTACATCCCGAGTCATTGCCCATCCTCCAGGTATCACTCCTTCCTGACCCCCTTTTAGGAAAAATATTGTTCTTTTTTTTTTTTTTTTCAAAACCAACGAGTTATCGCCCATTCTTAGAAAACATATATAGAGCACCTCAAAATTTGGGTATAATACCCGTGTTACACGGGCGTTTTCGACGGCCGTTCCGTTGAGCGTCAGTTGAACGCCGTAACGGCCGTGGGAACGGAACGGTGGTGGCTGCGCTAACACGGCACTTTTCATGTTTCCAGCGCCGTCATCCTTGCGTACACGGGCGCATTGCGTTTCAGCGCTCGCAGTTCGGCAAAATGATCTTGCCACAAGTTTGTAAGTAAATGCGTCAGCGACGCTGTCCAGGCAAAGCGTTTGTGCGCCGGAGCGCTCGCCTGCAGCGGAGACACGTTGCTGCTGGGGGCTGCCATCTTGCTTACTTCACGACGAAACGGATGGAAATGGCGGCGGAACGGAGACTGGCCACCTCAATCGCCAATGTCAATCACCAGCATTACGCATCCTATTTTGGGAAGTCGCGGCCGTAGTGTCTTCATTTTTAAAACCTTTACTGAAATTACACGGAATGACCTATATATGTACTAATGACGATTGCGGTAGGAGATACAAGCAGCAACAAGCGAGTATGGCAAAGTAGTTTAATGACACGCGAAAAAAAAGCCTAATAAATTTTCCCTCTAGGGCCTGATAATACGTCGGCTGTGCGGTAAGTGGAGGAATTATAAAATTTATACAACACCTGTAAAAAAAAAAAAAAAATGTTACAAGGCTGGGTTTGCCTTCCAATAAAGGTGCCGATGCTTAAACCAGGCGTGAGAATTCGCTTCCTTGACACTATGCATCCCGAGAAAAAAAAAAAAAGGAATCAATAATGTAGAAACAGTGTATTTATCAAGTGAAATTCGAAGTTGTTGCCAGGATGGTTTAAACGTACACCTTCCGCAAACAAAATGCCACTATATATTCTTTCAAAGTAGCCAGTATTGCCGGGGAAACCGCTGGAAGGCGGACTGATCATTTTCTCAAAATGGTGGATTAAGGGCGCGACAGTCAAGGCGGTAAAAATTGCGCGGGCCGCCGTTTTCTGACATTGTGGAGAGAAACGCAATAAAGTTTCTGTAACCCGAGAACGAGAGCAATAGGAAACATAACTCCCGAAAGTCATTTCAGAGGTATTCGAATGGCTCAAATTCCACCTCCGGGCGGTGCGGAGTGGCTCGATCGATTTGAAGTACCCATAAAAATACGAAAGGGCTGCGGGAAGGACGCCGAAGAAGACGATTCTCGGCAAGGTTTATCAGGATAGCACTAAAGGATCTTACAGGTTGTGTAGTTTGGCGATAACCGGCTCAGCGTCTCGAAGAACGTCAAAAATCTCGATAGGGTCTGTTCCGCAATCTTTTGTTTCGTGAACATCATTGGTAAGACTAAGAGGCCCGATTCGAAACGTTGCGAGATGATAGGAGCCTGCAATGGACGTCCACGTTCGATCTCGCGGAACGGTGGAAACGGCTTCGCGTTACGCGAACAGAACGCTATACGACGGCGTCCGATTACGGAGTCATCTGAGGGAGTTACCGCCGAAGCATGCCTTCTTGGAACTGTCGGCTACGGCTTATAACGGGACTGATTGGGTGACGGGGTAATGGAAAAAGATAAGCACAGGAGACGGCGAAAAGTAATCAAAACAAAAGACCATTGTCGGGAGGCTAGCGAGAGACGAAGACGAGTTTTTATTCAGATTGTTTTCTTACGTTTGCTTTAGTCTAACAAAACAATTCTCTAGCTTATCTGTCGAAAGGCGTGCTCGCATTAGAAAAAAAAAAAAAGGTGGTCGGTCGTGGTTTGGTTAGGAGATTAAGGGCAAAATGTTCCTTTCAAAAGGACATATAAAAGTAATAAATTGCTCAGATATCCTGCTTCATGGCGATTGCAATTGTTGGGTGGCAGAAGATTAAAAGCACAGTGAATTTGATTGCTTTGATTTATAGAAATATGAACTAAAACTTGTACCCCGTGAAGGCTGCGAACGTTTTCTTTTTTAGGTCTAGCGCCAAGTTCATTTCTCAAGATGCATTAATCGCTGGCCGAACGGGAACAAAATGTTTCTAACTGAACTGGTTTGCAGAGTCAATGAGAAATTATTCAATGTTTCTACATTAGACATGGGAAGAGCATTGTCGCCTGCTGATACGAAATTCTGCGGAAACGGAAAGAAAAAGACGAAATAAATCTATTGCGATAAGAACCGCTACACCACACATAAATTACTGCAAGCGATCAACTGTTCACTACAGGTACGTGGTATGAAAGTCATTATGCTAAATGTCATTTACTTTAAAGCGTAGACGTTACGCTCGTGCTTTCAGACAAGTGCAGCTATGTAGAAAAATGCAGCAATTCATAATAATGCATTTTTTTTTATTGTCACTTTCTTTTACTGGGTTGTAGAAACTGAGTTTTCTTCCCTGTGAAGAAAGCATGAAACAAGCTTACAAACGGTCCGACTAAAGAAAGCCTGCAGGCAGACTTTCAACCTCGTGATACACATCGGAAAGTTTTGTTGCCCGTCTCGAAGGAGGCCTTACCTTATCTTGAATGTAAATTTCCCCGTCAGACGCTCTGAAAACCCGCGGGCTGGAGTCGCATCAAAGGAGAGTCTTTCGCTTGCACCACCCTCTCTGATACTCCAGGGTGCGTTTTCGAGGACGAAATTCGATGCTCACGATGCTCTGGCTCGCATCTTTCTCCGCGTGCTCGCAAGCCTTCTCTTCGGCTTGACTTCGCGCCACGCTGTTGTCATTGTCGTTGCCCTCTATCCTCGTGGCTTCTCGAGGGCGTGAAAGCGGCGCAAGTTTTCGAAGTACGTAAGTACATGCGCGGCGGCCAGCAACGCATAGTGCGCGAACGCGCACAGAAGATGGCAGGCACGTACGCAGCATTCTCTCAACGTTGCCGGCCGCGGTAGCGTCAGCAGATGGAAGAGGTATGCTTTCTTTATTATGCAGCTTCGGGCACGCGACAAGGACACTCTGGCAACAGCGCGTCGCTTCTCGTCCACATTTCTACGGGGAAAGGCCAAACAGAAATAAATAAGTGAAAAAAAAAAGTAAATGCGCGTATGCTTTCAGCCGGTTTCGGATGGGCTGCTCTTTCCACCAGGCGCTCTTCCCTGAGCGTCACTCTGTTTTGCTTCCCGGCTGACATCTGCGCGCGTGCGACGGCCCGGCCTGCGAAAAGCGGCATGTAGAAGCGGCGAAGTATAAAAGCCGGAAGGCAGAGGACTCGCGCCAATATTGACCTTCCTGATTCAGCGCGAATGCTAGTGGTATAGATGATCTCGGTCGAAGAGCGCAGTCGGGTATAATGATTTGTGTTCGTTCATACCGAACAGTGAGTTGGCTAACGGATGGTTGCTGGGAATGCTCCGGGCGGACTGACAGCGTTGCGGTCTCACTTTCTCTCTCTCGAAGATAAGCCTCCCTAACCGCAACGCCATCGCTGCAGACGCTGCGACGCCTGCTTTGCGTTATGTTGACGCACGAAACTGGTAGCGGTTGTGCGTAGTCTCTCCGGAGTAAACGGGGTAAACGAGAAACGAGGTCTGGTAATGCAACGTTGCTTCCTGTAAGGTCTTGCGCGTTGAGAAAGGGAACGACGCATTTCTTTCGGACGTCTTTTTATCGAAAACGAGAGCTGTATAACTGCTGAAGCGGTGAAAAAACAACAGTATGAAAAAGTAGTCGGGAAACACGTAGAGTAGGCAGAGAGAAAAGTAAATAAAAACACGCAAACAATTTATAGTAACAAGAATGCACAAAAATATCAAGAAATCACGCAGATTCTTCTCGCGCTGCAGAAAAAGGGAAGACAAATGTCAACAAATGCAAGAACGAGCAGTCACTCACAGCACACGTTCGATGTCTAACTTAAGAACAAAGCAAGTAGCTGAATAGCGTAAGCTCGTAGAGCGCACGAATGTTGTAAAGCGAATAAAACACCGATAAATAAAGTGATGACTGCTGACGTCGAATGCCTGACACAGCGCAAACAGGAGCGCCAACGCACTCATTCTACAAAACCTAATTTGCTTAGAGAGTACAAATGGACGAATAGAAAGACGGCAAAAAAAAAAAAAAGGCATGCCTAGAAGAAACCTTCGTTGGATAGGGGTGTGGAGCAGACAAGCGCCTTGCTTTGACGTCAGGCAAACCCGGTCAAAGAGCGCCTAATTCGCACGCTGACGTATTCAACGCCCAAACTAGCGGCGACGAACTGTGCGCGGGTTTGTAAATGAGCCGATAGATGCGACTAAATTGCGTTTCCGTTCAGCTGCCAATTCCAGAGTTTCTAATTTAACGTTTTTTCTTTCTTTTTTGTCGCTGATTTGTTCGCTTCAATAATAGAACAAGCTGCTTTACTGGTCTGAAATTTTATTTCCATTAAGTTTCGACCAGGATCGCGTAATAATTACGCAAAGAAATTTACGCATGAGAAAAAACGAAAGAATAATAACCAGTGCATTGAACAAAGCTGCAGTATAATTATTAATCTTAATAATCTTAATATTCAATAATAATAATAATTACATGGATGAAAGATAATGCACGCATGAGGGAAACATTCAATCTGTTCATGCTCATGACGCTAATTAGGATGTCTCTAGGTGGGTTCACTGGACTGCTAGGCAGGCTACTCTAGGCAAAAAAAAAAAAAAAAAAAAAGAACAGAACCAGTGAAGCCTCATGCACCTGAGTGTACTTTTGCAAGAAGTGCAAGCTAAATGTACACTCTTTGTCAAAAGCTTAGAGCCCAGGGATACACTATGCGGCTCGTAATCGATCCTTAGGTTTCCAAACATGCTTAAGGCAAGTAGATTTTTCTTCCTACCGCCTCCAATGGCTAGGACTTCCAGGATTGTTAAATAAGTCATAATATACGGCTTAAAAGCAAACCATCATGGCTCTAAACTTTTGACAAAGGTTGTACCTTAGTGGATAGTCAGATGCCATGTTCTTGACGCACTTAGTTTTTGTGAGCTTTAACTTCCCAAAGCCACTCAGGTTATGAGAGACGCCGTAGTGGAGGACTATGGAAATTTCGACTACCTGGGGTTCTTCAACGTGCACTGACATCGCACAGCACATAGGCGGCGCCTTGCTTTTTGCCTCCACCGAAATATGGCCGCCGCTATAGAAGTCAAGGATCAAATAGGACTTTAGCGGGAATGCGCTCTTGTGCAGTCTTTATTTCATCGTCAAGAGTGATTCACTGATAGCGTATTCTGCGATTGAAGAATCACCGTACCATGCGACTTTCGGCATTCAATAACTGGGCGGCGTGGACGGATCATCTAATGAACGTTTAATACTGCTGCTTAGCAGGCTAAAAGCAGGTTACATACTGAGCGCGGTGGACCAGTGCAAGCGGTGTTTTAAAGTCAGCATGGGCGACAGGCAATAGCTGGAGAGTGCGCACGGGTATGCAGCGCGATAATGATGCGCTTACATGGTTTCGTGCGCGTATTCTAAATTATAGTTGCTCTCATGAAAGAAGATGTTCGAGAAGCTATTTTGCATCCTTTAGTTTAATAAAGTTCCATAAAAAATTATTTTTATATCAGGTAGATCTTGCTGCGCTAAGTCTGCGAATATCGCTGTCCAAAATGTAAACATTCTGGGCATAGAAATCGGTTTAAAGCAGCGTGAAGGTAGCCTTCTCTTCGGCCTTTTTTATCTTTCGACTCATCCCTTGCACAAGTTGAATCCAGGCTGAATATGCCAGCCATAATATTAGGTGGTGACACATACACAGAAGCTCTGAAGTGAAGTCACAGTTCGGGAGTGTCTGCCTCTGTGGCCTTTTATGGACTTCAGCAAATCATTTCCCGCGTCAAATAAAATTTACCAGCGTAAAACTGCTATATTAAATGGTAAGGCGTTAATGTGCGTAATAAGCCATCTCCACAGGGCCTTGATTCCTAATAAAGGCCCGGATAAGTAACGTTTTACAGTGATTGGAACATATTAATAAGGGAATAAATATTCATTGAGACCTACCCAAGCGCAGCCATTCGTCTACAAAGGAAAGCTGAGCAGCTTTCTCGGAAACTTCGTAGTTCGTAGTTTGTAGCCGCTTTTCGATGGATGCGGAGCACAAGGCTCCCGTCTTCTGTGCGATGTCAGTGCACGATGAAGAACCCGAGGTGGTTAAAGTTTTGGGCCCCTCCACTATGGCGTTTCTCATAGCTTGGATCGCTTTGGGGTGTTAAATCCCAGAAACTGAACCGAACTGAAAAATTCGTCCTGATGCGGGGATCGAACTCGGCACCAGCGCTTTTCCGTGCAGTCCCTCTACCAACTGAGCTCGTTGGGCGGAGTAATTAATTCCTTATTCCAAATCTACTCTACCTTGGGGAATGCTGCTTGATTCTATCAGTTTAATTCATTTTTATCATTCAGGCTACATCAACTCTGAAAAGCTCAAAGCAATTGTTGGCTTGAACATTACAGAAGTTAGAGTAAAAAAGTTTCCTGAAACGCCACATTTTCGGATCTTTGGAGACACGATTAAATGTAAAAAAAAAATAAAAATAAAATAAATAATATAGTATTCCATTGATGAAATCACATGCCAGAACAACACACATTAAACACTGGAAAATATTATCTTGTTTCACACATGGTTTTAAAAATTTTATCTTCAACTAACTTTCGCTTCTTCGGGGAGAAATCAAACGTTTAAGTCATGAAAAAAATTGCTCCAGAAAAATACTTTGGTGAAGGCTTTCCCATAGTTGACGACAGATGCACTTCATTTTTTTTTTCGGAAGGATTGGGTGGCAGTTACGTTTGAAATTTGGGGCGTTTCTCACGGAATATTGTAAGATGCTGCCGAATCGTGTAACGGCGGTTTATTGTAAGCTACTGCAACGGCTCAAGCCTTATATGCTTGGCACAAATCTGTATTTAAAGCTTTTTCCTGTGCTCGCCCGAGTTGTTAAAACTGTCGTAAAAAAAACCAATTGGCTGCGTTGTTAAAAATATTTTTAAGCCAATTGTAGAATATTTTAAGATACTTTTATGAGAGTATTTCTAAAGATAGTCTAAGATTTCAATGTGTAAAGATGTTTTGTTCGTGACGTTTTACGTGCGCTCACCATTCGTAATTAAGACTGCCATAGAAATCCAATGGTGCATGTTTTTGAAACTAAATCGCAAAAAAAAAAAAAAACAACTACAAGCCTGTCGAGAGAGAATGTGCAGATATATATTGACAGTTATACAATACGGGAAAATTCCTGTTCAGAGAATCTTTACTAGAATTTGTCTAAAATACCTGAGTATATGTCCCCTTATCCATTCTGCTCATACGTAGAGATACCTTTCATGTTGCGATTGATGCGTTCACGAGAAACAAAATAGCATAAATGCCGAATAAAATTAAAAAAAAAAAAGAACGTCAGGTGAAACTGGCAACCTGCGTATATACTGCAACAGCAATACGTTTTTTGCCGCTAGCCGCTAGCCGCAGTACCTCATCTGAAACCGGGTACGTTCACGTAATAAGAGGTGGATCAAAAATGACGTGGTACTAGTCATTTACTTTTCATTTACAGATCCTTAATATTTATCAACTATTTATTTGAAGGTATATATTTCAGACGCAATAATTGACATTGCACTCGGTTACTCGTCTTGCGTAAAGTGGCCAAGAGTGGTACGCGTGTGTGTGCTTCTGCCTGGACCTGAAACAACAGGCACGATACACCCAATAAATAAGGGGTGCTCAGCGTCGATGGCCAGGACGTACCTCAGTTCTCTTCAAATATGCGTACCTACACGACTGCAGGGGACACAGCAGCACTACGCCCGCTGCGCAGACCAGCGAGGGAGCTCGCGCCACTCTTACAGATTGCCTCATGGTGATTCTTCGATCATCGGACTGTCGCACTGCCCGACGAAGGAAGTGCGTTTCTTTGGTTTGCCTATTAATTATTAGTGAGCTGTTATTATAGCCTGTGATAAGGAATGGTTTGCCAGATTAGCGTTATTTTGTGTAAAGTTCTGTGTTTGCATTCATACCGCTGCTTCGCAGTGCCTCTGTACTGTCTCCCTGTTGCAAAAAGGCTTTTCTTTTGCTAACGTGCTAACATTTGACTTTGATTCATTTCTTAGCTTGCAGTTAGCGGAAGCAAAACACCAAAAATCGACTTCACTTGTGCCGTGGTAATTGAATCGCGGCGGAGTTTGTCCCACTAGCTCAAGCGCAAATTCCGAGATACCTAAACGGCGACCTTCTTCTAACTCCCTCCCTATCCCCTCACACTATACAGCTATCTGGGTGCGCTCATCATCTGTGCGTAATTATTCCCAGTGCTTCTCATTATAATAAATCGTTAGTTGTCATTGTCTACTTCTTGAGGAATGATGTGTGTCCGGCAATCTTTAAAGTTAAAGTAAGCATACATACAGTGAACGTCAGCGGGTAGCTGGAACCTGCCCTGTACCTGTCTTACGGTCTCTCTCTGTTCTGCCGGTTTCGCTGAAATAATTTTTTTCTTCCGCACCATTCTCTATGTGTCGTAAAAAAGCACCCGTGCAATCGTTCAAGCTTATAAACTCGCCAACGCCAATAAATGCTCTCTTGGTACCACTAGCCGGTACCACTGGTACAGCTGGCCAAAAGCGAATGCTGGTTTTTACTTCTATCGATTTTTGAAGCATCCATAGCCTAAAAGAGGTAACAGTGTATAGCAAAGGTTGAGGGCAGCTGAAAGCGGATAAATTATATGAGGGATTGTAATGTATTGGCCCTCATGCTGAGAGAAATACAAGGACACCCTAGAAGAGACTCACTGATACATTCATAAAGTAAGCTTGCGCCTTTTTAGGGCCTGACTTTTCCATATTATTTTTATGTTATGAGGAGCCTCAGAGCACCTGCAAGTTCAAATGAAACTTTTTGTTAACCAGAACGAGGAGAAATACGAAATCAGGAGAGGTTAACGGGAAGAACAAATCGGCGTTACGTGACTTGCACGATCGAAATGGGTGATGGGCTATTAAGGAACAAATAAGGCTTTAAAAATTATTGAAGGGCTTTATTTAATACTACCGGCCCTTATTCAGGATATGCAAAGCACGTTATTGGCACGAAGCAACCTGGTGCAACTAAAGAGAACAAAATCGCCATTATATCACGCGCATACTATCCAAGCAAGAGACGGCGAACATACATGCTACTAACAGACCTCTTTCCTTGCCCGTCCACTCGAGGCTGCTAGTCCTAATAATGTGCAGGCAGTCGTAGCCCCAGTTTTTCTCCATTTGAGCACAATTTTTGTTTTTCTTTGCGTAGAGGGGCTGATATTAAACGCCTCGCTCGACAAGGCCCATTTCCCAAAGAGGGTCAACGAGCTGCAGGGTCCCAGGTTCGAGTTCATCCCGCTCATTAGCGTCCAGTTTCAAGCTGCGCAACAGCGTTCCATCCAATCACGAACGAGCGCACTCGACTTGCGCCACAAGCCTCTCGAGGCTCCCGCCGATACACGTGGCGAAACCTACGCATTGCGGCGACAGGGCGAAGAAAATGCAGCCGGCCTGGAAAGGTCTATAAGGAAAAATATATATACATATCAGAAGAAAAAAAAGAAAAAATAGGGGGGGGGGGGATCGTTCTGACTGCGCGTTTGTTTTTCAGCTCACCGCGACAAAGTCCTGTACTCTAGGCGCCCCGGTAAAGGCGTATATAGACAAGGTGCTCGAAGAAAAGAAATGCTTGTCTAAGCTCACTGTTTCCGTTGTATCGGCCTAGTCAACCGCAGTGCTGCCTGTCTATCGGCAAGTGTGTGCGTGCATGAGTGTGCGTGCGTGAGTGCGTGTGTGTGTTTATGTGCGCGCGCACGTGCATGCGTGCTTGAGCAAGGTAGGATCCGCAGCCGGTACAGGCAGCGGCGACGGTGCAAGCGTGAGATTCGCGTCAGGTGCTGTCGTGCCTCTACTGGTGGTGGGTCGGTTCTCGAGCAATAAAACCAAAACGGAAAACGCGTTTCGAGATGCGAGGAAACCCTCTTGCTCACTCTGTACTTTTTTTTTTTGCTTCCACAGCTTTCCAGCCTGCGCAGCATGGGGGATCCTTATGCAAATACCGTGTTACGACTGCCAAGCATTGCTCGTTGATTCTGCTTCTGCTAGCAAGCTTCATTTTGTCGCAGGCTTGTCAGCGCGGGCATGAACAAGCGGACGGCTTTCAGCTGGTTTTTTTGTTTTCATTTCGTTGTTTGCAAGCTCAACTTTGCTCTTGCTCGCCCACTCTTGTTGTGGGGTGTATCCAGACTACCACGCACGCCGAATGGGGCTTGCGTTTGAGAATGTTCTTCGTAACTTTAGTGAAGTGCTAGTTCGCATTGATTTTGTTGCGCAAAGATCCTTCGCTGCTACGCTGAATAAAAAGTTCTGAATTTCGAGTTGTTTAATCGCTGCCTCCTGCGGAACAAACAGTCGCCGGCGGCAACGAGTCTATGTAACCGTGTGCTTTTAGATAGGAAAGGGAGCCAGAAGAGCGCTCTGACTGCAGATCACATTTACTTTCCTCGACGTCAAAAGATAGACTTACTGATACCTGAATTGGGCTTGCTTGACAATAGGCTGATTTAGCCTCGTATCGCCTTTTTCCTACCTTGCTTCTGAGCAGCGTTATGTACTTTATGAGTGTTACAGACGTGCCTGTTAGGATGCAAAGAAGACAATGCAATTGCCCCCCCCCCCTTTCTCTCTCTCTCTCTCTCTCTCTCTCTCTCTCTCTATATATATATATATATATATATATATATATATATATATATATATATATATATATATATATATATATATATATATATATATATATATATATATATATATATATTGATCAGGAGGTTTCAGACAGGCAGACACAATGTCTCCAGCTCTGTTCACCGCGTGGGTTTAGAAGGAAATTCAGAGAACTTGATTGGAGGAACAGAGGATAAAATTTTACAGCAAATATCCCAGTAAAGTGAGGCCTACTGTTGACTTCGTGTTGCTAAGCAGCGCAGGAAATGAATTGAAAACATGATCAATTACTTAGGCAGCGAGAACAGAGCTGTTGGTCTAACATATTAATATGCAGAAATCTCAAGTAACATTTCACACTCTGTAAAGGGAAACGCAGTTTATGATAAGTTATGAAGCGCTGCAAGTGTTTATGTAACACATCTGCTCAGGGCTGGTACACCACAGATCCCCACCACAAAAGTGAAAGTGTTAGGAGAATATGAAAATGAGTAAGTGTATCTAACAAGCACTCTCTGGTTACACTTGGCAGTATAGAACTATCAGTAAGGAATAAAGTATATAACAGCTGTATCTTATTGGTCCACTCACCCATGGAACAGAAACGGAGAGGCTAACGAAAAGTCATTTGCTTTTTTGGTCTTAGTCGAAGAGCTCACCCGCAGGCCTCTCCTGGTGTGAATAAACGCGGCGATTATGAGCGAAGAAGCCATACTCCAGAGACTACAATCCCGAGCAAAATCAACTTGTCTTTCTTGTTTGGAGAGGAGACGCATGGCAACGCTATAACACTTAGCCAAGATTAGTCATGACACTGTACCTATATATAATAGCCATCACCAGGGCTACCCAGGCTTGTCATGACTTGAATTCGACCATGTCATTTGACCTTGATACTGACCTTGAGAAATCGCCTCGATGCCACGAGAGAAGCAAGTCCCACAGTGTGGAGTCGCGTAGCTAATACATAAGGGCCATAGGCGACAAATATATGTGTCTCATCTGAGCCAAATGCACAGAGATAAGCCACAGAGAAGCCACCTGTGCAACACCGCTTTTTTGAGACATTGAACTTTGAGCCGAAATTTACTGCATTTTTGTGCCACGTGTAATAAGCTTAACAAAGTGAACTGGCATTAAATCACCTTTACCTGAACTCCTTCATAAATGATTTTCTCTCTCTCTAATCGACAAATAGTTCGTGCACCTATTTTGCACCTAGTTGAGATGTATCAAGAATCAATAAAGTAGTGTAATCTACTCAGTCAACAACAGGGCTGGGAATCATATAGTTATCAGTGGATCCAAATATTTAAAACCTACCTAGATCCTTCCCAACGAACTTTCTCTCTTCTCAAGCAGTAAGAGGTCACGGAAGTTAAAAAGATTTGCCATACAAGAAAGCAAATAATAAATTTGTACGAAACCTGCAAAATATCTGATCGTTATCTAAAAGAATCTAGCTGTCTTAAAGAACAAACTATTTCACTTCAAAACCTAACGCAAGGAGATGCGACAAGGCATAACCTAGAATTGATTACTAATCCTAAATCGTATAGAATTATTGAACAAATTGTCCAGGACATAATTGGAAAAATTGTTCTAATAATTAGTTCATGACCTGGAATTCCGTCAACGAACGGGAGGGAGAGGCACCAGAGAAAATTGGAACATCAGCCGAAGGCAGTGATTACTATTCTGCCAACATAGCACACGCGCAAGCTCTCTAAGTGGACAGCATTGGATTTTATTCCTACTGACAATGTCGCCCAACACTCACTGCACTTTGAGTGTTTTTTTTAATCTGCTCCCATTTTGTAGAGCCCGTGCAGTATTTTGCTGCGTAAGTTTCTTCTATATCGCGCCTTATGGGTTGAGTATATATATATATATATATATATATAAAGCAAACAGCGTTGTCAGTTTAGTGACTTCACTTTCTCTCGTCAGGCTGGGTGCTACAATATTTCCTCTGAGACTGAATCAACGAATTAACATGCTTCCTAAAGAAGGCCATCAAAACGCTGGTCGGTATCATCTCGCTCCCCTCGAGTCGAGCAAACACTGGTCTGGCCGCAGTTCCCAAACACCCCTTGGGCCTACAGGGGGGATGAATGTGTGTCGTAACCATGTTTCGTGGTCGTAAACTAGCATCATTGATGTCATAAAAGTTTCAACAACAAAAAACCTGTCTCATCATACTTGTGCAATTTTGGTGATAATATCCAAAATAACATTGACTAATGACTAACAATTGAGACCATCTTGTCATACAATTAGAAGGAAGCAACAAGACACCAAAAGAGAACTAATAAACGCTGAGTGTATAACTCAACCATCGCCTCTCCTTCCATTAGGTAATAGTCAATTTGCATGCAGATATAGTAGTTCTACTAAATCCATCACAATTCATCTTTTCAGAACATACAAAAAGCAAATTATCACAATGGGAAGACAACGTAAACGTGAAGAGAGAGGGTATAGATGTACAAGGAAAATGAAAAGAAATTACATCGTTGTCTTCAAACACCTTCATAAGTTTGATATCAACCCCCCCCCCCCCCCCCTCTCCATTTTTTTATTTGGAGTTTTTTCTGTTGTTTTTCTTCCTTTTCCGTGATGCAAAAATTTCTTTTTTACACATTTTTTATTTTATATTGGTTTAGGACCGGGGTGCTTTTGGCGGTGCGGTCTGGGCGACGCCATTTTTATTTCTTTATTAATTGCCCACTCTAAGTTCAGTTCAGTCTGAGAGACTGTGCAACTGAAAAACGACTTTCAAAAGTTTGATTAACTTACGAACATTAGATTGAATAACGATACACGTACGAAATTAATTCCCAGTCATTATTATATTGTGGAAAAAGAAGTTTCTTCTACAGGAGTCGCAGGCAAACTAATTTGTTCTAGGCGCTGTGCATCTCCTTCTCCACTTCTTCTTCACGCGTGGCACTGAACGCACCACCACAACAACATTCACTTTTACAACCTGCCAAAAAACACATCAAAGTTTGAAGGCAATTCGGTGCGTCTGTTCTAACATGTCCACCACATCTCCAGAAAGCACTGCTACTTTCATGAAGTTTTCCGTGTGTCGTCCAGTGTCCTTTCGTCGGAAAATATATGCGAACACGTTTGATGGATGCACTGCGACGGTTTTCAATTTGCGCTCCGCTTACAGCGAGGCATCGCCGAGGATGGTGTTTCAAATTTATAAAAACCCTGGAGACGTATCGTGGTGTTTGTTTAGCATTTGTTCAACAGCTTATTCTCCGCTCAAGAAATTCACATTCTATTGCTTTAAGTAGTGTACGTAAAGATTAAGTTGTTCTGCTGTTAGGGAGTTTTAGCTGCGCCCTTACATTCGAAGCGCATAAGCTTACAGTGACCGCTTGTCGAACGAGAGACAGACGCGGATAATTTGCATGTGTATCGTGCCAAGTAACTATGGCTCAGCATGAAGCGGATGCCCTTACAATGTAGTTGCTATTTTTACTCAACGAATAAAGGTGAATGACAGTTGAGTTTTCCAAACAAACTATATCCAACCAGGCGCTTAGCCTTCCCTGTAAGAAACTATCTCGAACTATTGGAAGCGATACGCATGTCCCTAATGAACTTTTCGTAATAGCCAGGTACACAGGGCTGACGCCGCCGCTGTTTACATCTCCATGTAGTCTGCAGAACAGGCATCACGCTATTGATACGGACGAAATCCAAAGGTAGATATTTTCTCATTTCTAGTATAGCCAGTTGCTTCGGTAACCCTGTTTACCAGTACTGCTCGTCTAACGCTACACCGGCTCGTACAAATGAGTTGACCGATGGTTTCACCGGCCTCTTCTCTGAACAAAGACATGCTTTTTTTCGTTGCTGCAAAGTTGCATACGTGACCACTGGTTTGGTCACAGTGGCGGTATGTTAACAAAAAACAGCACTGTCTTAACTACCCAGAATTATTTCCTGTTAAGGTTGCAACCTGATTGCATTTGAGTGCACGTAACAACTAGTTATCGAGGAGTTGTATTCTGTTCTTGCTACCACGCGCTATTTACATCTGTCGGATTCGGCAGCCTCCATATCATATTAAACATGTTTGCCAAACGTTTATATATTTTAATGTGCTTTGTCAATTTCTGAGCAGAGATCATTAAAACACTCGTTCAGTACATAACCCGGCGTCGGCGGCGTCGGTGGTAAATGGAAAAAAGCCTGAGTATTCCTCTCACAGGTGATAGTTCTCAGGTTACATGGCCGGCTCTAATTGGTCGGCTGGCTCTGTGACGTCACTGGCCGACATATGGCAGATTCGGTAGGAGCTGTTTATTAAGGAAGAGGTGGAAATCGAGCACGAGACCCTCGGTTTCCAAGTCAGGCACGCTTTTTCTAAGCTACGCGTCGCAGACACGTTTTTATGGTTTGGTTCATCATCATCATCATCATGACTATACTCACTGCAGGGCGAAGGCCTCTCCCATATTTCTCCAATTAACCCGGTTCTGTGCTAGCTGCATCCACTTGACCCCTGCGGGCTTCTTAACCTCATCCGCCCACCTAAATTTCTGCTGCCCCCTGCTACGCTTTCCTTCCCTTGGAATCCAGTTTGTTACCCCAAGCGACCATTGGTTATCCTCTCTTCGCACTACATGTCCTGCCCATGTCCATTTCTTCTTCTTAATTTCCACTAGAATGTCGGTAACTTGAGTTATTTCTCTGACCCACTCTGCACGCTTCCTATCTCTTAATGTTACCACTACCATTTTTCGTTCATAGCCCTCTGAGTTGTCCTCAACTTAAGTAGAACCATCTTGGTTAGCCTCCACGTTTCAGCCCCATAGGTGAGTACAGGTAAGATGCAACTGTTGTATACAGTCCTCTTGAGCGATACCGGTAAGCTCGTAGTCATAATCTGTGAGTGCTTGCCAAATGCGCTTCCTCCCAATCTTATTCTTCTTGTTATTTCCTTTTCATGTTCCATATCTGCGGTTACTACCTGTCCTAAGTAGACATATTCGCCTACTACTTCTAGTGTTTCGCTACCTAACGTAAACTGCTGTTCCTTCCCGAGGCTGTTGAACATTACATTAGTCTTCTGCATATTGATTTTTAAGCCTACCTTTCTACTTTTCTTGTCTAGGTCATCAATCATTATTTGCAGTTCATTCCCCGAGTTACTTAGCAAGGCAATGTCATCAGCAAATCATAGGTTACTGAGGTATTCTCCATCTACCCTTATCCCTAACTGCTCCCATTCCAAGTCTCGGCATACTTCCTCTAAGCCAGCTGTGAATTGTACTGGGGAGATTGTGTCTCCTTGCCTAACTCCTCTATTTATTTGAATTTTGTTACTTTCTTTATGCAGAACTATGGTAGCTGTGCAGCCACTATATATATATTCCAGAAATTTCACGTACGGCTTATCTACAACCTGATTTTGCAATGCCTGTATCACCGCCGAGGTTTCAACTGAGTCAAATGCTTTTTCGTAATCAATGAATGTTATGTATAAAGGCTGGTTATAATCCGAACATTTTTATATTACCTGATTGATGGCATGGATATGATCGATCGTAGAGTACCGTTTCCGAAAACCTGCTTGATCCTTTGCTTGATTGCAGCCTAAAGTTGTCCTGATTCTATTAGCGATTACCTTTGTAAATACCTTATACGTGACAGACAGTAAGCTGTGACACCAAGCACTGCGTATACAGGGTGGCCAGTTTTTAGAGCACGATATCCCCCCATCCTTCAACAAATTTGTAGCTATCTTACCCTCTCCAGCTGATTTCCCCCTTTTCATAGTTTCTAATACTTTCTTGACCTCGTCTTTCGTCACTGGTGGAACGTCTGACTGTTTTCACCTACCGCCAATCTCATTACGGCCCTGACTACTTTGGCTATTGTAGAGATCTGTATAGCACTCCTTGGCTACTTTGACTATCTTGTCCATATTTGTGATGACGTCACCCGCCTTGTCCCTTATCGCATAAATCTGGTTTTCGCCTATGCCCAATTTCTTCTTTACCGCTTTAAGGCTTCCCCCGTTCTTTAC